>NC_066584.1:498591492-498913992 GCF_024323335.1 Lathyrus oleraceus
TGTTATATTGATCAAGTTTTCTTCAAGAGTTTGGAAGTGATTTGCCTTGGAAACCCTAGTTTGACTGGGTATCCTAAGTAACTTCTCCAACAAGCTATCTCACCAATTGATCAAATTTCTCAAGGGACACTTCAACATTCATCATCTTATGCATATATGATCTACCATGAGCCTAAAAAGTCAATAGAATTGAAGGTTAGCAAGTCTTTTATGATGGTTGGCCAGATGAATTCATTTGATAAAAACTAGGTCTCCCTAGACCCTATCTCCTACAATATTCACCATATGAAAATGATTCCAAAAGAAAAGTTACTCTAAATGACATTCCAAACAACTTTCATGTTGAGACCTAGAGCTAGCTTTGCTTGGAAAATCATTTTCTATGTTGAAACATTATAGGTCATTTTGTTCAAAACCTAATTTGAAAGTCAACTTCCCAAGCCCATAACTTGCTCAATTTTGGATGACATGAAATATTTCCAAGTTGCATAATCAAATTCAAGATTTCTATTTCAACTTTGATGTTTGGAGTAAGAGCTAATTCAACTTTTGTGAGCATGATTCCTTCATTTCCTCAGATAAATCCCTAGTAGAGTTGCTTATGTGGCAGATTCTACCTGTGCACTGAACTCCTTTCGCCAGCTGAGACTGATGATTCATCCCTGAGGAGATTTTGTTGTTTCTGATCCCCGGCAGATTGGATATTCTCCGGTGATCCTGGCTTTCTCTCTTGAGATGTAGTACTGGGTGGTTGATTCCCGGACCTGTTTGTGTTAGATATGTCTGTTTGTCAGCATTCATCAAACATAAATCACGCATATACATGCATAATTTTAACATTCAGATATTCATGTTGCATTCTTTGCCATATATCGTTGTTTGTTGTCTCCTGCTATTTGGTGATATATATCTCCCCAAGCAGATTGTGTGTGTCTGATCTCTCCATATAGAGTCAGCCCCATAAGCAGAAAGCGTCTATCCTTTCTTCCATATTCCCCACTGAGATATATCCTCGTGGATGATGGTTGTTTCTGTTCCCTCCCAACACATATATTGGGATGGGTTTCCTCATTGAGTTATATCCTCATTAGGATGAGTCTTGATTCAGTTTGCCTCTTTGGTTCGATCCTAAATTGGCATCTTGTAACTATCTCTGGTGTTTCCCCGTGGTATAAATGAATAATTTCTCAATAATCAATAATTATTCACCTTATCCCCGGCGGAGTCTGTGGTTTTCTACCCTTATACCGGTAGTTGTAAACCCTATTCTCTTTCCCATTGCAGAGTTAACCTTTTGTTCATCATAATCAATGACGGTTACTCTTCCGTGGTTTCCTACCCAGTATCCGGTAGGTGTAATCCCCTCCTTGGCGGTTATCTTCATCCAATATTCGGTGTTGATATTCCCTCTTTTGCTCGTATAGTTGCCCTGATTATGCAATTTATCCCCAGCGAGTTATCTCTCGTTTACCCTGTTGTTGGTAACGGTTGTTTTTCTCCCCTTGAATTGGTCATCATTATATACCTAGTTTCGGTATCCCGATGCCTTTTCTTTTCGGTTGATTTATCCTTTATTAACCCAGTAACCGGTTGTGGATAATCTTCCATGCGAGTATATTATCTACGTTCTGACGGCAATAGATAATATATCTCATGCGCTCTTTGGTCGAAGCCTTCTGTCTTTCCCCAGTCGAGTAAGATTCGTATTCCCTTTGCAGAATCGAATATCCATCCTGTAAGTCGAGTTTGCTTTTTGAGCCCTCCTTTCGGATGATGAGTGTCTTGGGAATATTCCCCAATTCACGCCTCGGTTGATTTATCCTTTATTAACCCAGTAACCGGTTGTGGATAATCTTCCATGCGAGTATATTATCTACGTTCTGACGGAAATAGATAATATATCTCATGCGCTCTTTGGTCGAAGCCTTCTGTCCTTCCCCAGTCGAGTAAGATTTGTATTCCCTTTGCGGAATCGAATGTCTATCCTGTAAGTCGAGTTTGCTTTTTCAGCCCTCCTTTCGGATGATGAGTGTCTTGGGAATATTCCCCAATTCACGCCTCAGTTGATTTATCCTTTATTAACCCAGTAACCGGTTGTGGATAATCTTCCATGCGAGTATATTATCTACGTTCTGACGGTAATAGATAATATATCTCGTCCGCTCTTTGGTCGAAGCCTTCTGTCCTTCCCCAGTCGAGTAAGATTCGTATTCCCTTTGCGGAATTGAATGTCCATCCTGTAAGTCGAGTTTGCTTTTTCAGCCCTCCTTTCGGATGATGAGTGTCTTGGGAATATTCCCCAATTCACGCCTTAGTTGATTTATCCTTTATTAACCCAGTAACCGGTTGTGAATAATCTTCCATGCGAGTATATTATATACGTTCTGACGGCAATAGATAATATATCTCATGCGCTCTTTGTTTGAAGTCTTTTGTTCTTCCCCAGTCGAGTAAGATTCGTATTCCCTTTGCGGAATCGAATGTCCATCCTATAATCGAGTTTGCTTTTAGCCCTCTTTTGGATGATGAGTGTCATGGGAATATTCCCCAATTCACGCTTTGGTTGGTCACCTATTATATGCCCAGTAACCGGTATACCTGGTGTTCCTTCCTTTCTGCTCCCTATTATGACTTTTGTCCCCTGTGGAGTCAGAATTCCTGAGTTGAAATATACCTTTTTAGGTCTTCCTCAGATGTTGTGAAGTTTTGATATCTCTCACCCTTATACCGGTCTTAGATATTCATTTCTTCCTGAGCTTGTTGTATCTTTCACCCTTATACCGGTGTTCAGATCACATGTCTCCTTGAGCTTGTTACCTAGTAGCCGATAACACCTCATTTCGCTACTTCCCCGGGAGAGTCTTTTAGACATCCCCAGCGGAGTCCCTTAGTGGATTGTTTTTGTCCGGATTCTTATCCGAAGTATCCTTTGCGGATAGTTTCGCTGTATTGGCATATTCCCCAATACAGGCATTTTCCTCGGCAGGGATATTTTGTTCAAATATTTCCCCAGCCTGAGTCCGGATTTTTATCCGAAGTATCCATTGCGGATAGTTTTTCTGTATTGGCATATTCCCCAGTACATGCATCTTTGAGTCAGCTTGACTCTTTCCAATGGATTTATTCCCTTTGGAGACTTCTTTTTTCCCCAGCTTTGAGTCGTGACATGCTCACGCATTTTCGGTCTTTTACTCCCCAGTAGAGTCTTTGCCCCATAGAATGAATTATTCATGGGACTCGTCAATTTCTTCCTAATCTTTGTCTTTGTGGACACATATCCCCACAGAGTTTGTTTGTTTTGCATACATACATTTGCATCATGAGGTCTCTTAGGGACCAAAATTTGTCTCTTTGTTATTATTTAAGCCCATTCTACCTCGTCGAGACGAAGATTTTAACCTTCACTTCTCCGGCTAGAATGACCTTAAATAGGGGCATCTGTAAGACCCCAATTTTGTCCCTAAGATCCCTCATGGCATCATAACATTGCATTGCATAGCCTCAAGGATCATTGAGCATCTTGGCTCCGTTTCCCTTTGGGTAGGGATCTCTTGTGAGTGGTTTGAGATCACCAGGCATGCTTCAATTGTATATCATTGCTTTTCTCATTTTTATTCACTAACCAAAAGCACAAAAATATGTGACTAACATTTTTTGTTGTAGCTTAAGCAATCACCAAGTCAAGAGCTTCAAGAAGATCCTTTGTGCAAGAGATGAGGTATTTTCTTGGGATGAGGATCACATGATTATTATAAGGAGCTTACATGAGCTAGGGTTTCATTTTGAAGCAATTTCACCAAGTGTTAGAGGCTCAAGTTAATCAAGACATTTCAAGGTCATCTGAGGACCAAAAGTCAACTGTGCAAATTCAATATGTCCTTTCCAACTTTTATTCTTGGAAGAAATTCAAATTCAACTTTCAAGTGCATGTGCCAAGAGCAAACATTAGAGGTCATTTTGGGCCATTGTCATTGAACAAGTGATTTTCCTCAACTTCTAAAATGCATAACTCCTTAATGCCAAATCTAAATAAGGTCAAATTTGTGACCAAATTTAAGAGGTTTGAAATATATACAACTTTGATGAAGGAACGTTTTCCATTTGAAGCTCCTAACAAAAGTTATTCAAGGTGGAAGAAGTGAACATTTGGCTTGGTACTTAGAAAATTTTCAAATATGTTTAATTTTCCAAACTTCCACCTCAAAATTAATCATGATCCAAGCTTGAAATTGAAATGTGTTAAACATGAAAGTTGTTCCCCTTGATCTCACCTTTCCAAAAAGTCCAATATCATCTCATTTGGCCAAGAGTTGAAGGACTTGCGCATGGTTTCTTCACAAGGGTTCATTTGGATAAAACTCATGATCACATTCCAATTTCCATTGCATGATCACATGACATACTTTCAGCATTGCACATGAGGAATTTTGGACCTGATTGCATCATTTCATGGTCCTATCACACGCCCATGCAAGCATGCAAGATAAATTGTTATTTTTGTTTAATTTTGGAAATGTGTAGAAAGCAACTGCTTAACTATAAATAAGACCCGCATTGCTCAGAATTAGGGACACCTTGCCCAAGCTTTGAACCTACAATCCAAACCCTCGCCATTAGAGGATAATATTAAATATTTTCATTTGAAAATCGAGTTTCAAATCTCCTTCTGTTTTGAGATTGAAACTCCAAGAATCCAAGCCTTTCCTTGATCCAATTCAACTTCTGCAAGCTTCTGAGGTCAAGCCAAGCCGAATTGGAAGCAAGATCAAGCAAGTTTCAAGCTCACTCGAAGGTGATTTTCCATAATTTTCATCTGTTTGATTTTCTCTCAATTCTTCACCATTCTTTGTGATTTTGGGTTAGCTGAAGTCCTACCAATGTAGGCAACAAGATTGAGTTGCTTTGAGGTCAAATCGAAGCAACTCAGTTCATGATCCTCAAAACTCAAATCCCTGTATCTTTCTATATACTCGGAATTAGAGAAAATTGAGGCCAAATTCGTGATCTTGAGCATTTTCTCTTTAAAATAGTGTCCTTGTTTTTCATTTTCCATTTAGATGAAGTTGGACCAGTCCGGTGGAGGTCACTGGAGAAGATGACCAGAGCCCTAGCTCCGGTGGTGTGTTGGCACACCTCCTGGCCATCTGATCATGATTGGATGTTATAATTGTAACACCCTAATTTTGACCCTAAGATCCCTCATGCAATCTCATCATATGCATTAGCGTTGGGACCATACCTTGACATCCTCCTTACCCCTCTTTCATTGGGTTTGTTTTAGGAGAGATCACCAAGCCCCATTGTAAGACCCCAATTTTGTCCCTAAGATCCCTCATGGCATCATAACATTGCATTGCATAGCCTTAAGGATCATTGAGCATCTTGGCTCCCTTTCCCTTTGGGTAAGGATCTCTTGTGAGTGGTTTGAGATCACCAGGCATGCTTGAATTATATATCATTGCTTTTCTCATTTTTATTCACTAACCAAAAGCACAAAAATATGTCACTAACATTTTTTGTTGTAGCTTAAGCAATCATCAGGTCAAGAGCTTCAAGAAGATCCTTTGTGCAAGAGATGAGGTATTTTCTTGGGATGAGGATCACATGATTATTATAAGGAGCTTACATGAGCTAGGGTTTCATTTTTAAGCAATTTCACCAAGTGTTAGAGGCTCAAGTTAATCAAGACATTTCAAGGTCATCTGAGGACCAAAAGTCAACTGTGCAGTCAACTGAGGGCTTTGAGGTGGGGAAATGAGTTGAGACACCTCAATCATGTTCAAATGAGGCCTATTCATCATTCTAAACATCCATCTTGAAGATTCAAAGGTCATGGCAAAAGTCACTACAAATGGAAAATGACCTATAATTCAAAGTTTCCAAATTTGGCAAGTTTTTGGTCCACATTCAACTTGACTTGTCAATGTCAAAGAAGTTTCAAATGGATTTTTGGTGAACATGAAAGTTGTAGATCTTTGTCTCCCCTTTTCAAAAAGTCCTAATTCATGTCCATATGATGATTGGTTGAGAAGTTATGGTCATTTGATCACAAGGTGTGCATGGAAATTCAAAGTGGCATAACTTTTGATGCAATGCTCCAAATTGGTTCATTCCTTTTGCAAAATGCTTCTCATGTTCAAGACATCTCAAAATGACATCATTTGGCTCAATTGTGCAAAGGAATCATAGCCAAATGTTCATTATTTCACACATGTTCATTTTGAAGGAAAATTTTCAAAATTCACTTTTGGCTTGAGATGCAAGCAATTTGATCTTCAAATCATGGCCATTGGATGTTTTTAAGTGGATTGGAAGCCTAGCATGGGACTGTACACATGGATTATGGCAAGGAAAGCTCAATTTGCATTTTTGCAAGATGCTTGAAATCTCATTAATCATGATTAGCATTTGGCTTAAGTGATTAGCATGGTCATTAGCAAGGCATATAAATACCAAAACCCTAATCATAACTGCATAACAGAACCATTTCAGATCAAGTTCAAGAACTCTCTCAAAATTTCTCTCTCTTCGAATTTGGATTTTCTTCACACAATTCTCAAATCTCTTTGCATATTCTTGTTCCTGGTGCTTCACTGAGCAAGATTCATCCATTACTTGAAGCAATTCAGCCAGAAATCGTGCAGTTCATGTGCATTATCATGTTGATGGATTTTGGAAATTGAAGTAGATTCAAGTGTTTTCAACCATTGCTTCTTGCTTAAAGCTTCATAGGAAGTGTAGTGGAGTAGATCTGGAGCTGTAGAGCGCTTGAGAACACGATTTCAGAAACCTCCATTCCAAGGTGACTCAGAATTCACTCTCTCTTTTTGTTGTTTTATGATCATAGATTTGTAGATCTCATTGAGTAGAGCTTGTACATATGTTTGGAATTGAAAATGGTTGAGTATTGAGCATGTTATGTGAACTGTAAGTTTAGATCTCAGAAATGTTTCTCTTCGATCTGAAGAATCTAGGAAGAATTAGGTTGAATTGATGTGATATTTGGATTCAGCATTGAAAGAGGAT
Source organism: Lathyrus oleraceus (assembly GCF_024323335.1). Classification (NCBI taxonomy): domain Eukaryota; kingdom Viridiplantae; phylum Streptophyta; class Magnoliopsida; order Fabales; family Fabaceae; genus Lathyrus; species Lathyrus oleraceus. The sequence goes on from NC_066584.1 coordinate 498,598,519, forward strand.
TCGATTGGTATAGGCCTCGTGTGATTCTGGAAAAACTCACGGCGGCGCCGCCGCGTGAGTCATCGGGGAAGACGATCGGAGCTTAGCTCCGGCGTCTGAGTGTGTTTAGGGTTTGTGCCATGTGTGTGCTGCGTGGAAGGCTGCGTGGAAGTTTGATTGGAGATGAGTTGTTTGACTGGCCACGAGTATGCCTTGACCGCTTACTAGGCATGCTGACTATTTAATGAAACGGTGCGTTTCATGATTTTAAATGTGGAGCGTTGGATTTGGCGTGCGCTAGATCGTGCGGTTGTGATATTTTCTGGATTTATTTGAATCTTGCCTTTCCTTCCAATTTTCATGTGCATATTCCAATTATTTTGTTCATTTTATAAAATTCATAAAAAATGCAAAAATAGTCCAATTTAGTCCCAATTTTTTTTCAAAGTTTTGTTTTGATCTCTACTATTTTTTTAATGTTAATTTCATGAATTGTTGATGTTTGGATTTTTATTTGTGAATTTTTGAATCCATGTGGTGCCATTTTGACCTATTATGTTCAATGCATTGTGAAATTCTCTATGTTATTTGATCCAATTTCTTGCATGATTGACATTCACATATGATATGAATTTTTGGTCACTGGTTTGGAATTTTTCTCACATGTTATCATCATTTTTGACACATAGAGAAAAGTGTGACAATTTGTGTCACATTTTTGACATTGGATTGTTTCATTTTTGTTCACATAGCATTTGAATCTTTCTGGATTTGAACTTTTGCATATTTATTGTTCATGACATGAAGAACTTGTACAAAAAATCTCAAAGTCATTGCATGCATTTCTGATTTGATGTGAATTTTCTAAGTTGGAAGTTCATTTTGTGCACAATTTTTGTCCTTGCATGACATAGATCATTTGAGATACTTGCTTATTGATTTGATGCTGGTCCTTTTGAGGACATTAGATGGATTGTTTGAATGTGCATTGTCTAAAAGATTGGGTTCTGTTTTGGTCATTTGATTTGGTTTTGAATCTAGTCTTTGCTCTAGTGTTTTGTACATGAACTAACCTTGCTTGTTGTTTCAGGTTTGGATATTCTTCATGGATGGTTGGATTTGTTCTCACTTGTGAGATGCAAATGCATTTGAGTTCTAACATATGTTTGTTTTGTAGGTTTGTTTTGATGTGGTGAACTCATGAGCTCATTTGAGTGCTAGGGCACTCATGCATTGAATTGTAAAACTGTGGGAGAGTTTCACTGTTTGTTTTCTGGTTGTATGACTAAAGTACTAACTGTTTAGTCTTTGTATAGGTACCTTAGTTGCTTGTTTGCTTTAGCTCTTGCTTGAGCTTTGGATTGTGGTTGATACACCACTCAGGTAGTTAGCCTCTTACTTCATGTAGTCTGAAGTCCTGTCACCTTTTTGGCATGCATTTTGCTGGCAAGTCCTCCTTCAGAGGCTCTGTTTGTGTCTGTTTACAATTGTGCCAAAGACCTCCAAGATGAGGCATGTGATATGTGATAAGACCTCCAAGAGTTGAGGCAATTGACGGATAAAAGAGATTAGTAGCCAATCCCCCATTATTCTGTGTGTCGTTCTTTATGCTCGCACTACGTGCTGATGCTTCTGAACATGTGCCCAAGATCTTTGTCCAGAGTCTGTCAAGTGGAAAAGGATCCCACTTTCTGGATCCCCACGCTTTCTTTGTCATGAGCTCACCCTGGCCAGGGTTAAGAGCATGAGGTCTCATCCTCATTTACACTTTGATCAGCTTCACCCTAACTTTCAATGTTAGTGGTTAAGAGCTACAGATTACCCTTTTTCAGTTTGGTTTGTTTGTCGAGGTTGATATGACCCCTCTTGACTAAAGCCCGCCCATTATTTTGAGCCTCTTGTATGGATATAGTGTGTGATATTAATTTGTTGTTTACCTGGTCTCTGATTTTTGAATGTTTTACCCCTTTGAACTTTTGATGTGTGTGCTCTTGAACTAGAAGTTTCCTTTTGAGCTTATTTTGAGGATCATTATCATGTTCATCCAAGTGGAGGATACAAGATACATTGAGAATCTCTTATGAGACTTGTTTGATTGCTTATGCTTTGTGCTTGCTTATTCCAAAGGATGGGATCTACTTGGATCATCTATATGATCTCAAGAGAGGAACTCCTAGTGTGGTTTCATTTCATATCCCTCACCTTTTTGTTCTCTTTAGGACTTCACCCCTTATTCTTCATTTCTCCACCCTAACCTAAGCCAAATCATTTTTGTGCAAACATTTTGACTATTGTTTTCAACATTAGAAACCTAAGCCTTATGCTTTTGATTTTCAAACTTTCTTTTCATAATACTCATTTTGAATTGAATATTTAAGTCAACTTTGACTATTTTGTATATACTTCTAATTGGTAAATATAACCCATTCAAATGTGCTTTTTGTGGTTCCAATATCCACTTTCTTAATGAAAATTTCCATAACCTTTAGCTATTAGGTTTGAGTTATCTTTGTGATAGATGTAATACTCACCTATATCCTTAGTGATGGACAATGAGTCTTCCATGCTTATTATAGGGTTAACCCCTCACTAGCATGTTGAAGTTATCCTCACATGGTGGATTTGTGGTTTTAGGTTGAGTTCTCTCCCTTTGATAACAAAAGACCTTAAGGCTTTTGGACCAATCAATTCACCAATTTGTTTTGAGATTTTTACCCCGAACTACGAGGTTTTGATCCTAATCTTTTTATAAGAGGGTACGTAGGCAATGGGTTTATCCATCCAAACACAAAATGTAAATAACTTGTATATTCTTTTCTCATCTCTTCAATCATGTTTGCACAAATAAAATTTTCACAAAACAAATAACCTTTGCAACAAGTATGAAAAGGGCTCCCTAGGAGTACCTAGGATGTTTTAGGTGCCTAACACCTTCCCATTACATAACCAACCCCCTTACCCAGATCTCTGTTTCTTTTACTAGTTTTTGTTAAAACTTTTAGGTTTTTGTTCGCTTTCTAACCTTTCCTTTGGATAAATAGAAGTGCGGTGGCGACTCGACTTTGTATGATTTACCTTGGATTTAGTCAATATCTCCAATGGTAACGAATACCCCGCTACAGAAATTGTATCATACTTGTATATTATCATTTTACTAACCAAAATACCAAAAATATGTCTTTGCGTTTTCCTAACTCTTTTGTAGGTAGGGCATGATCACCATTGACCCATCATGTTCACATCTAGGGTTTGAAACCCTCATTGCTAAGCACAACCAAGGAGTGATCCACAATGCCCCTAAGCATCATATATGAGTCCCCATGATCTCTACATGTTATTTTGATCAAGCATTCTTCAAGAGTTTGGAGTTGATTTGTCTTGGAAACCCTAATTCATCTGGGTATCTTGAGTAACTTCTTCAACAAGCTTCTTCACCAATTGATCAAATTTCTCAAGGGACACTTCAAGTTCCATCATCTTATGCATATATGATCTACCATGAGCCTAAAAAGTCAAGAGAATTGCAAGCTAGCAAGTTGGTTGATGGTGGTTGAAATAGCTACAACTTTGATGAAGACACTTTTCTTATTTGGAGCTCACATAAAAAGTTAAGCAAGCTGGAACAATTGAATATGAGACTTGACACTTAGAAATATTTTCAATATGTTAAAATTTCCAAACTTTCACCTCAAAATTCACCATAATATAAGTTCCAAATGGAAAAGTGTTCAATATAAGAGTTGTTCCTCTTGATCTAAGCTTTCCAAAGAGTCCTAATTCATTCATTTTGGACTAAGTTTGATGGGTATGCGCATGGTGTAAACAGGCATGTATCGGTTGGCAAGATTCAAGCTTCAAATGATCAAATAACTTTGCCTTGCCACTCAAGCTTCATGCAGACCTCATTTCAGTTGATTATGGACTTAATTGGATTGGTTCATGGGCCTGTACACGCCCATGCAAGCATGTGCATTGCATTGCCAAATTTAGACAAATTTTCAAGTGTGCGAATAACACTTCATTTTGCTATAAATAGAGACCCTCTGTGCTCATTTCAAAGCATCCTTGTGTGCCAACTTTGCCTCCACACTTCAAACCCTCACGTTTGAAAGGAAAACCTGAGAATTTTCATTTTGAAAATTGAGTTTGAATCTCACTGTTTGGAGATTCAAGAACTTCAGGATCCAAAGCTTTGCATTGTTCTTAAGCCACTTCCACAAGTTCCATAAGCAAGATCAAGCACGAATTGAAGCAAGAGAGATCCATTTCTGCACAGCATTGAAGGTAATTTTCCAAATTTTCCTTCTCTTTGGTTCTCTCTTAATACTCATCAATTCTCTTGGATCCTTGGTTGTCTGAAGTCCTACCAATATAGGCAAGAAGATTAAGTTGCTTTGAGGTCAAATCGAAGCAACTCAGTTGACACACCTCAAAATTCAACTCCACATATCTCTCTATATATTTGGAGTTAGTTAAAATTGAGGTGATATTCGTGATCTACGCCATTCTATCTTTCAGATTGTGTCCTCCTTTTTCATTTATGATGTGGTGATGAATGGACCAGTCCGGCTAAGGTCGCCTGAGAAGACAACCGGCGCTTTGCTCCGGCAACGATGTGGCACGGTCCAGAGCCATTAGATGGATTCAAATTGTTTTAATCACGAGCGTACATGTTGATTACCAAGCGTGTGGATGTTTGACTCAAGCGCATCATGGAACGCGCGCGCTTAACCACTTGATCTGCCACCTCAATTAATGAGGCAGATCAAGTGGTCCATGTTTTTTTGATTTTTTGAATTTAATTTTTATTCCTTTGATTTTAATTAATTCATATTAATTTTAATATTGATCCAAAAAATATGAGAGTTTCACCAAAAAAATTTAAATAAAATCCTCTTTCATTTTCTGAATTAAAATTATTTTTTGGATCATTATTAATATTTTTCATGATTTAATTGATTTTGTGAATATTTTTAATTGTTTAAAAATACTTTTAAGTCTCCAAAAATTCTGAAATTTTTTCTCCAAGGTCCTTTGACCTTGTTTGACCTATGATAAATCTCATGGCGAATTCTTTGGTGTTTTGATGAGGTTTTAGGAAATTGACCAACCATATTTAATTTAATGTATTATTTTTAATATGTTTTAATTGAATAAATGCCAAATAAATTGTGTAGAGCCATTTTGATTGACTTTGTAAGTTTGACTTATGTTGTTGGGCCTTGTCAAAGTTGATTTGACTTTGTTAGGTTAAGATCATTGGATTTAGGGGATTGATTGAATGTACATTCCATCTCCCAAAATGAATGAATGATCTTAATTTGGTAAAAGTCCTTCTTTGTCCAATTTGAGTGTGATCCATTTCCCCTCCCTCTTCATCTTATTCCCCTTCTTTATGCATTCATGCCATGGGCCTATGATATCTCAATATCCTAAGGCTAGTTGATTGCAAAATCAACATAAGTATGGATGAGATTAGATCCCCCACTTTGCATATTCTTTTTTGTGTGTGGTATGTTTCATGAGCATAGTTCATTATACTATGTCTCTAATATGCATTAACACCAAAATTTTATTGTCCGGCCTCAAATAGTTGTGACTTCTACATAAGTCCAATTACGATTGTTTAACATAGCGCTAAATTTTGACACAAAAGGCATAGAATTCTAGTTAGTGAGATTGTAAGTCTCCCCTTATTCATGGTATTGTGCGGAAACTTGGCCTTTTTTCCTTCCTTTGGAAGATGTCTTGGTTCAAGGATCCATGCTTGTGATAAATGGGTTGAGTGTTCTCCAAAGAATGAGTTAAAACAAAAGCAAAAACAATAATAACTTCTAACTCATTAACAACTAACATTTAATTCCAAGTCATTTACTTTTGATGCACTTTATTTTTAAGCCTTATTCATTTACCATTATTCATACCATTCTAATTGTTTATGTTAATGTCATTTTCACTTTGTCCACTTTGACCATATTTTGTGATATATTTTGTTTGTGTATATTGTGTTTGTTTGTGTGGTCTTTGACCATTAATGTACATAATAATAACAAAAACCCTAAAAAATATCTTGTGTGGACTGTTGGTTTGATCTGAGACAATTGGACTTAGAATTTAGGTAACACTCCTTATGCAAAGGACTTGGCCAATGCCAACTTTCATGTAACCAAGTGCTTGTAGCTTGAAACTTCATCTGATACATCATTGAATATCCATTTGAGTTCATATGCAACATGATCATTGTGAAGCTGTTATTTTGAACCTGTGACTTATGCATTGTGAAATTCATCTGCTAAATGGGCAAATTTGAAGAAGATCATGGAGTTTCTAAGCTTGGATGTGGCTATCTTTATTTGATGCCTTTCTCTTCAAGTTGGTATTTTGTGCATTGTTTGTTGCTTAATTCTAATGTCCAAGGGTATTTAGGTTTCTATATGACATTCTTGTCTATTGGATTGCAGCCCATTGGTCAGATATTTTCAACTCTCAACTTTTAAATTTATGCTTAGGCTTAGTCTCTTCATCTCTTCCCCATTTCTTTAATTTCAAAATTTCTCTCTCCTTTTTAAAAACTTATTTGCTTGTGCTTGTTTTCTAAACTTAGACCATCTTGCAAACTAGAAACTTTGGCCTTATGCCATTGCATTTTCAAACTCATTTTCTTAAATCAAACTTGTAAATATACTTAACTATACTTGACTTAAAATTTTCCAAAGCCAAAAAGAACTAACTCATTCAAACCATTTTAGGCCTTTGTGCCTTTCACACTTAAATTTTTGTTAAAAGTAATACATCCACTTTGAAATTGATACCACGAACTACGAGGTTTTGATCCCTCACTTTTATGTTGGTACGTAGGCACAAGTCCGAAGGTCTTGTTAAACACAAAAATATAATTAATGAATTCTCTTCTCATCCCCACACTCTATTTATTGTAAACATCATTTTATACAAAAACACATATGCACACAAGAAAGGACTCCCTAGGAGTACCTAGGACACTTTGGGTGCTAACACATTCCCTATGTGTAACCAACCCCCTTACCTGTAATCTCTGGCATTTTATTAGTTTTGATTTGAAAACTTCTTATTTGTGGGTTTTGTTCGTACTTTTCCCTTTTCCCTTGGAAACAATAAAAGCGCGGTGGCGACTCTTGTTATTTGATGTCTAGCTTACCCATAACTTGATGATCATGAATTTTTTGCTACAAGAATCTGGACCATTGCTTTTGATTACCACGCGTACATCTCTTTGACTCGAGACCACCATTAAATACGCTGGTGCGCCCATCAGATTTGCCACCTCAATTAATGAGGGAGATCTGATGACCCTTGTTTTTTCTATTTTTATTTTAATTTCTGAATTTATGTTTAATCCTTTTATTTTGTTTAATTTATATTAATTTCAATTTAAATCCAAAAAATATGAGACTTTCACCAAAAATCTTCAAATATTTTTCTCTTTTTTATTCTGAATTAAAATTATTTTTTTGGATTAATTTTGATATTTTTCATGAATTAATGTTTTTGTGCATATTTTTAGCTGTTTAAAAATACTTCTAACTTTTCAAAAATCATGAAATTTTTTGTCTAAGGTCCTTTGACCTTGCTTGACCTAGGAAAATCTTTAGGCCATTTATTTGGTGTTTTGAAGAGATTTTAAGTTTTGACCAAATTAAAATGTATTTTAATTCACTTTTAATTGGATTTTTAATTGATTAATTGTTTAAAAGTTATGTTGGGCCATTTTTATGGTCTTGTGATGTTTGACTTTCTATTTGGGTCTTGGTCAAGGTTGATTTGACTTTTGTTGGATCAAAACCATTGAATTTATGGGATTGATGAAATGTATATTTCATCTCCTAAAATGAATGGATGGTTTTGATTTGATGAAATTTCTCCCTTGACCAATTTGTGTTTTTATCTTCCCCTCCCTCTTCATCTTCATCCCTATTCTTTCCCATTCCCTCACTTGACCAATGAAATCTCTAATGTCTTAAGGCTAATTGGTTCATCAATGACCTTATGTCAGATGAACCAATACAAGTATGATTGAGATAGGTCCCTCCCTCTTGATCTTTTATTTTAGTGTGTGGTATGTTTTAGGAGTTTGGTTCTTCATGCCAAATCTCTAACATGCATTAACACATAAATTTTTATTGTCCGACCTTAGATAGTTGTGACTTTTACATAAGTCCAATTACGATTGCTTAACATAGAGCTAAATTTGTCCCTAATGGCATATCATTCTAGTAAGTGAGATTGTAAGTCTCCCATTCTTCATGGTATTCTATGGAGACTTGACCTTTTTTCCTTTCATGAGAGCTAGTGGCATACTTGTTGAATTATCCAAGTTGGAGCCCTTCTCATGGAAGATGTCTTGGTTTAAGGATTCATACTTGTGAAAGAATGGTTGAGTATTCTCCAAAGAATGACTTGATCAATCAATTAAAGATCACCACTAACACTTGACTAACCTTTGACTAACATTTGACTAATTCTTGTTAATATTGCTTTACCTTCAAGTCATTTACTTTATGCAATTTAAATTTCAGTCATTTATCATTCACTGCAATTTACATTCTTTTTAACTTATTTATGTTTATGTTATTTTCACTTTGCTCATTTGAGTCATATCCTGTGATTGTATATATCATTTGTGCATTTTGGTTTTGTGTATGGTCGTAGGACCTTAAAATACTTAATAATAACAAAATTCCTAAAAACCATCTGGTGGACTGTTGATCTTGGTATGAATTTTTGGACTTAGAATTAGGCAACATTTCCTGTGCAAAAAGGACTTGGCCAGTGCCAACATTTTGAGATCAAGTTATTATGAACTGAGCCTTCATCTGATGCAAGCCTTGGATCTTGTTTAAATTCATCTGTTACTCTGTCTTTGTGCTTAATTGTTATTTTGAACCTATGTCTGATGCTTTGTTCTGAGTTGATCAAGGAATATTTCATCTAATACATGAGAAGACAAAGAAGACTGCCAGCTATGGGAATTGCTTGCTTGGATGTGGCTATCTTTATTTGATACCTTGATCTTTGTGATGTCTGATATTGTTCATTGCTTATTGATGATTGCTTGATTAAAGTCCAAAGGGAAAATGGGTTTTCTATATGACATTCTTGTCTGTTGGATTGCATCCCATTGGTCAGATCTTTTCAACTCTTAACTTTTAATTTTGTGCTTAGGATAGCCTCTTCATCTCCTCTCACTTCTTAAATTTCAAATCTCTCCCTCTTTTCAAAAACCTTCTTTACTTGTGATTTCAAACTTAGACTTTGTTTTAATGATTAGAAACTTTGGCCTTATGCCAATGAATTTTCAAACCTTTTTCTTAAATCAAATTTGTAAATAAACTTAATCATATTGACTTAACATTTCAAAAAGACAAAGAGAACTAACAACTTCATTCAAACTTTTGGCCCTTTGTGCCTTTTCATTTAAACTTTTTTTAAAAGCCATTCACCAATTTTGAAATTTTTACCACGAACTACGAGGTTTTGATCCCTCATTTTTATGTTGGTATGTAGACACAAGTCCGAAGGTCATGTTAAACACAAAAATATAATCAATAAATTCTTTTCTCATCCCCACACTCTATTTTTCTCAAACATCATTTATACCAAAAACACATACACACATAAAAAAGGGCTCCCTAGGAGTACCTAGGACACTTTGGGTGCTAACACCTTCCCTCTGTGTAACCAACCCCTTACCTGTAATCTCTGGCATTTTATTAGTTTTGATTTGAAAACTTCTTATCTTTGGGTTTTGTTCGTACTTTTCCCTTTTCCTTTGGAAACAATAAAAGCGCGGTGGCGACTCTGATTTTATTGACGGCAAGCTTATCCATAGCTTGATGGTCATGAATTTACCGCTACAACTCCCCCTGAGATAAGCAATCTCCCCCTAAATCTGATACTTTAGAAGGTTTAGAGGTTCTTACTAGATATTGTTATGTTGCTTAGTTTGTTTCTCAGATGGTTTACTCAGATACTTTCTGCAAGAACTTAGACTACGTAATACTTTTAGAATATAAGTAGTGCATTATGAGGCTTAGCTATTAATTTCATCAAAAGGCTGTTTAATTATTTCTCCCCCCTTTTGTCAGACTCAAAAAGACATAATCAAGAAACAATTATAGCAAGATAAAACTTCATTGGATAAGGTAAACAGGTATAGAGAAGAAGAAATAGAGAAGCTAAAAACACTTAGCAGAACAAAAAAACATAGCACAGATCCTAAGGTGCCTAAGGGTTTGGAGGAGGCGGCATCCTCTGAAGCAGCTGAGTCAGGAGACTCTAAATACTGGAGTTGATAGAGTCATGTTGATCCAATATGGCTCTTACAATTTGTTGTTCTTTATGGAGTTCCTCCAGAGTCTTCAGCACCAGTGGAGCAAGATCAGAGTTAGATGACTCACCCTAAGTCAGAGCCACTTCCTTTGCCTTGGCTTTAGCTTCAACTTCAACAGCAGCAACAACCTCAGTGGCGGCCTTTTCTTCTGCCTCTTTTATTGCTTTCTCTTCAGCTTCTAGACTTGCCTTTTCTTCAGCTTCTTGACAAGATTTCTCTTCAACTTCTCTGGCCAGACGAGACTCTAGCCTCTCCTAAGCTTCTCTGATGTAGTCATTTCTAACTTGTTCAGGGAGGCCTTTCAGCTTGAATACCTCAGATGTCATCCATCTGAGAAATCCATTCCAATGATTCCTTACTTCAGAGGGATTATCACTTAGTTTGGAATTTTCAAACAGTGATATGAGCTTCATAGCTGAGGACTCAAAAAATAAAGCAACTAACTCTTCCAGGGCGGGGAAGGTTGGTTCAGGGTCAGAAGTTGGATTGATGGGTTCTAGTGAGGTGAAGGTGGTTTCAGTGGGAGGGTCATAGGTTTGTGTAGTAGGGGGTTCAGATGTAGGTTCAGTGGGAAGTTCAGATGGTGATATTGTTTGAGGTTCAGATTATGGTTTTGTTGGATGTTCATATGGGGAAGGCATTGAGGTTTCTGGCATATATGGGGTTTGATCAGACAGTACGATGGCTTGGAGTTAAAACAATGTTAGAGATAGAGGATAAGTGGTTTCTGGATGGTCAGAGTCAGAGGATAGGTCATAGTAAGGTGCTGATGAGGGAGTTGAAGAGAGAGGTGAAATGGGTTCATTCAGAAGTAAGGCCTCATAAACGAGAAGTGTTGTGGCGGTGATATTAAATAGTTGGAGGGGGTAAGGGGAGGTTAGAGTTGTTAGGTTCATAGGGATTGGGAATGGATGTTATGGGTTCAGTTTTGGTGTAGGTAGAAGATGGTTGAGGTAGAGAGGAAGATAGTTGCTTTAAATTACAATTTAAAGGAGTTTCAGAGGGAACTGGCTTACTTGAAGAAAAGGAGTCCAGAGGCACAAGCGGTATGGTTTCTGACGTTTCTCCCAGCTTCAGAGTCTTCTTTTTCGACTTCCTTTCATAGGTCTCTCTCATCCTTTTCATGAAGTTAGGTGGATGTTCTAGTAGCCAATCCACTGAGAACTCCTAGATGTCCACTTCTTGAGCTGCCAGATCCTGGAGGTAGTAGGCAATGACCTCAGGAGGATCTATCTTGGAGAACAGATAGAGACCATTTGAAATCTTTCTCTAATCCTTCAGAGCTTCCCAAGATGTATCCAGAGTTGGTCTAGCTAAGACTCTTTCAATGACCCCCATGCTCTTCAAATTCCTGGAATTCAGAGGTTTGCCAATGTCTACAGTCACATCTTCCATCAGATTGTGGGATATCAAATGGTCCACTAGCCCTCTTTCAATTAGAACATCAGAAATGAGTCTTCCCAAAGGGATGTAGTTTTTGGGCTTCATGTGATTCCTTGTGTCTCTGACTGAATCCTTTAGGTACTTGAAGAGTAATGTAGGGAGGTTTAACTTCAGCCCCTTGTGAAGGCAGTATAAAATGCACTTATGATTGGTGTTGATGTAGTCATAAGAGTTTGAAGTTGGACGGTGGTGGATGGTACCCAAAATGATCTTCAACCAGACTCTCAGATTCTGGTGAAGTTCCTTGTTCTTGGAGGATCTGCCTTCAGAGCTTTGTTTGAAGATAGTGGGAACAATCTTCTGGGACATGTATCTTGCCCTATAGTTTATGTTATAAATTCTTCTGCCCCCAGTTTTTCCATGTTCAGAAGCTTGGCAATATATTTTTCAGTGATGACCATCTTCACACCTAGAACATGTGAAACTATGCAGTGGTCATCATAGTCTGCGAATCTCCAGAACTCTTTGACGAGGAGGGTATAAATGAGAACATAGAGCCTTTGAAAGTAAGTTTCCCAGCCTTGTTTCTTCAGTTCCTCAGTGAGATTAACTCCATTCAGCTTCATGTCATCAAGATCTACCAGTGATTCACATAGTACCTCCAACTTTTCAAAGGGTGTGGCTAGGTTTATATGGGGTGGACGATCAAGGATGTGGGGTTCCTTGTAAACCATTGTTGAAGTGGTAGCAGTTGCAATAAAGGTTTGTTGTAGAGCTTCAGGAAGTTTCTCATTTGCTTCCATTTGTTGGGAGAAGTTGTATACTTGTTGTTGTGTAGAATCCATTTTGAGAAGGTGAATTTGTTGTTGAAGGTTGATGAAGCTGAAGAATGTTGAAGAGCTTTGAGAGATGTTGAGTATAATAGGGTGTATGTAGGTTTGTGAGTGAAAATTTTGAAAGTGAGAGTTGTGAAAAGTATATATACACATTAGATGGCATGCAAAATGACAGCGTTATTAGAGAATAGTAAACAACACAATTAATTAACACAGAATTTTGAGTTGACACGCAAGAGGAGAATTAATTGCAGCGAATGGTGGATGTCTAATCCTAAAAATATGCACATTGTTCGAGGAGATCTCAATAGTCTGGCTCTTGAGTTCTGTGCTAGACAGTTATCTAGAAGATCCAAGATTAGACGCTAGAGAGGCCACGTGCTGATGTTTCTGACATCAATAATACCAAGAGATTTTTAATTCAGAGGGTTTCTAATTCAGATTGCATCTAACTGGTAGAAGTATCAAAATTAGAACTAGATGCCAGACAAATTTTAAGTTAGAGCATATTTTGACACTTCAGAGAAGGAGCACAAGTTTAGAGTCACTTTGGGCAATCTGTCATGTTTAAATGTTTTAGAATGAAGGAGAATATATCTTCAACTAGGGGTTTTGTGAAGATATCAACCCATTGGTGGTATGTATCAATGATTTTTAGAGTTATTACCCATTTCTGAACACAGTCTCTGATAAAATGATGTTTAATTTCTATGTGTTTTGCTTTGGAGTGCAGAATAGGATTCTCACTTAAACATATGGCAGCAGTATTGCCACAAAAGATAGGAATGTTACTCTCATATATCTGAAGGTCCTCTAGTTGATTCTTTATCCAGAGCATCTGAGTAGTGCATAATGAAGCTGAAATGTGTTCTGCTTCTGCAATTGAGAGTGAAATGGTTGATTGTCTTTTGCTAGCCCATGAAATGAGGTTTCCTCCCAGAAACTGAGAGTTTCCAGATGTACTTTTGCATTCCAATCTGTCTCCATCATAATCTGCATCACAATACCCATAAATCCTATACTCTGATGTTTTCTTATACATCAGGCCAAGGTTAGGTCTTCCTTTCAGATACCTTAGGATTCTATTAACAACTGTTACGTGAGATTCCCTTGGATCTGACTGGAATCTGGCACAGAGACAAATGTTGAATAATATATTTGGACGTGTAGCAGTCAGATAGAGAAGATAACCTATCATACCATAATAGAGTTTCTGACAAACCTTTTGACTAACCTCTTCTTTCTCCAGAATGCAAGTGGGGTGCATAGGAGTCTTTGCTGGTTTGATTTCTGACATTTCAAACTTCTTCAAAATGTATTTTATATATTTTCTTTGATAAACATAAGTAGCATATGATGTTTGATTGATTTGTATTCCCAGAAAGAACTTTAGTTCTTGCATCTGGCTCATTTTGAATTCATCCTGCATTAGCTCAGAATATTCTTGACAGACAGAGGGGTTAGCAGAACCAAAAATTATGTCATCAACATATACTTGACAGAACATGAGGTCATTTTTGATGTTTTTACATAAGAGTGTAGAATCAACTTTGCCTCTAATAAAACCATTTTCTAGAAGGAAAGAACTTAGTCTTTCATACCAAGCTCTGGGAGCTTGTTTTAAACCATAAAGAGATTTTTCCAGCTTAAAAACATGTTCTGGACATTTTGAGTTTTCAAAACTAAGAGGCTGATGAACATACACCTCTTCAGAAATATATCCATTCAGAAACTTAATCTTGACATCCATCTGATATAGTTTGATGGAGTAATTTATAGCAAAAGATACAAGTAAACGGATAGATTCTAACCTGGCGACTGGAGCAAAGGTTTCATTATAGTCAATACCTTCTTGTTAACTATAACCTTGTACTACCAGTCGTGTTTTGTTTCTGACCACTTCACCATTTTCGTTCAGTGTGTTTCTGTACACCCATTTGGTTCCAACTACATGGGTTCCCTTGGGTTTTGGTACAAGATCCCATACATCGTTCTTTGCAAATTGATCAAGTTCTTCTTTCATTTCTAGAATCCATTCTTTGTCTTGAAGTGCTTCTTTACATGATGTTGGCTCTATCATAGACACTAGTCCCAAAAGCATTTCTTCAGAACCCTTGAATTTTGATCTTGTTTTGACATGTTCGTCTTTGTTTCCCATAATCAATTCTTCATATACATTTTGTCTAGTTCTTGATCTTTTCTGATTTAATGTGACTTCAGGTGATTCTTTAGCCTTTTCCTCAGAGCCTGCAAGTGTTATCTCTAATTCTGCAAAATTTTCAACTAGCTTTGACTTTTCAGAGTCAAGTTTATCATCGAATCTTACATGTATTGATTCTTCCACAATTAATGTTTATGTATTGTATACTCTATAGCCTTTAGAGCGTTCTGAGCATCCCAACATAATAAATTTTTGTGCTTTAGAATCAAACTTGTTCAGATGGTCTTTAGTATTTAGGATAAAACAAGAGCATCCAAAAGGATGAAAATAAGAAATGTTGGGTTTTCTTCCCTTACACAGTTCATAAGGAGTCTTCTCCAGAATAGGTCTAACGGAGATTCTATTCTGAATATAACACGTTGTATTCACTGCTTCAACCCAAAAGTGCTTAGCTACATTTGTTTCACTGATCATGGTTCTGGTCATTTCTTGAAGGGTCATATTCTTCCTTTCTACAACTCCATTTTGTTGTGGAGTTCTAGGACAGGAGAAATCATGGGATATTCCATTAGAATCAAAAAGTTCTTCAAAAAATTTGTTTTCAAATTACCCACCATGATCACTTCTGACTAATGATTTTAGAGTTAAATTCATTTTGCACTTTTGAGCAGAAACTAGTAAACACAGAGTGTGACTCATTCTTGTGTTTAAGGAACTTTACCCATGTCCAACAACTATAATCATCAACAATGACCAGTCCATACGTCTTACCATTGACTGGGGTTATCTTAACAGGTCAAAACAAGTCAATATGAAGAAGTTCGAGAGGTTTAGAGGTAGAAACAACATTTTTATTTTTGAGGTTGTTTTAGAAAATTTTCCCTTCTAACATGCCTCAGAAAGAGAATCTGAAGAAAACTTCATCTTAGGTAGGCCTCTGACTAACTCAAGTTTATTTAGCTGAGAAATCCTCCTCATGGTAATGTGGCCCAAGCGTTTATGCCATACCCATTGCTCTTCATTTACAGACATTAAACATTTTACATTTGGATCTTTTAAATCTGAAAGTTTAATTTTGTAAATGTTGTTCTTCCTCTTACCAGTGAAAAGAATTATGGCACTTTTCTGATTAATAACCTTGCACGTTTTTTGATTAAAGATTATATCATAACCGTTATCACTTAATTGACTTATGGATAACAAGTTATGCATTAATCCTTCTATGTAAAGAACATCAGAAAATAGAGGGAAGAGATCCATTACCAACCGTTCCAGATCCTCTGATTCTTCCTTTCTGATTTCCTCTGAAGCCAACAAAGCTAGCGTCTTAAAGTTCCAGGCTTTAGAACATATGCTTTCTTCCCGTCATGTGTCGCGAGCATCCAGAGTCCAAGTACCATGATTGGTGTTTTAACTGTGCTGCATAGGATATCTGCAACATATACTATTTTATCTTTTGGTATCCAGAATCTTTTGGGTCCTTTATGATTAGTTCTCCCAGAGTTTCTGGAAACTTTGGGTTTTCTTGCATTACTAAAACTTTGTGTCTGTGCATGTGTGTAATGATATGAAAAATGAGATTTTGGCTTATCCTCTGCAGAAGGTATTTACTCATCTTCATCAGAGTCATATCCAATTCCTCTTTTCTTATTGTGACTAACATCATAAATCATAGAAGCCATTTTACTTCTTTCGAGCCCATTTTTCAGAAATTTCTGAAACGCCTTTTCATACTTGTATATGATGGTGTCAGAAGTTGGTGGAGCTTTGGATAAAGCTTCTTCAAGTTTTAAACATTTTTTTGTTGAAAATTCATTTTCTTTTTCTAAAACAAAAAAGTTTCCTTTTACTTCAGAAACTTCTATTTCAAGCTTATCACATTCTTCAACAGTTTCTTCATGGAACCTTTTTAGGATCTTGAATTTATGTCGAAGCTTCTGATAAGAGCTTAGAGATTCTGATAAACAAGCTTCTAGATCAGAGCGAGAGAGATCAAAAAATACCTCTTCAGATTCAGATTCTTTTTCGGATGTACTTCTAGATGTGGCAGCCATGAATGCGACATTTCAATATTCTAGTTCGGAGTCTGATTCCGAGGCATCAGATTCGGAGTCATCCCAGGTATCCATGAGTCCTTTCTTAGTTCTAAAGGAGTTTTTCTTGAATCCTTCTTTTCTGGAACTATCTTTCTTTAGCTTGGGACATTCATTTTTGTAGTGTCTTGGTTCTTTACATTCATAGCAAGTTACCTCTTTGCTTGGTCTGCTTCTGGAGGTAGATTTTAAATGATCTCCCTTCTATCTGGGCCTTATGAAGTTGTTATTCCTTTTTATCTAGAGTTGTTTAACTCTTCTGGATAAAAGAGATAACTCATCTTCATCATCAGAATCTTCTTTTTCAAAATCATTATCATCTTCTTCTTCAACTTGGAAGGCTCTGTTTGTTTTTGGCTTGCGTCTTTCTGGTTTGGACTTCAGAGCCACTGATTTGCTTTTCTTTTGAGGTTTGTCTTCCTCTAACTCAATCTCATGACTTCTGAGGGAGCTAATGAGCTCTTCCAGGCCTATGTTGTTCAGATCCTTTGATAGCTTTAAGGCAGTGACCATAGGTCTCCACTTCTTTGGCAGACTTCTGATAATCTTTTTGACATGATTTGCAGTTGTGTAGCCTTTGTCCAGAACCTTGTGTCCTGCAAGTAAAGTTTGAAATCTAGAAAACATTACCTCTACAACTTTATCATCCTCCATTTTGAAGGCTTCATATTTTTGGATTAGGGTCAGAGCCTTAGTCTCTTTGACTTGATTGTTGCCTTCGTGAGTCATCTTTAGGGAGTCAAATATTTCTTTAGTTGTTTCCCTGTTGGTGATCTTTTCATATTAATTGTAGGATATGGCATTCAACAGAATCGTTCTAGCTTTATGATGATTTTTGAAGTCACGCTTCTGATCATCACTCATTTTGTTTTTGGCAATGACAACTCTAGGAGCAGATACAAGTTGTTCATAACCATTTGTAACCATGTCCCATAAGTCAGCGTCATAGCCTAGGAAGAAGCTTTCAATTCTGTCCTTCCAATAATCAAATTTCTCTCCATGGAAGACTAGAGTTTTGGCGTTGTAGCTATCTCTTTCATTGCTGGTAGTCATGATGTTTTTCTTACGCTGGATCTCTCTACACTATTAAGTGTTTGATTTGAGAATCAATAACAGAGCCAAAGCTCTGATACCAATTGAAGGTAGAGAAAAACAAGAAAGGGGGTTTGAATTGTTTTCACAGTCAATAAAAACTTTTGGAGTTTCTACACACACAATTCAAAGATAAACAACACAGAAGTTATCCTGGTTCACTTGAAATTCAAAGCTACTCCAGTCCATCTTACCAAGGTGATTTTGCCTTCAAAAAGGACTTAGTCCAATCATCTTGAAAGATTACAACAACGGCTAAGAGTACAAAGTTCTCTTAGCCCTCTCAAGTCTACAGACTTCACAAGTCACTTGAGGAATTTTACAACAACTACTGTAGAAATACAAGAAGGTGTTTAGTGCTTCTAGGTAAGCAAAATGAACACAATAAGAACAATTGAATCTCACACTAATAGCAACAACTCGTGTGAATATGTGGAGCAAGAATTAGTGAATAATTGAATTTTGAAGAACAAAATTCTTGTAGAATAACTTTGTGTCTTGGTATGATGATGGTTAGACCTTTTTATAGTGCTTGGAAATGATACCGTTGGATGAAGCATTGATGTTGATATCTTGTCAATGATGAGACTTAATTGACATTAAGTTTATTGTCCTTTCCATAGCAGTTTAGGAGAGTACTCAATTTTCTCCATATATAGATTTATACCATTTTTGGAATACTTCGTTGTTAAGTCTTGATCTGATTTGTTTGGTGAGAGTCAGAGTGCACAGAATTCAGATACTTCACTCGGATCTTGTATTTTTTAGATAGTTGCCTGAAATTTTCATTAGAAGTTCTTGATTGATATTTAACTTGACGTTCCTTAGATGTAGTGATCCTTAGAGACATCAGATGAGGGATCCTTCAGATGCAGAATGTCATAGTCTTCAGTCGTCAGAGCGAATACTTTTAGCTTTCAGTCAGCTATTCTGGACTAGTTTGACGTTAGAGTTTATTTCTTCAGATGCATTTAACGTTAGAGCCCTGCACACTTAGATAATTTTATCAGGGTACTAAAATATTTCATCCTTTGTTATCATCAAAACTTAAGGATAAATTGAAGAACCAAAACCTTGTTCTAACACCTTTATTTGGTTATTGCATAGCCGTGGCAGTTTCTCCCCTACATGAGTCTGCAAATCCAACTGATATATTTGGTACCTTGGAATTGGTTTATTTCTCAATCTCCAAGAAGAGTCTTATGACTATTGTTTTCCTTTTGAGTAATTGGTTGCTGATTTGCATCCTCGTGTGGCCTTTGATTTATTATGGTAGATTGTTGTATCCCCAGTGAAGCCCCATAGAGTTGTTTGTTGAATCCCCAGTAGATTGTGTGGTTCCTCACTCTGGGTTTTACCTCTTGTTGTGACATCGGTCCCAAGCAGAGCTCCATTTTCTAATAGAAGATCTCCTCATTTCATATAGTGTTTGATTCTGAGCAGTATTTGCAGTTGTCCCTTGTAAGGTTGTCCCCCCATTTGATATGGTGTTGACCTACAATTCCCCGTAGTGTTGACTTGTTTCTTTTAAGTATGTATATCCCTAAGCTTGATATGTGGATCCTCAACAGATCTCCCTTTATCCTCATCATTTTGGTTGATATCCTCAATAGTGCTTGTGTCTCCGCGAAATTGTCAAGCTATATTTTCGTTATCTCCTCTTTTGAGAGTTGAGTTTTGAGCTGGATTTGTTCCATCCCTTTGATTGCTATTGATATATATGTATACTCTTCATTTTCTCTAAGCGCTGGGTTCTTCAGCATTTTTGGTCAGATGTATGTTCTCCATATCTTTCCCCAGCCAAAGTTGAGCTATATTTTGGATTGTGATGTTCCCGGTCGTCCTTGAGCACTTGGTTGTATGCCATCCCCGGGATTAAATATATTTGAGTTAGGATTTATATCCTCAATGATTTATTTTTATCCCTAACAGGTTCTCCAATTGGTGTTCCCGTCTAATTGAGATTAACCGAGTATCTAGTGGTGATCGGGTCTTCATGTTTGTATCATTTGTTCTCGTTTGTCAGCATAATCATATACACAATCATGCATATACATGCATAAACATAGCATCAGATATTTTATTGTGCATTTTTTACACATTGACCTTTTTTCTGATCCCCTGCTTTGGTGGTATCATTTCCCCACACGGATTTGGTGTGTCTCTCCTCTTTCAATATAGAGTGTCAGCCCCTTAAGCAGAAAGAGCTTATCCTTTCTTATTCCCCTCTGAGTTATTTCCTCATGGATGATTGTTATTTATGTTTCCTCCCCAGTTTATTATCTGGATGGAACTACTCCCCTTGAGTTATATCCTCATTGGGTCGAGTCTTGTTTGACCGTTTCTTTCTAGTTCTTACCTAGATAGATCTTTTGGCCCCAAGAATTTATTACCCAGTAACCAGTAATATCCTTCTTGGGGTTGAGTACTTTACCATTTATTTACCCAGTAATCGCTAAAAGGTAATTTACTTCTTTGATTTCTCCAACGGATTCGTTTTTTCGTTTCCCCAACAAGTTTATTCTTGATATGTTCATCTTAACAGGTGACAGATATTTTTCCTGTTCGGTCTTCTACCCAGTAAAAAGGTAGTTATAAATCCTATTGGTGGTCTTCTACCCAGTAAAAAGGTAGTTGTAAATCCTACTTCTTCGGTTTTCTACCCAGTAAAAAGGTAGTTCTAAATCCTATTTGTGGTCTTCTACCCAGTAAAAAGGTAGTTGTAAATCCTACTTGTTCGGTATTCTGCCTAGTAAATGGTAGATATGAATTCTTTTCTCCTCTGTTGAGTATATCCTTGATATGTTCACTTTAACCGGTGACGAATATTCTCTATTTGGTTTTCTACCCAATAAAAAGGTAGTTGTAAATCCTATTTTCCCTGGCAGTTTATCCTTGATATGCTCACCTTAACCGGTGACGGATATTCTTCCCTTTGAGTTTATCCTTGATATGTTCACTTTTAACTGGTGACGCATACTCTCCCTTTGGTCTTCTGCCCAGTAAACGGGTAGTTGTAAATCCTATTTGTTTCTTTTTCCAGCAGGTTTTTCTTACTCAGTAACCAGTAATGAATATTCCTCTTCTTCCTCAGCGAGTCATCCTTGATATGTTTACCTTAAGCGGTAACGGATGTCCCCCTGTCCGAGTATATTATCTCCCTACCCAGTAACCGGTGGTAGATAATATATCTCTTTTACTCCTGTGTTGAAGTTTTTCTTCCTCAGCTGAGTTTGGGTTCATATTTCTTTGTGAAATCAAGTTTCCTTTTGTTTGAGTATTTCAGCTTCGTTCTGATCTACTCTCTTCCCCTGCGGATGTCTTTTGTTGTATTAGTGTTATCCCAATACATGCATATTTCTTTCCCATGCAGCTGAGTCTTTCCATTGATTTATTTTCATGGAAATCCCCTTGTGTCCCCAATAGTTTTCAAGTCATAGCCTGACATATGCTTATCTTTTTATCCCTAAAGTCTCTATCTCCCCAGTGAGTTTTCCTTATGGAATGCATTATTCTTCTGTGGACTTTCAGTCCCTCCAGATTCTTTTCCTTAGTGGAAATATATTCCCCATAAAGATTATTTTTGCATTTATAACATATGCATCAGGAGGTTTTTTAGGAGCCAAAATTTGTTTCTTAGTGTTATTATTTAAGTCCATTATACTAAATTTGACCCTAAATTTGACCCTAAGATCCCTCATGTCATCTTATCATTTGCATTGGCTTTGGGATCACACCTTGGAATCCTCCTTACCCCTCATTCATTAGTTTTAAATTGGGAGAGATCACCAAGTATTTGTGATTGTATCATACTTTGTTTTTCTTTGTTTACTAACCAAAATACCAAAATATGTCTATGTGTGGCTTTGCTTCTTTTGTAGGTAGTGTGTGTATCCACATATGCCTCACCAAACTCATATCTAGGGTTTGAGACCCTCAGTGTAAGAGATCAATCAAGGAAAGTTACACATTGGTTCTAAGCACCATATATGGACCCCCGTGCTCTTTATTTGTCAATTTGATCAAGAATTCATCAAGATTTTGAAGCTTGTTTACCTTGGAAGCCCTAATTCATCTGGGTGTCTTGTATGACTTCCTCAGTAAGTTTCTTCAAAAATTGGTCAAAGATATTATAGGATACTTCATTGAACTTCATTTTAAGCATATATGATTCTCCATGAGCCCCAAAAAGAAAAGTAACTTCAAGTTTACAAGTTGGTTCAAGGAGGTTGACCAGAAAAGTCAACGGGTCAAATCTAGGGTTCCCTATACCCTATCTCATACACGTTTTGTCATATGAAAATGATTACAAGAGCAAAGTTACTCTTTATGAGATTAAAAACAACTTTCATGTTGACATCAAGATCTAATTTTTCTTGTAAAGTCATTTTTTATTGTGAAAGATTATAGGTCATTTTGTTTGTGCCCTAGATATAAGGTCAACTTCCAAGGACCATAACTTGCTCAATTTTTATGATAGAAATTCCATCCAAGTTTAATGATCAATTTCAATATGTCTTCTCCAACTTTTATTCTTTGAGAAAAGTCAAAATTCACTTTCAAGAGCATTTTCCAAGAGGAAATATTATAGGTCATTTTGGGCCATCATCATTGAATAAGTTTTTTCCTCAACTTCTAAAATCCATAACTCCCTCATGAAAGATTCAAATTGTGTCAAAGTTTTGACCAAATTGAAGAGGATTGAAAGTTCTATAACTTTGAAGAAGGAACCAAAGTCATTTGAAGCTCATAGAAAAAGTTATTCAAGGTGGAACAAGTGGTCATTTGACTTTTAACTTAGAAAAGTTTCAACTATGTTTGATTCTTCCACCCAAAAATTCATCATGATCCATGCTCCAAATGGAAAATGTTTCAATAAAAAAGTTGTTCCCCTTCATTCTAGCTTTTTAAAGAATTCAATATCATGGCATTTGGATTATTTTTAAGTGACTTGCACATGGGTGTAATGCATGTCCACATTTGGAAATATTCATTACCAACTTTCAATTAACAATGCATGGTTCATGTTAAGTCTTCAACATCATTTGCACATGATTTGGGGATTGGATCACATCATTTTTTGGCCTTGTTGCATGCCCATGCAACCATGCACATCACATTACTATTTTTGGACAAATTTTAAAAGTGTGTGAAAAGAAACTTGCAAGCCTATAAATACATCTCCTTCTGCTCAGAATCAAGGACCTTTTGCCCAAGATTTGATATGAAAACACTCCCACCCTCCATTGATAGAATAACCTTGAGGATTTCATTTAAAATCGAGTTTTTTTTACCCTTCAGTTTTGGATTTGAAACTCCAAGGGTTCAAGCAATTTTTGCATCCAATTCACTTCCTGTATGTTGGTAGAAGCAAGCTCAAGCAAATTGGAAGAGAGGTCGAGCTCCATGCAGCAAACAAAAGGTGATTTTCCATATTTTTTTCTTCTTTGACTCTCTCTCAATTCTCCATCATTTCTCTTGATTTTTGGTTGTCTGAAGACCTACCAATATAGGCAACAAGATGAGTTGCTTTGAGGTCAAATCGAAGCAACTCAGTTCAGACACCTCGTTTTTCAATTCCACATATCTCTCTATATAGTGAGAATTAGGAAATTTAGAGGTCAGATTCATGCTCTCCATCATTTTTCCTTTAAATTAGTATATAGATCTTGAATTTTGGTGAACTTTGGCGGTGGACCAGTCCGGTGAGGTCCACCGGAGAAGATGACCGGAGCCTTAGCTTCGGTAGTGTGTTGGCTTCATCCCATCCATATGACCTCGGCCTAATGTTCTAATCACGACCCTTGGTTTGAATTACTTTTGTTCCCACATGTTTGACTTGGTGTATGGCGGACACCACACACGTGGCCATCAGATCTACCACCTCAATTAATGAGGGAGATCTGATGGCCCTTATTTTTTTTAAACTATGATTTTATTTTTAATTAACTTATTTTGTTTAATTCATATAAATTTTATTTTTAATCCAAAAAATATGGGACTTTCACCAAAAATCTTTAAATATTTTTTTCTTCCATATTTTGAATTAAAATCATGTTTTGGATTAGTTTTGATGTTTTTTTTGTGAATTAAATGATTTTTGATTTGTTTTTAAATATTTTTAAATACTTCTTACTTTCTAAAAATTATAATTTTTTTTGTCTAAGATCCTTTGATCTTGTTTGACCTAGGATAAATCTCTTGGGTATTTATTTGGTGATTTGAGGTTTTGTCCTTTTAAAAGTGCATTTTAATTCTTTTTAAATTGATTTTTAATTATTTAATTGTTTAAAAATATTGTTTAGCCATTTGGTTGACTTTGTGTTGTTCTTCTTTTGTTTGACCTTGATCATGGTTGATTTGAACTTCCATTTGATCAATACTATTGGATTTAGGGGGTTGACGAAGTGTACACTTCATCCCTCAAGATGAATGGATAGCATTGATCAGATGAAATTCCTCTCATGATTAATTTGGGTTTCCATTTCCCTTTCCCTCTTCACCTTCATCCCTCTTCTTCCCAATCCATCATTGACCAATGATTTCTCTAAAAATCAAAACGCTAGTTAATTTATCAATGACCTTGTGTCAGATGAATCAACATGAGCTTGATTGACATAGGTACATCCCCTTTTATTTGTGTGTGGTATGCTTTAGGAGCTTGGTTCTTTGTACCATGTCTCTATCATGCATTAACACCAATATAATTATTGCCCAACCTCAGATAGTTGTGATTTCTACATAACTCCAATTACGATTGCTTAATATAGAGCTAAATTTGTCCCAAACGGCATATCATTCTTGTAAGTGGGATTGTATGTCTCTCATTCCTCATGCTATTGTGTAAAGACTTAACCTTTTTTCCATTTGTGAGAGCTAGTGACATACTTGTTGATTTATCAAAGTTGGAGCTCTTCTCATAGATGATGTCTTGGTTCATGTCTTTATGCTTGTGAGTGGATGGTTGAGTATTCTCCAAAGAATGACTTAAACAATTGAACTCTCCACTAACATTTGAGTAACATTTCTTTATTAATGTTTTATCTTTAATGCCATTTACTTAAATGTAATTTAAATTTTAGTACCTTTATCATTCATTGTCATTTACATTTCATGCAACTTGTTTATGTTTAAGTTATTTTTACTTTGCTCACATGAGTCAAATATTGTGATTTTATATATTGTGTGTTTGTAATTTTGTTCTGTTTGTGGTCTTAGGACCTTAAAATACCTTATAACAACAAAAAAAAACCTTAAAAAATATCTTGGTGGACTGTTGGACTTGATCTGAGCTTTTGATCCCTCATTTTTTATGTTGGTATGTAGGCATAAGATCGAAGGTCTTGTCAAACACAAAAATATAATTAATGAATTCTTTTCTTATCCCCTCACTCTATATTTTTATCAAACATCATGTTGACCAAAACATTTGCACACAAAAAAGGACTCCCTAAGAGTACCCAAGACACTTTGGATGCTAATACCTTCCCTCTAGGTAACTAACCCAATTACCTGAAATCTCTGACATTTTATTAGTTTTGATTTGAAAACTTCTTATTTTTGAGTTTTGCTCAGACTTTTTCCCTTTTTCTTTGGAAACAATAAAAGTGCGGTGACGACTCTAATTTTATTGATGTTGAGTTAACCAATATCTCAATGGTCATGAATTTACCGCTATAGGTAGGTCTAACCGAGACAGAAAGTTGTATATTTTCCATTTTTTTACCTCGGCTAATGATACGAGAACAAAATATAACATACTCTTTATGATACCCTATGTTACCTCGACTATTGAATCAAAGAAAATAAAAATCCATTTTCATATTAGTGACGAGTTCATATCATTATTGAAATTCACTTCCAGGCTATTTAACATGTGCGCCACCCAATTTATTTTTTTACTTTAACACCGTCTTAAATAATTAGAATAAATTGAGTAGAAATTGTAAATCTCTATTATAAATTATTAGAATTCTATTTTTTTTTATTTTTAATTTATTATTTATATTTTTTATATATAAGTCAATAAAGTGGGAGTTCTTCACATTTATAATAGAGAACAAAACAATATATTCCACATCTATTATTTCTGAAGAAAATTCGGTATGCAAATCCATCATTGAGCATGAGTATTCTCAGTGTCTATGCTGTTGAAATTATAGCAAAATGTCCTAAAAACTTGAGTTGAACAAATATCCAAAAGTTTCTAAAAGTTTGGACCATCTTGTGAAAATTGACTTCTCTAATTAATGGCATTCCTTCAGAACTAAGACCAACAACATATACCTAAGTTTCTAACGGTCTGGTCCATCTGATGAACATGGCGTCTCTAATTAATTTCATTCCTTCAAAACTAAGACCAAAAATAAAAACCATACCTCTTTTGTTTCAACTGTGGACCAATTCTTCTATTTATTGCGCTTGCATATTTAAGAAAACTTTACTGGCTGCTTTAAATATTGATAATTTTTTTAAAATTAACAGTATTTCTATAAGATTTTATATTCACATACAAATCGAATTAATATTATGGTTGGTTACGTCCCAAGTGGAAGACGGATATTAGGCGAAAGATATATTCATCCAATGATATTTAACAAGTGAGTTAGAACTTGAAACCATAAAGTTGATGAATAATTGAGTGTGAAGAGGGAGAGTGAGAGAATGAAAGATAGAGTGATTGAGATTGAAAACATGTGGATTCACTCATTCATAAGATACCCAAAGGGTATATAACAACAATACAAGATGAGGTACAATTATCAAACAAATAAAACTAAACTCTCAAGTGTAACCGGTTGCACTATTACGCTAACCGATTGCATTCAACTACTATCTTAAAATCTAAGGAAAATACTACATGTGTAATTGGTTGGCATACTATCTAAATCGGTTGCATTTAGCTTCTGTAAGTTATGTTTGACAAATATAAAGGGGTGTACCGGTTGCACTAATATGTCAATTGATTATAACATACACGTGAATTACTCTTTTTCTCTTAACACACCACCTTAATTCATGTGATCCAAATATTTTGTGCCCATTATCTTCTTCAATCTATTGAACACTCCAATTGTGACTCCTTTGGTCAGTAAATCGACCACTTGATCTTCACTTCTACAATACCACAATCTCAACATTCATTCACTAACAAGTTCCCTCAAGTAGTAAAACAACATCTAAATATGTTTGCTTCTCCCATGTGCAATGGGGTTCTTATCAAGGTTTATAGCGAAAACTTACCAACCATAAGCATTACAATGTCACCCTCTTCGCTACCTAGCTACTTCAATTGATTCTTCAACCATACGACTTGGCACACACACAACAAAGCTCTAATGTACTCGGTTTCACAAGAAGAGAGGGTCTTACCGATTCCTTCTTCGAACACCAAGAAATTGGTGTTTCTCCAAATATAAAGATGTATCCAACTGTTGATTTTCTATCATTATCTCACATCAATTGGCTTTGGTAAATTCGAGTAAATGCACTTTATGCCCTTGTCCATTGTGGAAAAGAGAATTTTGCAACCAATAGAACTTTTGACGTATCGTAGAATCCTCTTGGTTGCTGACAAGTGAGACACCTTCAGCCTCTCTATGAATCTACTCACAATACCGATACTAAACGTCAAATTAGGTCACGTATTGTACAAGTAACACAAGGATCTAATCATCCTCCGATACTAAGTTGGATTAACATCTTGATCATCCTCATTCTTTGATAACTGCAACCTCGGTTCAGCCGAAGTAATGGCAGCATCACAATGCTTAATTTCAAACTTCTTCAAAATCTCAATCGCATACCTTATTTGGTGGATGAGCAGTCCCTTCTTTGACTTGTAAAACTTAATCGATTCCAGCTCCTCCTTTATAGAACAAATCCATTTTGGATCATTCAAAGCCTCCTCCATTTTAATGGGTTTGTATTCGTCCATAAGTGCAAAATGGACGGGATCACCATCATCATTGATCACATTATCTTGGAACAACTCACAATCTTTGAGTCTTGCAGGAAAACCATTTTGTCCTTTTGATCTCCTCGCATTATTTTCCATTCTGGCTTCAATTGAGACTGGTTCTGTACCTTCCAGCACTACAGGAACAAACGTTTTACTAGTGTAACCGGTTGACATATTATGAAAACCGATTGCACTCTACTGCAACTGCTTAGTTTGGTTGAAAATGGCATCTCTGTTGATCATGATTCTTATGTTTATTACATCATACAACTTGTAACCACTGGTAGATTAATACCCTACAAGTGTCATTTGTCCTCCATTGTCATCTAGCTTCTTTCTAAGTTGATCCAGAACATCTCTACACGTAACCAAGCCAAATACCTTCAAGTGACTCAAATTTGGATTAAATCCAGAGAAAATTCTTCCGGTGTGATATTCTCAATCTTCTTTGTTGGAAACCTATTTAACAAATATGCATTTGTGGACACCATTTCTCCCTATAAATATTTGGCAAGTTCTTCCCTTTCAACATGTTTCTCACCATGTTCATGATCAATCTATTCTTCCTTTCGACAACACAATTTTGCTGGTGTATAAGGCGTCACTGCCTCATGTACAATGGCCCCATGATCACAAAACTTCCCAAAATCCTTCAAGACATATTCGCCTCCAACATTCATTTTGAGAACCTTGATTTTGTGACCACTTTGCCTTTTAAACATGGACTTGAACTTCTTGAACACCTCAAATACCTCATCCTTTCTCTTGATCAGGTACGTCCATAGTTTTCTACTATGATCATCAATTAATATGACAAAATATTTATTACCATCAATGGAATCAACTTTCATTGGTCTATACACATTTGAATACACCACCTCAAGGTGACACTTGGTTCTACATCATAAATCCTTGTTGAGTTTTCCCTTATGTTGCTTCACTTGCACATATTCTTCACAAGTTTCAGCCAGTATATTGATCAATGGCAGCTCTATCACCATTCCACTCCTTTGCAAGGCATTGAGATATCAAAGAATGTCTATCATCTCTTCTCTCGATTGATACATCACTGATCCCTTTCGCACGCAAACTTAACCTTGTTTTTCACGGAACAATTGATTTTGACAAACCAATACTTCCTTCCTGTCATATGCGTTGAACACCCAGAGTCCAAAAATCATTGTTTTCTACACTGCTCCACTTCTTTCAAAGTCACCATTGTGTTTTCTTCAGTATGTAACTGGTTAGGATAAAACTGCAACTAGTTACACTTTGGTTCTGCAATGTCACTACTACGAAAAACACATATAATAACGGCTATGAAACACATATAATGAAGGTTTCACATCCGTTGTTAGGTAGCGTGTGATTGTATGTACGTTGGTTTCCACAACGAGCGAGTGATCGTGGTTATAAGTTAGTTAGTGTGACATATAACAATGGGTAAAAAAGACAATCATTGTGAAATAATTTATAGGTCTTGGGTTCGAATCCCAACAACGCCATTCTCGCGTTTTAATATTTCACCACGGTTATTTGTTCCAACCGTGATGGTATGTGTAAGAGTTTATTATAGAATATGGGATTGCTAGTTTTTCCCTGCCCTTATTAACCATATACAACCACTCAAATAGATTTTTGATATGATAATCAAAAAAATTAAATTATTCTTGAAAAACAACTCAAACGGTCCAATGTTTTTCAAATTGCATGCATCTTGTAATTCATGATTTCTTCATTAACCCATATAATTTGATTTAATCCCAAATTCTTCAAAGTAATTATGATGAATGGACGTCTTCTAAGTCTTTCACATGAAATTTGATTTCCTCTTCTTTTTTTCTAGTATAGTTTACAAACATCAATTTTTGGGTGAAAGACTCAGACTAGCATCCAGTTATCATCATTTTTTTGAAGAACTTGTGTCATTTAATCAAATTCTATGGTCTAAAGAGAAAATCATGAATTACAAGATTCATGCAATTCAAAAAACATTGGATTGTCTAAGTTTTTTTTCCAAGATAATTTAGTATTTTTGATTATTATCTCAAAAATCTATTTAAATGAATACAAGTTCAATAAGGGTTAATGAAATAAGAAATCACATATTATATAACAAACTCAAGAACAACATTTATTAACAAAAGTTCAATTAATT
This sequence comes from Lathyrus oleraceus, assembly GCF_024323335.1. Classification (NCBI taxonomy): domain Eukaryota; kingdom Viridiplantae; phylum Streptophyta; class Magnoliopsida; order Fabales; family Fabaceae; genus Lathyrus; species Lathyrus oleraceus. The sequence goes on from NC_066584.1 coordinate 498,628,551, forward strand.
AACATAGATTTGGAGAACTTGATAACTAACCTTTCCTGGAAAATTAAGACAAACTTGTAAAATGAAAGGAGGATGGAACTGAGGAGAAAACTATGAATTATGTTAAATTTGAATGGATGTCCTTCTAGGTCTATCATACAAATTTGCATCTTTCACTTCAGCTTCATCCTCTCTTATATATTTTTTTCATAGGAACACAAATCAATTGTAATCCTACAAACACCATGTAAAAAAACAGCATGTTAACATAAACTAGCAGTACATTATAATCCAACAAAAATTCATCAACATACATAACAATAACATCAACAAAACAACAAAATACACGAATAATGTGAAACATAGCAAATCATGTGAAACAATACAAGGTCTTCAATCTTCATGCTTAGTTGAATTTATGCAATTCTCAAAGTCTTAATCTGATTCAGAATCAGTTGCATCCAGATTCATTAGGTTCATCACAATAGCCTCTACCTTCCTTATCTTTTCAGGATTAAGATTCTTGAAAAGAATCTTCTTAAAGCCTATTCCACCAGACGATTCAACAACACTAATTTGATCCCTAATAACTTCAATTTCCTTGGCTTTGTTCAACTATAACTCCAGCATATCAATAACCCCATTTGTAACCTCAATCTCGTGGACAAGTTGGCCCCCACTATTCATGTTGTGAGAAGGATCTGAAGTCTGAGAGAAGGATCTGAAATCTAAACAAGAAGAGAAACCATTTTTCAAAATAACAAACAACTACATACAACAACAACAAAAAAACTCCATAAACTCTCGAACATAAAGAAAATAATGTGAAACATAACAATAACATACACAAAAATGAGAGAATAAAGAAGAAGAAGAATGACTTTATGTATGAAGAACAATATTGAGGCTATACTGTAGAATATAAAAGCTAATGACGAAGAAGAATACAAAAAATGTATGTTAGGGTTTTGCTGTGAGATATATGAAGATACTATCAAGAAGCGAGAGCTAATTCTCTTATATATGAGTAAACAATTTCATCACTGTCATATTCAAAAACCGTGATGAAATGTAATGCCTTTCATAACGGTTAACCTCGGTTGACACATATATATAAGTACAATACTCATTATAACAAAAAAGTAGAAAATTGTTGGAGTTGGGATTCAAACCATGTCACTCCGTGAATGTATAATCACGGTTAATTAGTTTGACCGTAATACAATATTTTTTCGTAAATATAAAAAAAAATGCATCCAATAATGAGGTATTAGCACGGTTAAAAGTTAGATTGTTGTAACTTAGTGTTACAAAAGGTCTATTTTATAGTAGTGTGTTTTTCAAACTCCTACCGATGTTGTCTTGCAACCTATTATTGTTGCATTCTTCTTCTATAATCATGAACAAGAGTTTATTCTCATCATCAAACTTTTGTATTGCAACTCTAGCTTCATCTTCTTGAGGTTCTTTCTTCTTGGCATTGCACTCTCTTGCAAAATATTTAAGTTTTTGACAATTATAACAATATACACTTCTCTTGTCAACCTTCCTTTTTCCTTCTCTACCTCTTAGATTGGCTCCTCTAGAGTTGTTTGATCCAGGAACCCTATTCCCATTATTTTCAGTAACTTTGAATGTTGAATTCTTAGAATTTTGGGACTCTCTTCCATTAAAATTCTAAAACTTCCCTCTACCTTTGTTCATGGGTTACTTTCCCTTCGCCTTCTTGTCTCTCTCATTGAAATAAACTTGTAAAGCAATTTTCGCCTTTGCCTTATTGATATTCCTTTCCTTCATTATCTATTCATGCACTTCAAGAGAGCTTTGTAAATACTCTTTACTCATCGACGCAAGATCCTTCGATTCCTCAATAACAACCACCACATTGTCAAATATTGGCATCAAAGAATGCAAGATTTTAGCAAACACATAATGATCCATGATTGTTTCTCCACACATATTAAAGTATTAAAGAAGTTGTGAAAAGCCAACAGATTATAGTGGTTGTTTCTCCACATGCCCTGATTGCAATAGAAAACATCCCGCCTAAGGATCAACCATATGATATCCTTCACACACAAATTGAAGTGTTGAAGAAGCCGTGAAAACCTAACAGATTATAGTGGTTGTTCCTCAATGACTAATAACATGGCAGTCACAATCTTTCAAAAAAAAATCCCGTTAAGTTGAACACCAGAAAGACGACTTAGGCAAAAATTAGGGCACCTCGGTGGATCGAAAGCTTCAAAGAAGCGGTCCATGCAAAATTAGGGATAAAATAAATCAAAAGAGGTCATCAAAATATTCAAAAAAAAACAAAGAGAAAGAGAATAAGGTGACTGTCATCTCATCTGGAATCCTCATCTTGCACTGCCAAACTCTCTTGAGATTTGAATGTGTGTGCTTGAATTAATTGAACGTAGGACTGGAAGTTAACAAGAATAAGGGATGGGTTAAAATTAAATGTTGAGCCTTATATCCTTTTGTTAAAAAAATCGTGAACCAGGTCATGTTACAACCCTTAAAGACCTAATTGAGCCAGGGTTTATTCTGAAACTATGCTACAACAAGGTTGCGTTAACATGACTCCAAAATATATTTGCTAATAATTTTTATTAACTACACCATCTTACACATTGTGAATGGCTAGATCAGCATTATGTTTTGATCGTTGACTTGTTCACTGTATTTCACCAAATTGATATTAATAAATTTTGATTTCAAGAATTTTGCTTATGCACTGCTTTAAAATTACCATTTTGAATGAACTATTTTAACTGTAAGTCAGCACTTAGCATCAAGGGAGTCCCAACAATGTGCAGCCAGTTGAGGGACTTGATCATGTGAAAGAAGTCCAATCAGGGAAAAGAACTTTGAACATCGGTCAATCCGAGCCAACCACCCCAAGAAACAAGTAGGCAAATAGCAAAACTCTTCAAGACTAGACTAGGTCGAGCTACCACAAAGAGTTCAACGAGTCCAACTCTCTAAAGGTCGATTAATAAAAAATCTACCACTCCAAGAGTCGGTTAGTCAAGGACCCCTTCAAAGTTTAGAGTATATGGGCAAGCCATCTCAAGGTTATGGTAAGCTATTTTCAAACTCCTTTCAAGGTGAACATCTTCAAAGACCCAACAAATGGGAAAAAAATGAGCCATGGAGGGGCAAGTCCTCTCCATACCTTCGAGTTGCTGAAGCAAGCTCAGCCATACGTCAGCAACTATTAAGTTTGAAACGAGTTTCAAGGAATCATGCTAACATCCGATCAAATAACCTTTTTCCTTTTGATAAAGGAGTTTTGCTGCAAAAGAAACCTTTCAATCCAATACCCATTACAGGGGCATCTTTGGAAACCTTTAAGTCATTTCATAAATCATTCTCATGCATTAATCATGTCACTTCGCTCGATTGTTAAGCCATGCATATAATCTCATTCATCGAGCATATGCATATAGCATGAATGAATAAACATAAAAAAATAAGTTCTGTCTGGTAGCCTTTTCTTAAAACTAGTTCTCGTCTGGTGGCCGATTGTAAAACTAGTTCTCGTCTGGTAGACTATTTGTAAGTCAGTTCCTATCTGACAGTCATATTTTAAAACCATTTCTCATCTAGTAGCCTATTTTTAACTCTATTTTCCGTCTGGTAGTCAGTTTTTCAAAACCAATTCTCGTCTGATGACCCATTTTAAAGTCAGTTCTCGTATGGAAAAAAACATCAGTTCCCATATGGTAATCTATCCTTCAAGTCCAGTTCTTATTTGATAGTTCATTTTCAAAAGTACGGTTGTCGTTGACATCCTTCCTAAGCCTAATTTTCATTGGCATTTTAAAAGCCCAGTTGTCACTAGCATTGTTTCCAAAGTCCAATTGTTATTGGCGTCCTTTCAATAATCCAATTGTTATTGGCAATCAAATTTTGGTTGTTACCAGCATTCATGTTTAAAGTCTAGTTGTCACTGAAACCATTTTCGAAGTTTGTTTGTCAGCAGCATCTATTCTCAAAGTCCAATTGTTATTGACGTCATTTTCAAAATCTAATTGTCATTGGTACCTAAAGTCTAGTTATTACTAGCACCATCCTTAAATCCAGTTGTCATTGGTATCATCTCGTAGTCTAGTTGTCACTGGCATTATTCTCAAAAATTCAATTGTTATTGGCATCCTCGAAATACAATTGTCATTGGTACTTAAAATCCAGTTGTAAATGGCACCATTCGCAAGTCCAATGGTCATTGGCACCTTTAAAACCTAATTGTAATTAGTACCTAAAGTCCACTTGTAACTGGCACCCTGTCTTAAAATCCAATTGTCGTTGGTACCTAAAGTTCAGTTGTCACTACCACTATTTCCAAAATTCAGTTGTCACTGTCACCATTTTTCAAAATCCAATTGTCATTGGAATCCAAAGTCTGGTTGTCACTTACATTATTTGCAAATTCCAATTCTCATTGGAACCTTTAAGGTCCAGTTTTCACTGGCCTCATCTTTGAAATTCCAATTTTTACCGACACCAATCCATCAGGAGTTGGTTGTTACCGATCATACTGTCAACGTCCAAATTTGTTGTCACATACATAGAGTTTATTACCCTGTTTATCTTGATGTTTCCTAGAAATTCATTTGTATGATTCTTCATTTTAAGGAATCCCTAGAAGATTGGATGTTCTTTCTTATTATAAAACTCTAGTGTTTTTGTATTGATTGAGTTATTTGTTAAAAATCTTCAAACCTGTTACATGTCTGACTTTCTTGGTAGAAAGCTCCTGAGTTTCTGACCAGTTTGATAACACTCACCTATGAATACTCCCTAGTGAATTTCTCCAGCAGGATTGTTATCCTCAGTGAGTCTTCAACCTCATTATCATTTCATGTGGGCCACCGTTACCACATATTTCCATTATTCGCCACAGGTCCACCTTTCATTCTTCGTCCATCATAAAACATCCTACTAGGGTTCATTTCCTATCGCATCATATCTCTAGCAAACTAAAAAAAAAGATTTCTTCATGCATTCAGAACATCTCATGTCATTTAATTTTATTTCATCAAGGAACAAATTTTGGATCCTTTATTATTTAAGTATCTCCCACTGTGATCATATGAATAATGTCTTTCTTCATATTCTTTGGTCGAAGATATTTAAATAGGGGAAGCTGTCACACCCCAATTTTGCCTATCATTCAATAAATTGATGCATACATCGTGACATTCACATCCTTTGTACAACATAACATGTATTTCATCCTGCATAATTCTTAAAAGGTCTACCAGAATAAATTTTCGGTTCTACAGACAGACCGGTTGATTCAATTTTCAAATGTGCATAAAATTAACGGACAAAAATTTTTGAGATCGAGCTTGCAGATGTTAGTTTTATTGATCCACAGTTCGCATAGTTCAACCTGGTGTGCTCGTTTTATTTTTCGGTCATTTTTATGTTCACATTTCAATTAGCCTGAGCCTTTCCAACCAAGCATTTTTATTGCAAAATTTGATCTTTTCTTGTCTGTTTTTCGGAACTATGTTTTGGATAAATCATTTTAATGTAGTCATTTTTATTTTTTTGCGTATTTATGTGCCTGGTTTTTATTCATTTTTTTATCAAAATGTTGAGAAAAAATAAATAGAGACAAATGTGTGATCATTTGATTTTTACTTGTCTTTATAAAAAAAAGAGTATATTTCATTTAATTTTTGTAAACTTATTTTGATCACCAAATAAATATCTAGAGAAAATATTTAGGGATGTTTTAGACATTTTAATTTAATTGCAATCCTAGTGTTCATGCTATAAAGTCTCAAAATTTGGCTAATGATATAAAAAAGCTTAGCTAGCAGCCACTCTTCAAATGATATTTATCTCATTTTCAATCTCCAAAACCAAAAATAGAAAGAAAAAAAAAGCTCCTGAGTAAACACAAGATGTGTCGCCCCATGCTCATCGGAGGCCCTCTCTCTAATTTCAAAAAGGACCAATAGGAGGTTTCCCCGTTTTCATTTGTAGACTTAGCATTAAAAAATTCAAAAGAATAAAGTGAAACCATCTTCTTCATTAGTTAGTTTCCATGCAGACCAAGAAAACATTACACTTTTTTTTTCATATTTCACCTCATATACATCCATCAGATTCCATACGAACCATACCTCAACTCATTTTATTCGACCTGCAAAACCTTTCCTCCTACAATTTTTTTTTACATCACACAGTAAATATGATTTATTTAGAACAACACATTTGGTCTGGAGTTTCTCACATCAAAGGTGATAGAGTTACCAACGTCCATGTCAACACAAGCTTCCCCAAACTCTACATAAAACCAACCTATTATATAACCACAATAAACCTTTCAACCACCATTCACACTTCCATTTTCACTGGAAAAACCTCCACACAAAGACACCATGTAACCTCTGCATGCGAGCATACCTCTCACTGCCACTGGAGCTCAACGACTACCATGTTGACCACCACGCCGCAGGTTGTTTCTTTCTCTTTCGTGTACATGTGTTATTTTGATGTTATCATCTTATTTTTTTAATGTTGAGACAGATGAAGTGAGCATGAGATTAGAGGGAGATACGTGAATGTGATAGAGAGAGAGAGAGGGATGTATTTTTCTTTATCATAATTTCATGTTCTAGTTTCAGTGAGAGAGCACGTTAGTGGCAATCTCCTTATTTTGTTTTTTTAAACAACAATGCCTCGTGTTGACTAACATTTGGATGGAACTTAAAAAGGGGAAATTATGTTTGACTGAAAAGAGGAATTTTATGCAGGGTTGGCCAATCCTGGCCTGCCACCTAAACGAGGGAGAGAGAGAGAGAGAGAGAGAGAGACTTGAAACTATCGCCGATCTTGCTACTTTTCAGCTTGCTTCCATTTTAGCTTAGGTTTTTCTTCATATGCTTTTTGGACTGTCCCAGTTCCAGCCTTTCTACGCCCAACCCGTACATAGTTTTTATCCTTTGTGTGCTTTGAGCCATGAACTCATCGTGGACCTAGTTTTCTTTTGGTTTCTCTTTTTTAACACCACCCTCACTACTTTTCTGCACATTTTTTTTTGTTATTTCTTATAATTATTATTTATTTTTTATTGGTAGTTTTGTGTAATTAATTAATTAATTAATTTTTGTTTATTTCATTTTTCATTATTTCTCAAATGAAAAATGTAGCCTCATCCCTTTGATTGTAATTTTTATTTATTTGCTTGCTTTTGTTTTCTTGCCATTAGTTAGATAGATTGAACTGATTAAGCGGACCCAAAATAAAATCAACCTTTTAAAAAAAATAAAAATACATGGTCAACACCAATCCCTTTCCATTTTAAACCATTTTGCAATCTCAAATCAAGTGTTTGATCCAACATCAAGCCATTTTCCCAAATGAAAAATAAAAAAACTTAATCATTACTAAAGCCTTTTGAAAATAAGATGAAAAAGGAACATGGTGGATATCATGAGCTCTAGAGGCTAGGATACTAGATGGATATCTCACCCATTCGAGTTCTCGTCATCCCATAAAAAAACTTTCAATGTGATCGATGTAAACCTTTTCTCAATCAAAAACCTCAAAACATCTAAAAATATCAAACCTTTTGCAAATAAGACGGAAAAAGAATATGTTTGATACCATGAGCTCCAGAGGCTAGGATACGAGATGGATATCTCGCCCATCCAAGCTCTCGCCATCACTCAAAATAAATCCAACATATCAAACTCTTTTATAGCCGTCGCGCGATCTTCAAACCCCTTTTCACAAACGAAAGGTATTTTGCCTTGAGATGATGCAAGATAGTGCTTCGTCCTCTTATATGTGTCAGTAAGCTAGTAACCTTTTCCTGTAAATATTGATATGTCTATCTGTTGTATATCAAAAAATATGATCCTTTCAGGGGCATCACAGAAAAAAAATTGAATAGAGTCACCACCAAACTTTATTTTTTCCAAAGAAGGAAACGAAAAATATTCGTAAAACCCTTAAAATAAAATGAAGATGGTCGTCTCAACCAAATATGGGTTCGGAAGTAGATTACGCAAGGGGAAGGTATTAACACCATCCATGTCAGTTGTATTCTACGGGAACCTTTTAGTTAAACTTGCGATTGAATGTTGGCTTATGTTAATTGTTTTCTTCGAATGATTAAAAGTGTAAAAGGAAAATAAAAGGGGCCAAAATATTTTTATTAGGGTTCTTGACAAGATTGCGGGTTTTGCTCCTATGTATCTGTAAGACCCCAATTTTGACCCTAAGATCCCTCATGTCATCTCATCATATGCATTGGCATTGGGATCACACCTTGGTATACTCCTTACCCCTCTTCCACTGGGTTTGTATTGGGAGAGATCACCAAGCACATTTTATTGTATCATACTTAATTTTTCTTTATTTACTAACCAAAATACGAAAAACATGTCAATGTATAGTTTGTTACTTTTGTAGGTAGTGTGTATGCCCACCTATGTTCTATCAAGCTCATATATAGGATTTAAGATCCCTAATGCAAGGAGCTCAATCAAGAAATGGTTTACATTGACTCTAAGTATCATATATGGATCCCTATTATCTTCACATGTTATTTTGATCAAGAAATCATCAAGAGTTTGGAGTTTGTTTGCCTTGGAAACCCTAATTCATCTAGGTATCTTATGTGAGTTCTTCAACAAGTTTCTTCAACAATTGATCAAATATTTGATGGGATATTTCATATTACATCATCTTATGCATATATGATCCTCCATGAGTCCCAAAAGTTAATAGAATATCAAGCTAGCAAGTTGGTTCATGGTGGTTGACCAGAGAAAGTCAACTGGTCAAAACTGGGGTTCCCTAGACATTATCTCCTACAATGTTTGTCATATGAAAATTATTCCAAGATTAATGTTACTCTAAATGACATTCCAAACAACTTTTGTGTTGAGGTCAAGATCTATTTTTGCATGTAAAGTCATTTTGTAAGGTGAAATATTATAGGTCATTTTGTCTAAACCCTAGTTTGAAGGTCAACTTCCCAAGATCATAACTTGCTCATTTTTTATGATATGAAAGCTATTCAAATTTCATTATCAAATTAGAGATGACTACTTCAACTTTTATGTTTGGAAGCATTATAGGTCATTTTGAGATGCATGTTCCAAGAGGAAGCATTATAGGTCATTTTGAGCCAATACCATTGAACAAGTGATTTTCCTCAACTTCTAAAATGAATAACTCATTCATTCCAAATCCAAATGAAGTCAAATTTGTAACCAAATTGAAGGGATTTTAAATATCTACAACTTTGATGAAGGAACATTTCTCATTTGAACTCCATAGAAAAAGTTATTCAAAGTGGGAGAAATGAACATATGGTTTGGTACTTAGAAATTTTTTAAATATGTTTGATTTCCCAAACTTCCACCTCAAAATTCATCATGATCCAAGCTTCAAATGAAAAAGTGTTCAACATGAAAGTTGTTCCTAATGATCTCACATTTCCAAAGAGTCCAAAATCATCTCATTTAGGCAAAGTACGAGGTACTTGTGCATGGGTGCAAGTTGAAGCACCACTCGGATAATTTCAGGTTCCAATTTCCATATACACTTGCATGAGTTTCCAACATGATTTTAGCATATTACACATTGGACTTTGGATCAGATGGAATCATTTCATGGGCCTCATGTGTAACACCCTTCTAAAATACCCCAAATTATTATAATTAAAATAACAATATATTCATCAGAGTAATTATGCCCCGAAGGGTGTCACACAATCATTTAACAAAATTATCAAGCATCCTGTCATGCTCATTTATTTAAATCAAAATAAGGTTCTTTTGCATAATTCGCAGCGGAATAATTCAACATCAATGTAAAACATGTAACACAATACATGTAAATCATTCAACAACCAATATCAATTTAATTAAAACATCCCCTCCCGATGTTACATCTATCAGAGCATGACCCATAAGAACCACTCTAGACTCCAAGCATTAGCTTCTACTCAACTCATTTCTCGTTACCTGAAAAATAGGCGTAAGGGTGAGTTCCTCAATCAATATAATAAGCATTATAGAACAACATGTAATGCCAAGTAATTAACACATTAATTCACCCTAATCAGACTACGCATTCAGCAACAGCAATATCCATTCGAGCATCATATTCAACGGTAAAATCTCAATCACATTCAACATCAATAACACAACACACAATACACATATAATACTGGAATACATCCATTCATATTATATGCCAAACATTCATTATGCAATGAGACTCTATGCATGCGGTACCGACTATTTGTGAACATATAGTTCAACCTCACCGTCCAAATCCAGGCACGGCTACCAAGCTCACTAGTCCCACTCATTTGAGACATAGTGACTCACTCACTAATTCCTCACCATGGGAATTAGCTACCACCCCAAATGGGCCATGAAATGCACGCTAATCACCTAGCATGCAAACATCAACAACAACAATCAAATGATATACTCACTAATTCCTCACCATGGGAATTAGCTACCACCCCAAATGGGCCACAACATGCATGCTAATCACCTAGCAATGCAACATCAACAATAATCAAGAATAGACACATGCTCACACTCTAAGCCATAATACAGTCTATTCACAAACGTATACATTCACATCATCATGTATACCATCACACATTATCAACATAATTAATCACAAAAGCACATCATATCATGCCACATAATCAACCACAGTATTAGCCCGCTCTACTAATACCTATACCACTCAAAACAACGGGAAATGATCCCTACAACATCATATCTCAGCTAAGTACATCACTCAGCCTAAACAACCAAAAACTGCACAACAACAGTTCAGGAAAATCCCAACTCTGCCCATACGCGTACTGTCCATGCCATACGCGGATTGCCCAAACCTGGTCAACTCCATACGCGTATTGCCCACTCTCATACGCGTATTGCGCATTTCCTCGCCCAACTCATACGCGTATTACCTGTCTCATACGCGTATGCTACGCGTAACAATATCCCATTACGCGTACCATCAGAGACCAATTCACGTTCAAAATGTCATCTTTCTCTCCCATACGCGTAAGGCTTCCCCCCATACGCGTACCAACACCTCATACGCGTATTGCCTAGTGCCATACGCGTATGACCAGAGACCAGAGCTCTCAGATCTGCAATGGCTTTCTCTGCTACGAGACCTATCCAATTCAACCGTCTACAGTCCAATTTCACACACAATTCATTCATATCATCTAACACGAATCATACACTTTCGATTTCACAATTTTCTAACCTTTCTACCTCTAATTCCTACGAATTTCGTCAATTATAATCCAAATTTTCGTTCATCTCCAAAGTTCACAATTCAACATATATCATCCAAATCAGAGGTAAAACAAATGGTCTATTACTACCCAGTACATATCATCCCATAATACCCGTTAATTGATGATAAACCCCCCTTACCTGAGTTAATCCGGCAGCCTCTGAGCTCCAAGCTTCTCCTTCCTTCAACCTTCGTTCTCTGGTTCTCTTTTTGCCCTTTCTGCCTCTTTTCCCTTTTCACGTGAAAACCTTTTTCCAAAAAATTTGGGACTTTATATTATTCCAACTTATATACTCCAATAATATTATTCCACTAAATAATTATCCCAATAATTATTATTCCAAAATAATAATAATAATAATTCAAATATTCTAATTAAATTAATAAACATATTATTAATTTAATTTAAATAAATACATATTATTATCGGGGTGTTACAACTCTCCCCCACTAAAAGAGTTTTCGTCCTCGAAAACATACCTCAAGCGAACAACTCCGGATAAGACTCCTTCATCTGACTCTCAAGTTCCCAAGTCACATTACCACCTGCTGGTCCTCCCCAAGTTACCTTCACTAAGGCAATCTCTTTACCCCGCAACTGCTTAAATTCTCGATCCTCGATCCTCATAGGTGATGTTTCAACAGTCAGGTTATCTCTCACCTGTACATCATCTACTTGGACTACATGCGACGGATCATGAACGTATCTCCTCAACTGAGACACATGAAAAACATCATGCAAATTCGCAAGCGACGGCGGTAAAGCGATACGATAGGCTACCTCCCCTATCTTCTCCCAAATCTGATAAGGACCAATAAATCGAGGTGTCAACTTCTTCGACTTCAAGGCTCGACCAACCCCAGTTATCGGAGTAACACGAAGAAACACATGGTCTCCCTCTTGAAACTCAAGTGACTTCCTCCTCTTATCATGATAACTCTTCTGACGACTCTGAGCAATTCTCATCTTCTCCTGAATCATCTTAATCTTTTCCGTAGTCTGTTGAACAATCTCCGGTCCAACCACAGCACTCTCACCGGACTCATACCAACATAAAGGCGTCCGACATCTCCTACCATACAAAGCTTCAAACGGTGCCATACCAATACTCGAATGAAAACTATTGTTGTAGGTGAATTCAATCAAAGGCAAATAACAATCCCAAGCACCTCCTTTTTCCAAAACACAAGCTCTCAAAAGATCTTCTAATGACTGAATTGTCCTCTCAGTCTGACCATCAGTCTGCGGATGATATGCAGAACTCAATCTCAGCTTAGTTCCCAAAGCTCTCTGCAACCCTTCCCAAAACTTCGATGTAAATCTAGGATCTCTGTCCGAAACAATACTCGACGGAATACCATGCAAACTTACAATCTTCTCAATATACAACTCGGCTAATCTCTCTAACGGATAATCCATTCTGATCGGAATGAAATGAGCCGACTTCGTCAATCTATCCACAATCACCCAAATAGCCTCAAAATTCTTACTCGTTCTCGGCAACCCAGAAACAAAATCCATACTGATACTATCCCACTTCCACTCAGGAATAGCCAACGGTTGCATTAGCCCAGACGGCTTCTGATGCTCAATCTTTGACTTCTGACAAGTCAAACAGGAATAAACAAAACTCGCAATTTCTTTCTTCATTCCCGGCCACCAAAACAACTTTTTCAAATCATGATACATTTTCGTAGCTCCAGGATGAATACTCAAGCCACTACGATGTCCTTCTTCCAGAATACTCTTCTTAAGCTCAGTAACATCCGGAATACACACCCGACCACCAAATCTCAAAACACCATTCTCATCAACTCTGAATTCACCACCTTGACCTTGATTCACTAAAGTCAACTTATCAACCAAAAACATATCGGATTTCTGACCCTCTCTGATCTCATCCAAAATACCACTTGTTAACTTCAACATCCCCAATTTAACACTATTGTGAGTACTCTCACACACCAAACTCAAGTCTCTAAACTGCTCAATTAAATCCAATTCCCTAACCATTAACATAGACATATGTAATGATTTCCGACTCAACGCATCAGCCACTACATTTGCTTTACCCGGATGGTAATTCAAACCCAAGTCATAATCCTTCAGAAATTCTAACCATCTTCTCTGTCTCATATTCAGCTCTTTCTGATCGAACAAATACTTTAAACTCTTATGGTCACTGAAAACTTCAAATCTCGACCCATACAAATAATGCCTCCATAACTTTAGAACAAATACCACAGCTGCCAACTCTAAATCATGCGTCGGATAGTTCCTCTCATGAACCCTTAGTTGTCTCGAAGCATAAGCTATAACCTGCTTATTCTGCATCAACACACCACCTAAACCCAACAATGAAGCATCACAATAAACCTCAAATAATTCCGACGAACTCGGTAATATCAGAATAGGAGCAGTAGTTAACCTTCTCTTTAACTCTTGGAAACCTTCTTCGCATTTTGAATCCCAAACAAACGCTTGCCCCTTTCTGGTCAACATTGTCAACGGTAACGCCAACTTGGAAAATCCCTCAATGAATTTTCTATAATAACCTGCAAGTCCAAGAAAACTCTTTATCTCAGAAACTGACTTCGGAGCTTCCCACTTAGATACCGCTTCTATCTTAGAAGGATCAACAGCAACACCACCTCTTGAAATCACATGACCAAGGAAATTGACCTCTTCCAACCAAAATTCACACTTTGACAGTTTAGCAAATAACTTCTTTTCTCGTAAAACTCCTAAAACCACTCTCAAATGCTCAGCATGCTCTTCTTCAGATTTCGAATACACCAAAATGTCATCAATAAACACCACCACAAACTGATCTAGGTACGGATGGAAAATCCTATTCATATACTCCATAAATACTCCAGGCGCATTAGTCACACCGAAAGGCATTACAGAATACTCATAATGTTCATACCTTGTTCTGAAAGCAGTCTTCTGAATATCCTCAGTTTTCACACGTATCTGATGATACCCAGACCTCAAATCTATCTTGCTGAACACACTAGCACCAACCAATTGATCCATCAAATCATCAATCCTCGGTAAAGGATACCGATTCTTGATCGTCACTTTATTCAATTGCCTGTAGTCCACACACAACCTCATAGTACCTTCTTTCTTTTTAACCAGCAATACTGGTGCACCCCAAGGTGACACACTCGGGCGAATAAATTTCTTATCCAACAAATCTTCCAACTGACTCTTCAATTCAGCTAGCTCAACAGCAGACATACGGTAAGGAGCCATCGATATCGGTCTAGTACCAGGTACCAAATCAATCGAGAACTCAACTTCACGCTCTGGCGGCAATTCATTCACTTCTTCCGGAAACACATCAGGAAAATCACACACCACAGCGAGATTGCCAATCACCAGTTTATCTTTAGCCTCCAAAGTTGCTAACAGCATAAACAACTCTGCCCCATCTGCCACTTCCTCATTCACCTGCCTGGCTGATAGAAACAAACTCTTGCCTTCCTCAATCTCAGGAAAGATCACAGTCTTATCAAAACAGTTGATGGAAGCTCGGTTAAACACCAACCAGTTCATACCCAGAATAACATCAATCTGCACTAATGGAAGACACACAAGGTCTATCCCAAAATCCCTACCAAAAATACTCAAAGGGCAACTCAGACAAACAGAAGTAGTAGTCACTGAACCCTTCGCAGGAGTATCAATCACCATACTACCAAGCATCTCAGATATCTCTAACTTAAGTTTCACAGCACAATCCAAAGATATAAAAGAATGAGTCGCACCTGTGTCAATAATAGCTATAAGAGGAAAGCCATTAATATAACACGTACCTCGGATCAAACGCTCATCTGCAAAAGTCTCAGAACCTGATAAAGCAAAAACCTTGCCTCCCGACTGATTCTCCTTCTTCGGCTTAGGGCACTGTGGACTGATATGACCCACCTCTCCACAGTTGAAGCAAGTCACAGTCTTCAACCGGCAATCTGCAGCCAAATGACCACCTTTCCCACATTTGAAACACTTCTTCTCATTACTGGTGCACTCATGGATACGATGTCCAGCCTGACCACACCTGTAACACTTAACAGGAGCACTAGAGTCTCCCCCACTAGGCCTCTTCATCCCACTCTGTCTCTGGAAACCTTTGCCAGCTGCATACGGTTTCCCACGATCAATCTGATTCTTACCTTTCCTATCAACCCTTTGCTGATAGCTCTCTGCTCTAGCCTTGGAATCCTGTTCGAAAATCCTGCAACAGTCAACCAAATCAGAAAACACTCTAATCCTCTGATATCCAATCGCCTGCTTGATCTCGGGACGCAACCCGTTCTCAAACTTCACACACTTTGAAAATTCCCCAGCAGCTTCAGCATAGGGAGTATAATACTTCGACAGCTCTGTGAACTTAGCAGCATACTCCGTAACAGACCTGTTACCCTGCTTCAATTCCAAGAACTCTATCTCCTTCTTTCCTCTGACATCCTCTGGAAAGTACTTCCTCAGAAATCTCTCTCTGAACACTGCCCAAGTAATCTCAGCATTCCCAGCAGTTTCCAACTCAGTGCGGGTAGCAACCCACCAATCATCAGCTTCTTCTGACAGCATATGTGTACCGAACCTGACCTTCTGGTTATCAGCACACTCAGTTACTCTGAAAATCCTTTCTATCTCCTTCAACCACTTCTGGGCACCATCTGGATCGTATGCTCCCTTGAACATTGGAGGATTGTTCTTCTGGAACTCACTCAACTGACGAGCAGCTCCCATTCCCACAACATTCGGATTTCCTCCAAGTACACCAGCCAGCATACCCAGAGCCTCAGCAATTGCAGCATCATCTCTACCTCTTCCAGCCATCTCTATTCTGAAAACCCAAACAAGCTAAACAATAAGTACTGATAGGGTTAAACAACACCTATCCCGTACAGGGGAAACAGAATAACTACGACTCGACACGACCAACCAGGCTCTGATACCACTAATGTAACACCCTTCTAAAATACCCCAAATTATTATAATTAAAATAACAATATATTCATCAGAGTAATTATGCCCCGAAGGGTGTCACACAATCATTTAACAAAATTATCAAGCATCCTGTCATGCTCATTTATTTAAATCAAAATAAGGTTCTTTTGCATAATTCGCAGCGGAATAATTCAACATCAATGTAAAACATGTAACACAATACATGTAAATCATTCAACAACCAATATCAATTTAATTAAAACATCCCCTCCCGATGTTACATCTATCAGAGCATGACCCATAAGAACCACTCTAGACTCCAAGCATTAGCTTCTACTCAACTCATTTCTCGTTACCTGAAAAATAGGCGTAAGGGTGAGTTCCTCAATCAATATAATAAGCATTATAGAACAACATGTAATGCCAAGTAATTAACACATTAATTCACCCTAATCAGACTACGCATTCAGCAACAGCAATATCCATTCGAGCATCATATTCAACGGTAAAATCTCAATCACATTCAACATCAATAACACAACACACAATACACATATAATACTGGAATACATCCATTCATATTATATGCCAAACATTCATTATGCAATGAGACTCTATGCATGCGGTACCGACTATTTGTGAACATATAGTTCAACCTCACCGTCCAAATCCAGGCACGGCTACCAAGCTCACTAGTCCCACTCATTTGAGACATAGTGACTCACTCACTAATTCCTCACCATGGGAATTAGCTACCACCCCAAATGGGCCATGAAATGCACGCTAATCACCTAGCATGCAAACATCAACAACAACAATCAAATGATATACTCACTAATTCCTCACCATGGGAATTAGCTACCACCCCAAATGGGCCACAACATGCATGCTAATCACCTAGCAATGCAACATCAACAATAATCAAGAATAGACACATGCTCACACTCTAAGCCATAATACAGTCTATTCACAAACGTATACATTCACATCATCATGTATACCATCACACATTATCAACATAATTAATCACAAAAGCACATCATATCATGCCACATAATCAACCACAGTATTAGCCCGCTCTACTAATACCTATACCACTCAAAACAACGGGAAATGATCCCTACAACATCATATCTCAGCTAAGTACATCACTCAGCCTAAACAACCAAAAACTGCACAACAACAGTTCAGGAAAATCCCAACTCTGCCCATACGCGTACTGTCCATGCCATACGCGGATTGCCCAAACCTGGCCAACTCCATACGCGTATTGCCCACTCTCATACGCGTATTGCGCATTTCCTCGCCCAACTCATACGCGTATTACCTGTCTCATACGCGTATGCTACGCGTAACAATATCCCATTACGCGTACCATCAGAGACCAATTCACGTTCAAAATGTCATCTTTCTCTCCCATACGCGTAAGGCTTCCCCCCATACACGTACCAACACCTCATACGCGTATTGCCTAGTGCCATACGCGTATGACCAGAGACCAGAGCTCTCAGATCTGCAATGGCTTTCTCTGCTACGAGACCTATCCAATTCAACCGTCTACAGTCCAATTTCACACACAATTCATTCATATCATCTAACACGAATCATACACTTTCGATTTCACAATTTTCTAACCTTTCTACCTCTAATTCCTACGAATTTCGTCAATTATAATCCAAATTTTCGTTCATCTCCAAAGTTCACAATTCAACATATATCATCCAAATCAGAGGTAAAACAAATGGTCTATTACTACCCAGTACATATCATCCCATAATACCCGTTAATTGATGATAAACCCCCCTTACCTGAGTTAATCCGGCAGCCTCTGAGCTCCAAGCTTCTCCTTCCTTCAACCTTCGTTCTCTGGTTCTCTTTTTGCCCTTTCTGCCTCTTTTCCCTTTTCACGTGAAAACCTTTTTCCAAAAAATTTGGGACTTTATATTATTCCAACTTATATACTCCAATAATATTATTCCACTAAATAATTATCCCAATAATTATTATTCCAAAATAATAATAATAATAATTCAAATATTCTAATTAAATTAATAAACATATTATTAATTTAATTTAAATAAATACATATTATTATCGGGGTGTTACATCATGCACACCCATGCATCCATGCAAGGGAGGATTTGAAATTTTCCCAAAATTGGAAGTGTGTGAAAATCAATCTCATTGGCTATAAATAGAACCCTTCATGCTTAGAATTATGGACCTCATGCCCAAGCTTTGAATCAGAAACCCCAAACTCTCACCATTGAAGGATAAACTTGAGGATTTTCTTTGAAAATCGAGTTTCAATTCTCCATATGTTTTAAGATTGAAACTCCAAGAGTTCATCCCTTTCTTTGATACATTTCTCTTCTATCAAGCATATGAAGCAAGGTCAAGCATAATTGGAAGAAAGATCGTGCCAATCTGAAGCTCCATTGAAGGTGAATTTTCAGATTTTTCATCTCTTCAATTCTCACTCAATTATCCACTATTCATGTTGATTTTTGGTTGTCTGAAGTCCTACCAATATAGGCAAGAAGATTGAGTTGCTTTGAGGTCAAATCGAAGCAACTCAGTTCATGATCCTCAAAATTCAAATCCCTGTATATTTTTATATACTTGGAATTGGACAAAATTGAGGCCAGATTCGAATTCCTGAGCATTATTCCTTCAAAATAGTGTACTCATTTTCCATTTTTCTTTGATTTGAGCTTGGATCAGTCTGGTGGTCCTCACCGGAGAAGATGACCAGAGCTAGGGCTCTGGTGGTGTGCTAGCTTGTCCAGAACCCTTTGATTTGAGTCCCACGTTCTAATCTCATCCATCCAAAGTAACTACCACGCGCGTGGGGCAGTTGACTTCAGAACACATGGAACGCGCGTTTTCATCCATCTGATTTGCCACCTCAATTTAATGAGGGAGATCAGATTGCTTTCCTTTTTTGGAATTTCTGAATATTTCTTTTAATTGCTTATTTTTTTAATTAATTCATATTAATTTCATTATTGATCCAAAAAATATGGGACTTTCACCAAAAAAATTCAAATATTTTTCTCTTTCATTTTCTGAATTAAAGTTATTTTTTGGATCAATATTGATATTTTTCATGATTTAATTGGTTTTGTGCATATTTTTAATTGTTTAAAAATACTTTTGACTTTCCAAAAATTATGAAATTTTTTGTCCAAGGTCCTTTGACCTTCATTGACCTAGGATAAATCTCTTGGCCATTTATTTGGTGTTTTGAAGATGTTTTAGGTTTTTGATCAAACATAATTTAATTTACATGCATTTTAATTTGATTTTTAATTGATTAATTGAAAATAAATTGTGTTGAGCCATTTTTATTGACTTTTGGAGTTTGACTATGTGTTTGGGCCTTGGTCAAGGTTGATTTGATTTTTGTTGGATTAAAATCATTAGATTTAGGGGATTGATGAAATATACATTTCATCTCCCAAAATGAATGAAAGACTTCAATCTCATGCTATCCCATCCCTTCTATTGACCAATGACATCTCAATATCCTAAGGTTAATTGGTTCATAAACCAATACAAGTATGGATGAGATTAGGTCCACCCTTTTGATCATTTTCTTTTTTAGTGTGGTATCTAATCAACTAACATTTGACTAACTTTTACTCTTATTGCTTTTAATTTCAAGGCATTTACTTTATGTCATTTTAATCCGAGTCATTTCCCATTTTTCATTTACATATCATTTAACTTGTTTATGTTTATGCCATTTTCCCTTTGCTCACTTGAGCCATATATTGTGATTGTGTATATATATATATATATATATATATTATATATATATATATATATATTATATATATATATATATATATATATATATATATATATATAATATTATATATATTGTTTGTGTATCTTGTTTGTGTTTGAGGTCTTAGGACCTTAAAATGCCTAATAAACAACAAAAATCCTAAAAAATATTTGTGTGGACTGTTGGATTTGATCTGAGCTTGGGACTTAGAATTAGGCAAAGTTCCCTATGCCAAAGGACTTGGCCAATGCCAACATTTCTGAAACCAAGTTGTTATATTTTGAGCTTTCATTTGATGGAAGTTTTGGGATCTACTTGAGTTCATATGCTACATGGTCTTGATGCAAATGTTACTTTGAACCTGTGTCTAGTGCCTTATTCTGAGTCATTCAAGGAGTATGTCATCTGATACATGGAAGGTTATGAAGAAGACTATGCAGTTTCTAGCTTGGATGTGGCTATCTTTATTTGATGTCTTGCTCTTCATTTTGCTACTTGCTTATTTGATATTGCTTGATTCCAAAGTCCAGAGGAAAAGTGGGTTTCTATATAACACTCTTGTCTATTGGATTGCATCCCACTGGTCAGATCTTTTCAACTCTTAACTTTTAAATTCTTGCTTAGGATTAGTCTCTTTATCTAAAGAATGTACATATATAGACTCTGAAGACACTTTATCTGAAGATCAGTCAAAGAACTATCTGAAGAAGACTCAAACAAACAATTATCTGAAGAATACAAGATCTGCGAAAAGACTCTGATTTCCACTCACTCTGATTCACGCCTAACAGATCATCTGACCAATCAAAATAAGAAACTTAACAAAGAAGTATTCTAAGTATGGTATGAATCTCTATATGGATAATATTGAATACACTCCAAGACTGCTATGGAAAGTACAAGGAAATTAATATCATGAAGTCCCATTATTGGCAAGATATCACCATCAACATTCTCTCCAACGGTATCATCTCCAAGCACTATAAAAAGGCCTCATTATCATCATATCAAAAACACGAAGCTATCACACAAGAATTCTACTATACACTTTGAATCATATACTAAATTCTTATCATTGTATAATTTAGTTATCACACACGAGTTGTTGCTCATAGTCTGATCATTGATCATCTATTTTTAATTGTGTTCATCTTGCTTACTTAGAAGCACCAAACACATTCTTGTAATTCTCAATAGTTATTGTAATTCCCCAAGTGACTTGTGAAGTCTGTAGACTTGAGAGGGCT
Organism: Lathyrus oleraceus; assembly: GCF_024323335.1. Classification (NCBI taxonomy): domain Eukaryota; kingdom Viridiplantae; phylum Streptophyta; class Magnoliopsida; order Fabales; family Fabaceae; genus Lathyrus; species Lathyrus oleraceus. The sequence continues at coordinate 498,649,849 of NC_066584.1, forward strand.
AAGATATTGTTGAACTCTTAGACGATTGCTGTAATCTTTCTAGATTATTGGATTAAATCCTTATTGAAGGCAAAATCACCTTGGTCGGGTGGACTGGAGTAGCTTTTATTTTCAAGCAAACCAGGATAAATTCCTTCTGTTATCTGCTTTTATTTTCGTGTGTGTGAAAAAGTTTTTATTTTCAGTGAAAACAATTCAAAGTCCCCTTTCTTGTTTTTCTCTAGCTTCAATTGGTATCAAAGCTTCGGCTATGTTATTGATTTTTTAATCAAACACTTAATAGTGTAGAGAGATCCAACGTGAGAAAAACATCATGGCTAGCACAAATGAAAGAGATAGCTACAACGTTAAACCTCTCATGTTTGATGGAGAGAAATTTGATTATTGGAAGGACAGAATTGAAATATTTTTCCTAGGCTACGATGCTGACCTATGGGACATTGTTACAAATGGTTATGAACCATACATATTTGCTCTTGGTATCGTCATTTCAAGAAGCAAAATGAATGATGATCAAAAGCGTGATTTCAAGAATCACCACAAAGCCATAACTATTATGTTAAACGCAATATCCTACAATGAGTACGAAAAGATCACCAACATGGAAACAGCTAAAGAAATATTTGATTCCTTAAAGATAACTCACGAAGGCAATAATCAAGTCAAAGAGACTAAGGATCTGGCCTTAATCCAAAAATAGGAAGCCTTCAGAATGGAAGATGATGAAGTTGTTGAGGTAATGTTCTCTATATTCCAAACTTTAGTTGCAGGACTCAAGGTTCTGGACAAAGGATACACAACAGTAGATCATGTCAAAAAGATAATCAGAAGTCTTCCAAAGAAGTGAAGACCTATGGTTACTTCTTTAAAGTTATCCAAGGATCTGAATAGCATAAGCCTTGAAGAAATCATCATCTCCCTCAGGAGTCATGAGATAGAGCTAGAGGAAGATGAACCTCAAAAGAAAATCAAATCAGTGGCTCTGATGTCTAGATCAGAAAGGAACAAAGCCTTTCAAGCTGAAGAAGAAGACGACAATGACTCTGAGAAGGAAGATTCTGATGATGATGAAGAATTATCTCTTCTATCCAGAAGAATCAAATAACTCTGGAGAAAAAGAAATAACAACTTCAGAAGACCCAGACAGAAGGGAGATCGTCCAGAGTCAACCTCCAGAAGCATACCCAACAAAGAGGTAACCTGCTATGAATACAAAGAACCTAGACACTACATAAATGAATGTCCAAAGCTCAAGAAATACAGTTCCAGGAAATAAGGATTCAAGAAAAACTCCTTAAAAGATAAGGAGAATGGACTCATGGAAACCTGGGATGACTCTGAATCTGACGCTTCAGAATCTGATTCTGACGCTTCAGAATCTGATTCTGAAGAGGAACAGGAAAATGTTGCATTCATGGATACCACATCTGGAAGTTCACCCAAACAGGAATCTAACTCTGAAGAGGTATTCTCTTATTTTTCTCCTTTTGATCTGAAAGCTTGTTCATCAGAATCTCTAAGCTCTTATAAGAAGCTTCGACAAAAATTCAAGATCCTAAAAAGGGTTCATGAAGAAACGGTTGAAGAGTGTGATAAGCTTGAGAAAGAAGTTTCTGAACTAAAAGAAAACTGCTTTATTCTTGAAAAAGAAAATGAATTTTCAACCAAAAAATGTTTAAAACTTGAAGAAACTCTTTCTAAAGCTCCACCCACTTCTAACACCATCATACACAAATATGAAAAAGCTTTTCAGAAATTTTTGAATAACGGACTTGAAAGAAGCAAAATGGCTTCTATGATTTATGGTGTTAGTCACAATAAGAAAAGAGGAATTGGATATGACTCTGATGAAGATTATTTAATACCTTATGCATAAGACAAACCTAAATCTCCTTTTTCTTATCATTACACACATGCACAAACACAAAAATTTAATAATCCTAAAAATCCCAAAGTTTCGAGAAACTCTAGGAGAACTGATCATAAAGGACCCGACAAGATTATGAGTACCAAAAGATAAAATAGTATATGTTGCAGATATCTTGTACAGCGGAGTTAAAACACCAATAATGGTACCTGGACTTTGGATGCTCGTGAAACATGATGGGAAGAAAGCATATGCTCCAAAGCCTATAACTTAAAGATGTTGGCTTCGTAGGCTTTGGAGAAAATCAAAACGGAAGAATCAGAGGATCTGAAACAGTTGGTAATGAAACTCTTCCTTCTATTTTTGATGTTTTTTATGTTGAACGATTAATGCATAACTTGTTATCCATAAGTCAATTAAGTGATAACGGTTTTGATATAATCTTTAATCAAAAAATGTGCAAAGCTATTAATAAGAAAAATGGCACAATCCTTTTCACTGGTAAAAGGAAGAACAATATTTACAAATTAAGCTTTCAGATTTAAAAGATCAAAATATAAAATGTTTAATGTTTGTAAATGTAGAGCAATGGGTGTGGCACATACGCTTGGATCACATTAGCATGAGGAGGATTTCTCGACTAAATAAACTTGAGTTAGTCAGAGGCCTACCTAAGATGCAGTTTTATTCAGATGCTCTTTGTGAGGCATGTCATAAAGGAAAATTTTCTAAAACAACTTTAAAAAATAAAAATGTTGTTTCTACCTATAAACCTCTAGAACTTTTACACATTGACTTGTTTGGACCTGTTAAGACATCGTCAGTCAATGGTAAGAAGTATGGACTTGTCATTATTGATGATTATAGTCGTTGGACATGGGTAAAATTCTTAAGACACAATAGTGAGTCACATTTTGTGTTCACTAGCTTCTGCTCAAAAGTGCAAAATGAATTTGAATCTAAAATCATCAGAGTCAGAAGTGATCATGGTGGAGAATTTGAAAACAAACTTTTTGAAGAGCTTTTTGACTCTGATAGAATATCCCATGATTTCTATTGTCCTAGAACTCCACAAAAAATGGAGTTATAGAAAGGAAGAATAGGACTCTCCAAGAAATGACCAGAACCATGATCAATGAAATAAATGTAGCTAAGCACTTCTGGGCTAAAGCTATGAATACAACGTGTTACATTAAGAATAGAAACTCTATTAGACATATTCTGGAGAAGACTCCTTATGAACTGTGTAAGGGAGGAAAACCCAACATTTCTTATTTTTCATCCTTTTGGATGCTTTTGTTTTATTCCGAATACTAAAGATAATTTGAACAAGTTTGACTCTAAAGCACAAAAGTGTATTATGTTGGGATACTCAGAACTCTCTAAAGGCTATAGAGTATACAATACAGAAACAAAATTTTTGGAAGAATCAATACGTGTCAGATTTGATGATAAGCTTGACTCTGAAAAGTCAAAGCTAGTTGAGAATTTTGCAGATTTGGAGATAACTCTTGTAGGTTCTGACAAAAAGACCAAAGAATCTGAAGAAGCAGAAAAGGAAATGTCAGAAGCACCTGAAGTCACAATTAATCAGTAAAGAACTAGACAAAAAAATTCTGAAGAACTGATTCTGGGAAACAAAAATGAACCTGTCAGAACAAGATTAACATTCAAAGCTTTTGAAGAAACACTTCTGGGACTAGTATCTCTAGTAGAGCCAACATCCTGTGAAGAAGCTCTTCAGGACAAAGAATGGATTCTGGAAATGAAAGAAGAACTTGATAAATTTTCAAAAAAATGATGTATGGGATCTGAGTACCAAGACCCAAGGGAACCCACGTGATTGGAACCAAATGGGTGTACATAAACAAACTTAATGAAAATGGTGAAATGGTTAGAAACAAAGCACGACTACTAGCACAAGGTTACAATCAACAGGAAGGTATTGACTATAATGAAACCTTTTCTCTATTTGTCAGGTTAGAATCTATTCATCTACTTGTATCTTTTGCTGAAAATTACTCTATCAAACTATATCAGACGGACGTCAAAAGTGCGTTTCTGAATGGATACTGTAGCGGGGTATTCGTTACCATTAGAGATATTTACTAAATCCAAGGTAAACCATACAAGTCGAGTCGCTACCACACTTCTATTTATCCAAAGTAATGGTTAGAGAGCACACAAAAACCTAAGAGTTTTATCGAATCAAAAACTAGTAAAAATGTCAGTGATCTGAGTAAGGGGGTTGGTTATGCAATGGGAAGGTTTTAAGCACCCAAAACATCCTAGGTACTCCTAGGGAGCCCTTTTCATAAGTGTTGTTCTAGTCTAAAGGGTGTAGGTATATCTAAAGTACTATTTACTAAAAGGAAGGTTAAAAGAAAATGACTCGCAAGGATGTCGCATCCACTGTCTACGTATCTCATCTGAGTATGAGAATCAGAGTCTTCGTAGCTCGGCTACCTATGGGTTAAAGCGAAGTGTGCTCGGTAAGACGTCGCGTCTTATGCCTACGTATCTCATCTGGAATGAGAATCAGAGCAAAACGTAGTTCGGCTAACTAGGGGTTAAGGATTGCCATCTGAACATGGACTTACAAAAGAGGACACCAGATGTGTCAAAGGAGGGTGGGCAGTGTGTTCAACGTCCTAGCAGTAGGTGTCGCAGCTCGCTGAATCGAGTCTTAGGCAGTTACCTCTTTGCAATAGAATGGACTGACATGCCATAAGATCGGAGACGCACGGAAGGTCTAAAAGTGGGGAGGCTCTGCTCTAGAGTTGTCATGCAATATGGACCTATGTGTTAGGATTTACAAAGGGGAACATCTATCTAATGTTAGCATGCAAAGAATAGGGGAATTCTACCTATGTTATCATACAAAGGGTTCTACTTAATGGGTGCTACCTAAACGGAACAAGAGTCGACAGATGGAGCGCGGAGAGGAGTTACGGATAAAGGTAGATGGCGATGCCGAAGGCAATCGAATTACAGGTAGATGGCGATGCCTGAGGCAATCGACTTACAAGAGGATGGATGAATGCGTGTTGGTTCTGTTAAGTTTTGAAAATGATTACTCGAGGTTGGATCGAGCTTTTGATCTTATTTTGAAATGGTTATCGGATTTTCATTTTAATTCTTGTATTAACAGGTGACTAAAGAAATAAAGAAATAAATATTATACACTTTATGGGAGAGGGGTACATTTGTTATGAATGGGGATTGTTCATGGCAAACAAACAATAAGAATATATGCCTCATACATCATACAAGTAGGCAACAGTTATCAATCAGATCGGATAAATAAACAATATATAATCAAACCAAAGAATCAAATAATGGAGCATTTAAACAATGCATGGGAGTATGAACATGTTAAATAATCAAGCAATAGAAAGCATGAATGAGAGAAACAAGTATAAAAGATAACAAATGAATCAAACAGATGAAAATATGCACACGAAGGGTCCACTGAATAATTTAATCAGGAAATGAGGTAAGGAACAAATAAAATCAAGTTAAAAGGCCTCTAATACATGGCATATGAGATTAACAAGGGAGGATCAAAAGATCTCTTCAATTTCCATAAGCAATCCCTAAGTCAAACATCGATCATAAAGAAGTCAACTGAAAATTCAAGTCAACTTAAAAAATAACAAATAAATAGAAAATTAATCAAGAAAATTATGAAAAATTAAACTAAATGAGTTGGGGTCAGGACATCATCATCCCACAAAAATATTTTAAAAATAACGAAAATTGGTACATAAATTAATTAAAATAAAACAGAGGTCAAACCAAAAGTCAATTAATGAGACTAGGTTAGAAATAAATCAAGAATAAATAGTAAATTAATCAATAAAATTATTAAAAATTAAACTGATAAGGTGCGGTCAGGATATCATCATCCCCCAAAAAGATTTTAAAAATAACGAAAATTGGTACATAAATTAATTAAAATAAAACAGAGGTCAAACCAAAAGTCAATTAATGAGACTAGGTTAGAAATAAATCAAGAATAAATAGTAAATTAATCAATAAAATTATTAAAAATTAAACTAAATAAGGTGCGGTCAGGACATCATCATCCCCCAAAAAGATTTTAAAAATAACGAAAATTGGTACATAAATTAATTAAAATAAAACAGAGGTCAAACCAAAAGTCAATTAATGAGACTAGGTTAGAAATAAATCAAGAACAAATAGTAAATTAATCAAGAAAATTTTGAAAAGTCAAACTAAATGAGGTGGGGTCAGGATATAATCATCCCCCAAAAAGATTTTCAAAATAACGAAAATTGGTACGTGAATTAATTAAAATAAAACATAGGTCAAACCAAAAGTCCACCAACCAAACTAGGTCAAAAATAAATCCAAAATAAATTGAAAATGTGAAATAAAATTCCAAGAAAAGGTCGGGTTGACCATGAGACAGTGGTCAACCTTCATCCCAAAAATCAAATGCTAACAATAATTTTAAGTCATAAAAATCAAATCAATAAAAAAAGTGTGTTAAAATGGACCAGTTAGAATAAATGATTAAAATAAAATATTAATATTAAATAGGGTGGATTAGGGTTTCAGCTTCTTAAATAGGGTGGATTAGGGGTTCTCATAGGATTTTTAATAAGTGATTTATCCATAAGAATAAAAGTGTGAAATGAGGTGTAAAATGTTGTTATTTTGGGCCAAACTTAAGTGAATGGATGTCCAATGCATGGCCAAAAGAGGTAAAAAAACGTGACTGGTTTGTGCAGCATGCTTAGAAAATCTAATTGGGCCAGCCAGGCCCAAAATCTGCCTAGAAAATCAAGTCATGGTGCGCACTTTAAATGAATGTATCTCTCAAACCATGGATCCAAATGAGATGATTCCAAAAGGATGTAAAAGAGGACATGGCAAGGTACAATTATTGTGAAGAAAGTATTTTCAAATAATGCCTTGAAGTGCAAGAAAACTGGCCAAGAAGTCTTGACAAATTTTGAAGATTTTGGACTTAGAAATTTTTCTAAGTGTCCTAAAAAAATGTCTCACTTTGACTAAGCATAACTTTCTCAATTCTAATCCAAATGGAGTAAACTTTATATCTCTAGAAAGCTTGGAACAAGAGGAACAACTTTCATGGTAGAGAAATTTTCCAATGGAGCTTTTATCTGGATGCAAAATAGGCTTAAAGTGAGTGCAACGATCATGAAAACTTGCCCTAAATGGAAAGTCAACCATTTCCAAATTAAGTAACTTTTCCAATTCCTGATTAAATGATGAATCCATGACCCAACCTTGATCAAATTTCACATGTAGGATCCCCTAGGCATGGATTTTTAGATTTCACTCTCAAAATGTCAGGAGTTGACTTTTCTGGCCCCATAGTTGACTTTTCCCAAACTCTTTGATTCTCGATTCCATTGATCAATTGAAGCACTTCTAGCTCAAATAAAGAGCTGATTTTTTGTATGTAGACCCTTGTGGACATATGGAGGGCCATGGAAAAGAGTTTCACCCAAAGAATCAGAAATAAACTGATTTTATACCAAACCCTAGTTTTAGGGCAAAATGATCAGGAACTGATTGCACTGATTGCCAATGGATCTTTCTGAGATAATTGTGAATCTTCCTAGGCCAAGATGCCTCTCTAATCATGACATGGATGAGCTCCTCTACTTCCAACCAAACATTTCCTGTTGCAGGTAGCCATGAAACCCTAATTTTTGATTAAATCCAAATGAACACTCTGATAGCTTTGAATCCTTCATTGATGAACTGAGGACCATAATAAGATACTTGGACCCCCCTGAGACCCTTGAGACTTGTATACTTAGAAAATGAAGTCCAATTCTCAATCTTGCTTTGTGTGGGCTCCTTCTGTTAAGGAGTGATCGATCAAAACCTGATCTCCATGTCACTAATGCAGTATGCAATGAGTATGACCTAATATGATGCTAATGAAGTGTAAAACATAATCACATGCTTCCAGGAAAAATGAAGGGTAAATTTTGGGGTATTATAGTTGCCCCTATTCAATCAATTGGAAACCCGAAAGGAAGATAGCAATGGCTTTCGCACTTTCGATGTATCAAGTGATTGAATACGATAAAAGCCTGAAAATTTACACTGAAGTGAAAAAATGAAGTAACAATGCCTGTCAGAATCGACCAAGAGGTGGTCTTAAAAGAAGAACCCGTTTGGTACGGTGAGAGTCGGTCTGAACACTGAAAAAAGAATGTTAGCCTGAATACCAAAATAAATGGTAACACAGAAATAACCATGGCCTGAATGTCGCTCATCAATCTGAATACTGGAAATGACTTCGATCTGAGCATCGGACGATACTTGATTATCAAACATCGGTCTGAACACCGGGAAATCGGCCTGAGTGCCACTTCGGTCTGAATACCGGAAAACTGGCCCGAATGCCACAAGTTGCATCGACCTGAATGTCGGAAACTTCTCCGATCTGAACATCGGAAAACTGGCCTGACTGCCACTTCGGTCTGAATACCGGAAACTTGGCCTGAATGCCACAAGTTGCATCGACCTGAATGTCGGAAACTTCTTCGATCTGAACATCGAAAAACTGGCATGAATGCCACTTCGGTCTGAATACTGGAAAACTTTCATGCCTGTCAACATCGGCAGAAATAGGGAAAATGATAATTGAGGTGGCGCGTGGGCCAACGACCCCTGCTGGGAATAATAAAGATAAGTCATGAACAATCTTCTGTCTGAGTACTGGAAACAACTTCTGGCTTATCACTTGGGATACCTAGAATGCCTTATGCTTTACATGCGTATGTTTGAATTTTTCAATGGCGTAATGCTCCATGAAAATGGAAATGCTACGTAATTTGGGAGGATGCAATGCAATACGATTCTACATGCAGGGATGTGAAATGCTTAATTAGAGAGAACGCCAAGCTGAGGCAAGGAATTCTGCTAGGGAAATGATCACCATCTTCTAGACCCTGGCAAGGCTGTTGGAGATGCACATCACAAAGAAATCTGTGGGGAAATGACCCGCCACACGGTGTTCTGGCAAATAACAAAATACCGAGGCTCTGACTGGGGAGAGAATGGCACTGAAAACTTGTTGCTGAGGAAAGCGACAGTGGTTCTGGCAACCATAATCTGCGAGAGAGACGACTCAGCAAGGGAAGCAAACACCGATACGGTACCGAGATTTTGCTTCATGGAAAGAGACCATGGGTCTAGCGTCGAGATCATCGATCTGGCATCAAACTCTGAGGAGCAGCCGCTTCTGCTGGGAAGATACAGTCTGGCACTATCAACTTCGCTGGGGATATACAGTCTGACACTGTCAACTCTGCTGGGGATATACAGTCTGACACTATCGACTCTACTGGTGAATGTATAATCTAAAACAAATGCTTGGGGAAGTACAGCAGTGAGAGCCTGCTGGGGATTGAAGAATCCAATGCTCGGACCAGCTATGCAGGAATAAGATACTAAATTCCAACTGTTGAGGAAAAACATCCGCGATCATTTGATGGGGACCTTAAGGAAATGCCCTGAGTGTACCTGTTCTGAATAGACGATCCAAAGCACTTAAAATTTACAGCAATTTTCAATGTTTATTAAGCACGTACCTGTAAAGCTCTTATGTTTCATGATGCAATGTTTATCAAAAATTCGGACGTCATTTTTGCAAACAAAACAGTAAAATGAAAATGAACACAGAGACGTACTGAATAACATGATTTTATTGATTGAGTGGCCTCTGAATAGGTATTTACATCAGGAAGCAATCCCTGGAAAGAGGTAATTGCACAACAGATAAAAACAGAAATTAATATAATGGCAATGTGAAATGGATTTCTATCGGGTTCCAATTCTGCTACGATTCGCTCGTCTTCAAGATCCTCCAGATGATCAGCTTTCCGAAAAAAGGTGATTGGATTGTTTCCTATCCTTCGGAAGTTTCCGGTTATCGACACGAGATGATATTCAGAACTACTCAGAACGCAGCTGTCATACCCCAAAATTTACCCATCATTTTCCTGAAAAAAAAAAAAATTTAATTAATTAATTAATTAATTAATTAATTAATTAATTAATTAAATAATTAAAATAAATAAATAAATAAAATATAACAAATTATTTTGGACTTGGGTCTCCCTCATTCCAAGCCCATTACCCACAAAATTAGTCTATAAATACTGAAGTTTCAGTAGAGGAAAAGGGACTTGGAGTTAGATTTGGAGTTACACTTGGAGTTACACTAGGAGATTCACTTGAGAAAAAAGGAGAGAAGCAAAAGTACTCTGAGGTTTCCTTAGAACAAAACCACGAGGAAAAAGATAGTGAGAGAAGGAAATCTAGGAATTACTCTGCAGCAACCTCCAGGCAACTCTGAAAGGTTCATTCTGACTCACAGACTTTCAGCTCAAGCAAACCCTGCCATTTGATTTTTCTTCTCCAATCAGGTTTGCCCTATATCCATCATCTTTATGCCTTTAATTTGAATGCTCTAAATATATGAAGTATTATGGGTGAATTCGATACCCTTTTGATGCATGTGTTTGACAAGAGGTTTAGGCCTCCTACCCTTTATTGTTTTTTGTGAATTGAAAGGGCATGATTCATGTGGTTACATTTTGATTTGAGGGCAACTCTTGGTTACCCTATTTTGTTTCACTAACCCTTTTGTTGAGTTTTTGTGAAGGCACATGACTTTTGCAGGGATAACTTGCGTGGTTTCCCACTTTATTTGTGGGATACCCCTAGAGGCTTCATTCCGATTACCTGTACTGACTCACTTTCTTTGATGGTGTTTAGCTTGGAAGGATCCCTGGGTTTCCCATTCCTTTAATTGCTGTAACTTCGGATCTTTATCCGTGTGGTAATTTTTTTCCCTTTCTCATACTTTATCGCTTTCTTAGCTGGAAGACCTCGATAGGAGGCAATGTTTGAGCCCCTTGGTGGCATTTTACTTTGAGATACATGTTTTGTGTTTTGTATTCATATCCCTGCAGGTAGCGCGGTTCCTTCGTCAAGGACTGCCTTTTTGCCCTCGAGCATCCCAAACCCTAAAACCCAAAGCAACATGTTTACTCCTTCTACTACAGGCGAGTAAGTCTCCAAAGGTCGAGCATCCGGTAGATTGCGTAGTGACGTCGTTCGTCCAAAACACATCCCCCAACCCATAGGTCAGCCGAGCTACGAAGACTCTGATTCTCATATTCAGATGAGATACGTATGCAGTGGATGCGACATCCACGCGAGTCATTTTCATTTAACCCTTTTTTTTTTTGGGTAAACAGCACAAGATAAACTCACACCCTTTAGACAAGAACTACAAAAGTGGATCCCGTAGAGTACTACGGATGTGTAGGGGTGCTAATACCTTCCCTTCGCATAACCGACTCCCGAACCCAAGATTTGGTTGCGAGACCTTGTCTTTTCCTTTCCTCTTTTCAGGTTTACTTCGAGCGTTTCCTTTCCCTCCTTTGGGATGAATAACGCACGGTGGCGACTTTTCTGTCATTTTCTTTCGCCGGTTGTTTTTTCGCACACTGTATTTTTCAGGTTGCGACAGTTCACATATCCCAGGAAAAGGTTATTGGCTAGGTATTCCACTTTATTTGTGGGATACCCTTGTGGAGTTTCACCCTAAATTAATTTTTAATGTATTAATTTCTAATGTATTAATTTTTTAATATATTATTTTTAATAATTTAATGTGGAGTTTCATCCTAATTATATAATTAATTGTAAAACTTTGCCTTTGAATAAGTGATCTTGGACCTCTCTTTGTTGCCTTACGATTACGATATTACGGTCATGTCCCGCGAACGTGGGGATACCCTTAGCAAAGACCCTTCGGTTAAATCATCATAAAATAAATTATAGTCCCTCGGATGTTGCCTTCGAATATACAACTTTGTCCCTCGATGACCCTCCGATGTTGCCTACGGTTAAATGATGATAGTCCCTTCGAATGCTAAGGTATCCTCATAACTGTTGCCTTCAATGACCAATCGATGACCCTACGATGACCCTTTTACATCCAAAGGATAAAACTACTTATTTCTCAAATAATAAGGACAGTTTTACCCTCATAAGGATAGGAAATGCCCGTAAAGACCTTGGGTCGGTATAACTCTTAATTGCTGGCTCACAACTTAAAATATTTTTTTTTTTTTTTTGCACCTCACACCTTTCAAAATGCCTTTAGAAAATCACCACTTGGTATACATTCATACTAGAATCATTACCGAGTTATATTTTTCTAAACAATTTTCAAAACTAAAACGGGATAACCACTTTGTATACATTCATACAAGAATCATTACAAAGTTAAATTCTCTTTTCAAAACAATTTTCCAAACAATTCACAAACACTTTTTTAGACAAAAATAATATAAGTGATCGAGCAATTAAGAGCCCATGGATAACCATGGATACAAAGGGTGCTAACACCTTCCCTTTGTATAATGTACCTCCCGAACCCAAAATCTAAATTAAGGTCTTTCCTGTTCTTTTCCACCTTTCCTTATTGGATAAAAGAAAAGTCGGTGGCGACTCTTGCTAACCGCGACATTGCGATTAAAACCACAAAAAGTCCAGTTCACCGTATGACAGAACTGGCGACTCTGCTGGGGAATATTTAAAAAGAGAGGTTACCTTAAAAACAAGATCACTTATTCAATTTGTCTGATTTATTTTTAAGGGATTGCTTGGGTATGTTATGCTTGAGTGAAAGATCCTACACCCGGATCTAGTGTACCTTAGGTAAGTAGCAAGAGATCATCGCGACTGTCCGGCGTATACTGGAATGGTCAAAATGATGGCTACGGTTAATGTGGCACTTTGGATGTCCTGATGTTCCTCATGTTAGTTGAGGAAATATTTGGCATTCGCGTGGTGTCATAAAAGCATTAACCAGACCTTTAGAACCCTAATTGACTCATCCTGGCCATTAGAAAGTAGTGAGATAACTGGCTTCGGTTCCGACTGGAGTTGGTTGAGACTCGATACTACACTCTTTGAGATTGGACTTTAGGGAAGCTTCGGTCAACCACTTGGTGTTGCACTGAAGTGGACTTAAGGAAAGGTCAATGATTTGAGATCCTTCTAGAACCCGGTTACTATTCTAAGACAGGTTGAACCCACCAAACTTCAGTGGGGAGGGTACTTACCTATGGAACTCATGCAAGCCTTAAAACCTAGGAATGATTGTTGTATGACTTGCTTATGCTTGTTATTTGTTTAATATCATAATATCATAACATCATAACATCATAACATCATAACATTATGACATTGCACTAATCACTTCGAGGACTTAGGGATTTAACTTGGCTCTATTTTGTAAGGCTATGGCTCCCAGGAAGACTATCCGGATAAATTTTGTAGTCATCTCTCCTCAACTCAAGGATTTAGTGTCAGAACTTCCTGATCAGGCTCAGTTCGTCAAAAAGCATGGTTCTCTCCGCGATTTGGTTACCACTGGTTTCAAAGAAGATATGATGAGAGTCCTATTCCAGTTCTTCGATCCTAAACATCATTGCTTCACATTCCCAGATTATCAGTTGGTGCCCACATTAGAAGAATTTTCCCAGCTGCTTGGGATACCTATTCTTGATCAAATACCTTTCAGTGGTTTAGAAAAGATTCCGAGGTCCGAAAAAGTTGCCGCAGCTTTACACATGACAAAGTCAGATATTGAAGCTAATTGGGTAACAAGAAGTGGAGTTAAGGGTTTACTTGCCAAATTTCTGATGAATAAGGCCCGAGAATTCTTAAAAGTCATGAATGTCCATGCTTTCGAGGAGATTCTAGCATTACTAATCTATGGTTTGGTGTTATTCCCTAATCCAAATCAATTCATAGATATGAATGCTATTCAGATATTTCTCGCTCGTAACCCTGTGCCTACCTTGCTCGGCGACATTCTGCATTCCCTTCACACTCGTACTATGAAGAGGCAAGGGACTCTCATGTGCTGCATACCTTTATTATCCAGGTGGTTTATTTCGCACCTTCCTCAGTCAGTCTTGAAGAATGAGCAAAGTTTGAGATGGTCTCAAAGGATAATGTCGCTCTCCCACTCAGACATCCGTTGGTGTCCTCATTTCAAAGAAAACAATATCATCATTGACCGTTGTGGAGAATTCCCTAATGTACCACTCATGGGGATAAGAGGAGGTATTACTTATAATCCTGCTTTAGCCCTACGTCAGTTTGGTTGTGCTCGAAGAGATGGTCCACATGAAATAATTATACAAGGCACGGTGTTTGACTATGATAACGATTCCCAAGGTCTCCGTCAAAGATTTGTGCGAGCTTGGGGCATGGTGAAAAGAAGTACTTTAGGACAGAAAAACTCTATTCCTATGGAACCTTATCTCAGATGGGTCCGCACAAGGGCTCGTGAACTTGTCATGCCATATCTGGCAGTCGGACCACTGATTGTTGAACCAGAAGCTGAAGGAGGTACTCCTCAGATCGTTCCTTATCCAGATATGCCTACCGATGTTGAAGAGTTAAAGAAGTCCTGGATCGAGTTGAGAGAGGAAAGGGATACTTTTGAAGCCCAGTTCTGTGCTACAAGGAAGAAGGTGTTAGAACTCACCGGCCAGCTTAATGAGGAACGAAGACTCAATACATATCTTCGCCCAAAAAGAAGTCGTCCCTGGGAGACCTGAGCTTTTATTGAATATTAATCAAATATTATTAATAAAAGTGGCTTTCTTTTTTGGTAGTTTATGCAAAATTAAATTCCAAAAGTCCTTGAAAACATTTCATACATTGCATAGCATAACATGACATTGCATAACAGGTACTCTAAAAGGATCAGTATTCTCACGGTTTTCCTTCAAACAGAAAAATGGACCTCGAACAAACTGTCAAAGATCTCCAGGCTCAGAATGCTCAACTCCAGGAGATGATCTTGAACTTATCCAAGGGGCAGGAGGAACTGAAGACTCTCTTGCTCAAGAAGAAAAAGGACAAGAAATCTGTGAGGCACATTAACCCGGGAAGAAGGCAGTTTACGAAGATCAATATGACTTTAGCACAAGCACTGCAGGGTATGCTAAAAGTAAATTTAATTACCCTCAGAGATCCTCCTGCAAAACCCAACACTACTTCTCCTCGTTATAATCCCAACGCCAGGTGTGCCTATCACTCCGATAGCCCCGGGCATGATACGAATGATTGCTGGTCGCTGAAGAACAAGATTCAGGATATGATCGACGCTGGGGAATTTGAATTTGATCCTCTGGATATTCCTAATGTCATCACTGCTCCTATGCCCGATCATGACAAGACTGTTAATGCTGTAGAAGATGTGTATAGCGATTGCAACTTGGATAATTGGAAGGCTGAAGACACTATTCCAACTTCCTTTAGTCAGGAGTAATTGTTTGTTGTTTATTCAATGTATCAAATTTGGTTAAATGTTTTGTCATTCTCATAAGCATATTCATATTCAATAAATCAATGGACTTTTTGCATTCAAATATTGCGCTCTTTATCTTTCCTGTCATTTTTCAAATAAGCTATGCTTTCTTGCACACACTCACGTAACAAATTGCGTATCCACATCCACTCTGGATCCTGTTGATAATAGTTCTGCTACTGTTCATTATGACTTCGAAAATCCGATCTACCAAGCCGAAGATGGAAGTGAGGAAGATTGTGAAGTACCTGAAGAACTTGCCAGACTGTTACTGAAAGAAGAAAGGACTATACAGCCGCATGAGGAGTCAATTGAAACTGTCGATCTGAGTACTAAAAGTAGACAAGAAAGAAGTCAGAAGCCTCTTGGGGCACTTGAATTACATTGCCCGGTTTATATCCTACTTGACTGCTACTTGCAAACCTATCTTCAAATTACTGAGGACAGTCAAGAGATGATGAATGTCAGGAAACTTTTGATAAAATCAAGAAGTGTCTCCAAGAACCTCCAATTCTGACACCACCAGTTGAAGGAAGACCTCTAATCATGTATTTGACCGTGTTAGAAAATCCAATGAGGTGTGTTGGGGCAACATGACGAGTCTGGTCGAAAAGAGCATGCCATATACCGCCTTAGCAAAAGGTACCGACTGTGAAACAAGATACTCATAGCTCGAGAAAGCTTGCTGCGCTTTGGCTTGGGCTGCTCGCCGACTAAGACAGTACATGTTGAATCATACCACTTTATCGATTTCTAAGATGGGTTCTATCAAATATCTATTCGAGAAACTTGTTGTCTCCTGAAAGAGTTATCACTGATAATAGTGCTAATTTGAACAACAAGATGGTTACTGCACTCTGCACGCGGTTCAAAATAAAACACTCTAATTCTTCTCCGTACCGGCCAAGGATGAACGGCGCCGTGGAGGCTGCTAACAATGTCCAGAAGCTTATACAAAAGATGACAGTAATGTACAAAGACTGGCATGAGATGTTACCATTTGCTTTTCATGACTATCGCACTTCAGTACGCACTTCGACAGGGGCAGCTCCGTTCTCTTTAGTCTATGGAATGGAAGCCATCTTACTAGTGGAAGTTCAGATTCCCTCGCTAAGAATCATGAAAGAGGCGGGCTTAGATGAAGAGGAACGGATTCAGACTCGACTCGATCAGATAAATTTGATTGAAGAGACTCGCGGCTGTTTGTCATAGGCAGATATATCAGAAACGCATGACCCAGGCATTCAACGAAAGGGTCAAGCGACAAGTGTATCAAATTGGCGACTTGGTAATCAAGCGTATCGTGCTACCGCAAACTGATCCCAGAGGCAAATGGACTCCCACGTACAAAGGGCCATTTGTAGTTAGGAAGGTATTCTCTGGTGGAGCCATGATACTTGCTACAGTGGATGGCGAAGATTTCCCGCATCCCGTGAACGCGGACATAGTTAAAAAATACTACGCATGAAAAAGACCCGCTAGATCGACGTATCTAGGCAAAAGTAAGGGCATCCCGGCGAACCAAAAGGGTTCGGGCAAAAATTAGGGATATATATAAAAAAAATGTACACCCGGCAAGTCGAAAACCTGAAAAGGTGGCTTGGGCAAAAAAGGGTATCCTGGTGGACTGAAAACCTGAAAAGGCGGTCCGGGCAAAAATTAGGGATTAAAGCGTATGACTATGTCCCGTTCTCAGTCAACTTTCATCCAAGTTCAAGGGACTGACCAAGCCAATCACTTCTATCCGACAGCAGGGGATGAGATGCTTGAAGACATAATGGCAGTAGTAGACTTAAAATCAATAGGACTTTTTCTGCATAGCTTTCTCTTTGTTTTTGACAATTTCCTCTTACTAGGATTTCTGTCTCCTTGTACACAATTTGCCTGTTTATAGGCCTTCTTTCAAAAATCAATACAACCCTCTTTCAAAAAAGATGCTTTTGTTTTTTACTTTTCTGTTTTGGTTGCGTAAATGTCCATTGATTTAATTTGAATTAATATGTGCATTTGAATATGACCAATGTTTACCAAAATACATGCATAGAATAGCAATAGCAATTACTACCCTACTTCAGGATCAAGGAAAAGGTCTAATCATGCTTCCAATGAATCCACTACCAATTCTCTTCCCCCCAGCAAGCCTGTTTTCCCCAGAAGAAGTTGGCAGTATTCCCCGGCACAGCCAGCTATTCCCCAACAGAGGTCGGCATCATCAGACAGATTGATCATCTCATCCATCCCCAGCCAGGCTCTGTTGAATATCTCTACCATCAGACAGAAATCAGAACCCCCAGCCGAGAGAGGGTCCTCAACACGAATATCTCCAATCAGTAGATGGGGATTTATTTTCCCCAGTAGAGTCCCCAAGCAGAACTTCTCATACGCATAACTCATTCATTGCATCATTTCACAGCATACGCATGCATACAACATTCGCATTTATTTTCGAAAGCATAAAACATCTCATGCATCATGACATAGCATAAAGCTAACTTTTCTTTGCAGGTTAATTATCCTCCTGATATAGTCAAAGTAAAAGGCTCATTCAGGCAGACGCCTTTATCAATCACAGACAAGATTCAGATACATATTCCAGATGCAATTCATGGGAACATTCATTCTGACAACACTTCGATATCCTCCTAGCGGTGGCATCTTTAAGCCCATCCCAGACATTTATTGCAAGTACAACGTATACAGATACAGCCTAACATACGGTTCATTCTGATTCAGCTCAACATATGACTCCTTCAACTCAGATACGACCTAGCATACGATCCATTCTGACCTTCGACAACTCAGATACGATCTAGCGTACGATCCATTCTGACCTTCTTCAACTCAGATACGATCTAACAGACGATCCATTCTGACCCTCAACAACTCAGATACGATCTAGCGTACATTTCTGGATGGTAGTCCAGTATACGGCTACTCCCTTTCCCAGATGCTACCTTCGGACAGGTACATTTCTGGATGGTAGTCTAGTATACGGCTACTCCCTTTCCCAGATGCTACCTTCGGACAGGTACATTTCTGGATGGTAGTCCAGTATACGGCTACTCCCTTTCTCAGATGCTACCTTCGGACAGGTACATTTCTGAATGGTAGTCTAGTATACGGCTACTCCCTTTCCCAGATGCTACCTTCGGACAGGTACATTTCTGGATGGTAGTCTAGTACACGGCTACTCCCTTTCTCAGATGCTACCTTCGGACAGGTACATTTCTGAATGGTAGTCTAGTATACGGCTACTCCCTTTCCCAGATGCTACCTTCGGACAGGTACATTTCTGGATGGTAGTCCAGTATACAGCTACTCCCTTACTCAGATGCTACCTTCGGACAGGTACATTTCTGAATGGTAGTCTAGTATGCGGCTACTCCCTTTCCCAGATGCTACCTTCGGACAGGTACATTTCTGGATGGTAGTCCAGTATACGGCTACTCCCTTTCCCAGATGCTACCTTCGGACAGGTACATTTCTGGATGGTAGTCCAGTATACGGCTACTCCCTTTCCCAGATGCTACCTTCGGACAGGTACATTTCTGGATGGTAGTCTAGTATACGGCTACTCCCTTTCCCAGATGCTACCTTCGGACAGGTACATTTCTGGATGGTAGTCTAGTATACGGCTACTCCCTTTCCCAGATGCTACCTTCGGACAGGTACATTTCTGGATGGTAGTCCAGTATACGGTTACTCCCTTTCTCAGATGCTACCTTCGGACAGGTACATTTCTGAATGGTAGTCTAGTATACGGCTACTCCCTTACTCAGATGCTACCTAGTGTACGGTACATTTCTGAAGTGTAGTCTAGTGTACGACTACTCCCTTTTACCATCAGATTCAGCCTACTGGACGGCTCATTCTGCAACTCAGATTCGATTTAATGTACGATCCATTCTGAGCTCCAGCAACTCCAATGCGGTCTAACGTACGACCCATTCGGATCCTTAACTACTCAGATGCTACCTAGTGTACGGTACATTTCTGAAGTGTAGTCTAGTGTACGACTACCCCTTTCATCATCAGATTCAGCCTAACGGACGGCTCTCTCTTCAACTCAGATACGATCTAGCGTATGGTCCATTCTGATCCTTTATCCCCAACAGCATATGACACACTCCGACTCCCCAGCGAAGTCGGCAGCCTAATGGATGACTCATTATTCGGTCTAATGTACGACCCAGTGTGGCACCCATGTCTTCAAATTGGCCTAATGTACGGCTCGATCTGAAGCTTTCGTCATCAAACCTCCCGGATGGCATCTTTAAGCCCATCTCCATCAAGACCAACTGTCGATCCTCAAGTGCAAATTTTTGGGGCATTCTAGTGTTCAATAATCTTCCACCTCCAGACCACGAATGACATACACGCCATCCTAACTCTCTCGGTTCAAGAATATTGAACAGGGGCAGCTGTCATACCCCAAAATTTACCCATCATTTTCCTGAAAAAAAAAAAAAAAAAAAAAAACGAAAAAAAAAAAAAAAAAAAAAAATAATTAATTAATAATTAATTAATTAAATAATTAAAATAAATAAATAAATAAAATATAACAAATTATTTTGGACTTGGGTCTCCCTCATTCCAAGCCCATTACCCACAAAATTAGTCTATAAATACTGAAGTTTCAGTAGAGGAAAAGGGACTTGGAGTTAGATTTGGAGTTACACTTGGAGTTACACTAGGAGATTCACT
Source organism: Lathyrus oleraceus (assembly GCF_024323335.1). NCBI lineage: Eukaryota > Viridiplantae > Streptophyta > Magnoliopsida > Fabales > Fabaceae > Lathyrus > Lathyrus oleraceus. The sequence continues at coordinate 498,669,840 of NC_066584.1, forward strand.
TGAGAAAAAGGGAGAGAAGCAAAAGTACTCTGAGGTTTCCTTAGAACAAAACCACGAGGAAAAAGATAGTGAGAGAAGGAAATCTAGGAACTACTCTGCAGCAACCTCCAGGCAACTCTGAAAGGTTCATTCTGACTCACAGACTTTTAGCTCAAGCAAACCCTGCCATTTGATTTTTCTTCTCCAATCAGGTTTGCCCTATATCCATCATCTTTATGCCTTTAATTTGAATGCTCTAAATATATGAAGTATTATGGGTGAATTCGATACCCTTTTGATGCATGTGTTTGACAAGAGGTTTAGGCCTCCTACCCTTTATTGTTTTTTGTGAATTGAAAGGGCATGATTCATGTGGTTACATTTTGATTTGAGGGCAACTCTTGGTTACCCTATTTTGTTTCACTAACCCTTTTGTTGAGTTTTTGTGAAGGCACATGACTTTTGCAGGGATAACTTGCGTGGTTTCCCACTTTATTTGTGGGATACCCCTAGAGGTTTCATTCCGATTACCTGTACTGACTCACTTTCTTTGATGGTGTTTAGCTTGGAAGGATCCCTGGGTTTCCCATTCCTTTAATTGCTGTAACTTCGGATCTTTATCCGTGTGGTAATTTTTTCCCTTTCTCATACTTTATCGCTTTCTTAGCTGGAAGACCTCGATAGGAGGCAATGTTTGAGCCCCTTGGTGGCATTTTACTTTGAGATACATGTTTTGTGTTTTGTATTCATATCCCTGCAGGTAGCGCGGTTCCTTCGTCAAGGACTGCCTTTTTGCCCTCGAGCATCCCAAACCCTAAAACCCAAAGCAACATGTTTACTCCTTCTACTACAGGCGAGTAAGTCTCCAAAGGTCGAGCATCCGGTAGATTGCGTAGTGACGTCGTTCGTCCAAAACACATCCCCAACCCATAGGTCAGCCGAGCTACGAAGACTCTGATTCTCATATTCAGATGAGATACGTATGCAGTGGATGCGACATCCACGCGAGTCATTTTCATTTAACCCTTTTTTTTTTTGGGTAAACAGCACAAGATAAACTCACACCCTTTAGACAAGAACTACAAAAGTGGATCCCGTAGAGTACTACGGATGTGTAGGGGTGCTAATACCTTCCCTTCGCATAACCGACTCCCGAACCCAAGATTTGGTTGCGAGACCTTGTCTTTTCCTTTCCTCTTTTCAGGTTTACTTCGAGCGTTTCCTTTCCCTCCTTTGGGATGAATAACGCACGGTGGCGACTTTTCTGTCATTTTCTTTCGCCGGTTGTTTTTTCGCACACTGTATTTTTCAGGTTGCGACAGTTCACATATCCCAGGAAAAGGTTATTGGCTAGGTATTCCACTTTATTTGTGGGATACCCTTGTGGAGTTTCACCCTAAATTAATTTTTAATGTATTAATTTCTAATGTATTAATTTTTAATATATTATTTTTAATAATTTTAATGTGGAGTTTCATCCTAATTATATAATTAATTGTAAAACTTTGCCTTTGAATAAGTGATCTTGGACCTCTCTTTGTTGCCTTACGATTACGATATTACGGTCATGTCCCGCGAACGTGGGGATACCCTTAGCAAAGACCCTTCGGTTAAATCATCATAAAATAAATTATAGTCCCTCGGATGTTGCCTTCGAATATACAACTTTGTCCCTCGATGACCCTCCGATGTTGCCTACGGTTAAATGATGATAGTCCCTTCGAATGCTAAGGTATCCTCATAACTGTTGCCTTCAATGACCAATCGATGACCCTACGATGACCCTTTTACATCCAAAGGATAAAACTACTTATTTCTCAAATAATAAGGACAGTTTTACCCTCATAAGGATAGGAAATGCCCGTAAAGACCTTGGGTCGGTATAACTCTTAATTGCTGGCTCACAACTTAAAACATTTTTTTTTTTTTTTTGCACCTCACACCTTTCAAAATGCCTTTAGAAAATCACCACTTGGTATACATTCATACTAGAATCATTACCGAGTTATATTTTTCTAAACAAATTTTCAAAACTAAAACGGGATAACCACTTTGTATACATTCATACAAGAATCATTACAAAGTTAAATTCTCTTTTCAAAACAATTTTCCAAACAATTCACAAACACTTTTTTAGACAAAAATAATATAAGTGATCGAGCAATTAAGAGCCCATGGATAACCATGGATACAAAGGGTGCTAACACCTTCCCTTTGTATAATGTACCTCCCGAACCCAAAATCTAAATTAAGGTCTTTCCTGTTCTTTTCCACCTTTCCTTATTGGATAAAAGAAAAGTCGGTGGCGACTCTTGCTAACCGCGACATTGCGATTAAAACCACAAAAAGTCCAGTTCACCGTATGACAGAACTGCCATTCGCTTAATCCCTAACTTTTGCCTGGATCGCCCATTCGGGTTTTCAATCCACCGGGATACCCATTTTTGCCTAAGTTTCCCTTTCAGGTTTTCAACTTACCGGGTGTACAATCTTTTCATTTTTTTAATCCCTAACTTTTACCCGAACCTTTTTCATTTTCTTGGTTCGCCGGGGTGCCCATTTTTTTGCCTGGACTATTCTTTTTATCGTCCAGCGGGTCTATTTTATGCGAAGTATTTTTTAACTGCGTTTGAGTTCACAGGGGAAGTGAAGTTTTCACCATCCATAGTTACAAGCATTAAGGCTCCACCATCAAAAATCTTAGTGACAATATATGGTCCATCATAGTTAGGAGTCCATTTTCCCCTGTGATCTGTCTGAGGAGGAAGGATCCTTTTCAACACCAAATCTTCGACTTGGAAGCATCGAGGATGCACTTTCTGATCAAAGGCTCTCTTCATCCGACTCTGATACAACTGCCCATGACAAATGGCTTCCATTCGCTTCTCTTCGATAAGATTCAACTCGTTGAACCTTGTCTGAATCCATTCAGCTTCATCTAACTTGACATCTAGCAAGACTCTTAGAGAAGGAATCTCCACTTCAACAGGTAGGACTGCTTCCATACCATACACAAGGGAGTAAGGGGTTGCTCCGGTCGATGTACATACTGAAGTACGGTACCCATGCAAGGCGAAGGGTAGCATCTCATGCCAATCTCTGTACGTAACGACCATCTTCTGCACAATCTTCTTTATGTTCTTATTTGCTGCCTCAACAACACCGTTCATCTTAGGACAATAAGGGGAAGAGTTGTGATGTTGAATGTTGAAGTTCTTGCACAACTCCGTCATCATTTTATTATTGAGATTAGAACCATTATCAGTAATGATTCTTTCGGGAATCCCATAACGACAAATGATTTCTTTCTTGATGAATCAGGCAACCATATGTCTGGTGACCTTCACAAATGATGCTGCTTCGACCCACTTGGTGAAATAGTCGATGGCAACAAGGATGAAGCGATACCCATTGGAAGCAGTCGGCTCAATCTTTCCAATTATATCAATGCCCCGCATAGCAAACGGCAACGGCGAAGACATCACATTCAGAGGATTTGGCGGCACATGCACCTTATCAGCATAAATCTGGCATTTATGACACTACCGAGCATATTTGAAACAATCAGATTCCATGGTCATCTAGTAATAACCCGCTCTCAACAATTTCTTAGCCATTGCATGTCCGCCGGCATGAGTGCCGAAGGAGCCTTCATGAACTTCCTGCATTAACATGTCCGCTTCGTGTCTATCCATGCATCTGAGCAAAACCATGTTGAAGTTCCTCTTATACAACACGTCGTCTTTGTTCAAGAAGAAACTGCCTGCCAGTCTTCTTAAAGTCTTTCTATCATTGTTGGATGCCCCTGCAGGGTACTCTTGGCTCTTCAAAAATCACTTGATGTCGTGATACCAGGGCTTATCATCAACTACCAGTTCAGCAGCAAACACATATGCGGCCCTATTAAGGCGCATAACATCGATCCTGGGAACATAGTTCCACCGAATCACCTTGATCATGGAGGATAAAGTAGAAAGAGCATCTTCCATCTGGTTCTCATCACGAGGTATATGATACAGCTTTACTATTGTGAAGAAAGTCAACAGTCTTCTCGTGTAATCTCTGTAGGGGACCAGATTAGGCTGGAGAGTATTCCAATCACCATTCACTTGATTGATCACTAGAGCTGAATCTCCGAAGATGTCCAGAGTCTTGATTCTCAAATTAATGGCTTGCTCAATACCTAAGATACAAGCCTCATACTCAGCTTCGTTATTGGTGCACTCAAAAGTCAGACAAGCGGTGAAAGGCATGTGGGCACCTTTCAGAGTGGTAATGACAGCACCAATTCCACTTCCTTTGGCATTGACGGCCCCATCAAACATTAAAGTCCACTTTTCATCTGGATCAGGTCCCTCCTCAACAACTAGCTCTTCACAGTCTTTCATCTTGAGGAACATAATGTCTTCATCCGAAAAATCAAACTTCATCGGCTCATAATCATCAATCGGCTGCTAAGCAAGATAGTCTGACAGAATACTCCCTTTGATGGCTTTCTGGGATGTATACTGGATGTCATACTCTGTCAGTACCATTTGCCAACGAGCAACCCTTCCGGTGAGAGCTGGCTTCTCAAATATATACTTGACTGGATCCATTTTGGAGATCAGTAATGTCGTGTGAGTCAGCATGTATTGTCTCAATCGCTTAGCAGCCCATGCAAGTGCACAACATGTCTTTTCAAGCATTGAGTATCTCGACTCGCAATCTGTGAAATTTTTTACTCAGGTAGTAGATGGCATGCTCTTTCCTACCTGTCTCGTCGTGTTGACCGAGAACACAACCCATGGAATTATCAAGTAGTGTCAAATACATAATCAGCGGTCTCCCTAGGACTGGAGGCATAAGGATTGGAGGATTCTGCAAATACTCTTTTATCTTCTCGAAAGCCCTTCGGCGATCATCATTCCACCTGATGGCCTGATCTTTTCTCAACAATTTGAATATTGGCTCACACGTGGCTGTTAGGTGAGAGATGAACCTTGCAATGTAGTTCAACCTTCCTAAGAAACCACAGACTTGTTTTTCTGTTCTTAGCTCAGGCATTTCTTGTATCGCTTTCACTTTGGCCGGATCCACCTCAATCCCTTTTTCACTAACAATAAAACCCAACAGTTTTCTAGATCTCACCCCGAAAGTACACTTGTTCGGATTAAGCCTCAGCTTGAATTTCCTCAAACGCTCAAATAGTTTCTGCAAATTCACCAGATGTTCTTCTTCCGTCTAAGATTTGGAAATCATATCATCAACATAAACCTCGATTTCATGATGAATCATATCATGGAAAAGAGTTACCATAGCTCGTTGATATGTTGCCCCAACATTTTTCAGACCAAACGGCATCACCTTGTAGTAGAAGGTGCCCCATGGGGTTATGAATGTTGTCTTCTCCATGTCTTCTGGTGCCATCTTAATTTAATTATAGCCAGAAAAGCCATCCATGAAGGAGAATACCGAGAACTGAGCCGTGTTATCCACCAAAACGTCGATGTGAGGTAATGGGAAATCATCTTTAGGAATAGCTCTGTTCAGATCTCGGTAGTCAACACACACCCGTACCTTTCCATCCTGTTTAGGTACTGGAACGATATTTGCAACCCATGGCGGATAATTTGTAACCGCTAGAAACCCTGCATCCAACTGTTTTTGCATTAATTCCTTTATCTTGACAGCCATCTCTGGTCTTGTTCTTCTGAGCTTCTGCTTGACCGGAGGACAATCCTCTTTGAGAGGCAAACGGTGTACCACAATGTCTGTGTCAAGCCCTGGCATGTCCTGATAAGACCAAGCAAAGATGTCAACATACTCTTGTAGCAATTCAATCAGCCCCTTCTTCCCATTATCTTCCAAAGCAGCCCCTATCTTGATTTCTCTCTTGGCGTCCTCGGTGCCGAGATTAATCACTTCAACAGACTCTTGATGCGGTTGAATGACCCTTTCCTCCTGTTTTAATAACCTGGCAAGTTCTTCAGGGAGTTCACAGTCTTCATCACCCTCTTCTTCAGCTTGAAAGATTGGATTTTCAAAGTCGAAGCGAGCCATAGTAGAATTGTTATCAATAGGATCCGGTGACGTGCATCTGCATGAGTGATGGTATGTGCTTATGAGTGTGAACAAGAAGTGGAAACTAAACAAAACATTGCCAAATGTATATTTTTATTTTTATTTTATTTTTGAAAACTGCAAAAGTAGAAAGACAGTGAACAAAATATTTGAATGCAAAAAGACGTCATTTATTTATGATAAAAAATGCAGGTATCCACATAGATGAGCCCTACAATGAGTCATTATGCCCTGGGCGGAACGTAAGACTTGGATATGCATGAATAAACAAAGAAAATTACTCTTCAAGAAGAGTGAGTTGGATAATCTCTTCAGAAGACCAGTTGCGGAGAACTTCACCCGGGACCCTTGGACGTACCCAATTGTCAATGTCGCAATCACTATCCCCCTCTTCTTCGTTGATTCCTTCGGGTACCATATCGGTGAATGCCTGAGTCAGCTATCCTAATAATGGAATACCAAACAAGATGAGAACACTGCGGCGGTACCTGTTATGCAAGACATGCTAATGAATATGCAAATGCAATGACATGTTTATCAATTTCAAAGGGTATTCTACCCCTTGATTCCAGTCTCACATTAGATAAACAGTGTAAGAAAACCCCGACTAGAATCAAGAAGAAGATATAAACCCCTAGGAATAGATAAACATGATGCATGCAATGCTTATGATTTAATTTTTATATCAGAGGAACTTTAGGGTCTTATTTGCAAATTTTGGAAATATTAAACATTTATCACATACGGAAATATCACGTCAATTAATATTTGGAAATGTTTTTACGCCAAAGAAGTACAGTCTTGGTAACCAAATACAATACAAGAGAGAAGGAAAATGAACATCCTATGGATCCCTAGAAGCAATCGTCCAAAGCCCTCGAGACCGGAAGATAAGCTGCATGAAGCCTCTTCACCTCCCTCTCATAGGCTGCCTCCATATCTGCCTTCTCTTTGGCGAGTCGATCATACTTCCTCTTCCAAAACTTGGAAGACTGAGGAAGTAGAGAAGTCAATGCGTCATCAGGATCATCAATAACCTGGTGCTCAAGGAACTCTATCAAAACATCCTTCACTTTGATCTGCTGAAGCAACTCCTCTCGTTCAATGATCCAAGCACGCGAACGGTCTTCGTCTCTCAACTCCTCTACTCCTTGGCTAGGGAGGGTTGAACGCCCAGCCACAACCAAAGTTGTGGGTCTTGGATACTCATAAGGCATGAGGTACTCGGAAGCTCTCCTCCTAACCCAAGAGGTATAGGGTTCCAAAGCGATACAGTTCTTCGGAACTAGCTCCTTCCTTCCTTTCTTATGGATCTTGCGCCAAGCGCGGACCATCCTGCCCTTCAAGCCTTGGGGATCTTTACCCTCCTGAAAGAACACACCCTCTAACAGAATGTTATTGGGTTTATCCTTTAGGGGGAACCCAAGCTGACGACGTGCCAAAATAGGGTTGTAGTTAATTCCACCGCATGTACCAAGAAGAGGTACATTGGAGAATTCACCACAAGAGTCGATAATCTGCACACCATCATATACACGGTTGTACCAAAAGATATCATCATTAGTGAGAGACATAAGTCTCGTGGACCACCGTAGACATCCTTTGTTCTCCTTGAAGGCGAGCGTCTGAGGCAAGTGCAAAATAAACCACTTGTACAACAGAGGCAAACAACACACAATGGTACCACCGCCCTTTGCATTCCTCATATGCAAACAGAAATAAGTGTCACCCAACAGAGTAGGAACGAGATTAAGAGTAGAGAAAATCCTAATGGTGTTCACATCCACAAACTTGTCGATGTTGGGGAATAACACTAGCCCATAGATGAGAAGTGCAAATATGGCATCAAAGGCGTCCTCACTCATGACCTTCTCATACAAAGTAGCTTGAGCAATGAGGAACTCGGAAGGGATACCTTGAATTCCACCTTTGGTAGTCATATGAGCACCCATAATAGATTCATCTATATGCAACAGATCAACAATCTCTTGAGAAGAAGGAACTCTCTCCAAGCCACTGAACGACAACTGGTCTAGGATAGGTATGCCCACAAGATAGGCATACTCCTCAAGCGTGGGCAAAAGCTGGAAATCCGGAAAAGTGAAGCAACGGGATAAGGGATCATAGAACTGCACCAACACACTCATTAGACCTTCATCCACTTGAGTAGCCTGAATAGACAGAAGCTTCCCATGACGAGCCTTGAATTCCAAGGGATCTAATACATAGGATGTCAAACTCCTTAACTCTTTCAATTTGGGTTGTCTGAAACTATACTTCTTTGTATTCCTTCTTTGCTTATCCATGTCTGAAAATTTGCAAATAGACCTCTTAAGTTCCTTGAAAATTTTCTCATTGTTGATGATATGGATGTGTATGAATGCATGAATGCATGGATGCAACAATCACACTCAAGGATCAAGAAAATCACACCACACAAAGGTCATGGGATGGATCAAGTCATCCTTAATATCAATCATCCATTTTGGTGGATTATGGTTTACACCTTATCAACACCCAAGTTCCATTGATATTAAGGATACACAAGAACGGATCAACCACGAATCAAGGATTTGTTGCGAGTCGCGAGCATGGAGTCTTGGTTAAGAACCACCCAAAGGGAGTGTAATATGGTTAAACCTGATAATCATGTTCTACAAGAGGTTTCCATAGTCATCATCCCATCTTTCGGATATTATCGGATAAACGACTACTCGTATTCCAAAAATATTCTCAAGAGAGACTCTTATGAGTGTAGTATCGCGTAACAATCGTATCAAATCTTACACTTGAACGATCTTCACAATACGTCCTAAAAATAGGCCAAGATGGGCGTGGTAAACTAAGGTCCTTGGCTTCTAAGGCATATATTGGAAAGAGTAATGCCTAACCACGACTACTCGTGTGACATTATTGATCCCAACATAACCTCCACCAAGTGAATGGGCTTGCAAGTCAACTTGCTAAGGAATAACTCCACACAAGTCAACAAGACTATGCCATTCTCCTATCCTAAGTGCACTCGAGTTCGGGTATAGAACTCATCTCACGAAGATTACCAAGCATACAAGGAATTAATATTCAAACAATTCAATCATTACATACAATACAGTAATCCCAAATTGCACAAAAATATGTCACAAAGCAATATACCATATAATACAACAAATATGAAAAGTAGGCAAAACTCACTAGGAAAATGACATTCCCCAGCAGAGTCACCACTTTTCTGTAGCGGGGTATTCGTTACCATTAGAGATATTGACTAAATCTAAGGTAAACCATACAAGTCGAGTCGCCACCGCACTTCTATTTATCCAAAGGAATGGTTAGAAAGCGAACAAAAACCTAAGAGTTTTATCGAATCAAAAACTAGTAAAAATGTCAGAGATTTGGGTAAGGGGGTTGGTTATGCAATGGGAAGATTTTAAGCACCCAAAACATCCTAGGTACTCCTAGGGATCCCTTTTCGTAAGTGTTGTTCTAGTCTAAAGGGTGTAGGTATATCTAAAGTACTATTTACTAAAAGGAAGGTTAAAAGAAAATGACTCGCAAGGATGTCGCATCCACTGCCTACGTATCTCATCTGAGTATGAGAATCAGAGTCTTCGTAGCTCGGCTACCTATGGGTTAAAGAGAAGTGTGCTCGGTAAGACGTCGCGTCTTATGCCTACGTATCTCATCTGGAATGAGAATCAGAGCAAAACGTAGTTCGGTTAACTAGGGGTTAATGATTGCCATCTGAACATGGACTTACAAAAGAGGACACCAGCTATGTCAAAGGAGGGTGGGCAGTGTGTTCAATGTCCTAGCAGTAGGTGTCGCAGCTCGCTGAATCGAGTCTTAGGCAGTTACCTCTTTGCAATAGAACAGACTGATATGCCACAAGATCGGAGACGTACGGAAGGTCTAAAAGTGGGGAAGCTCTGCTCTAGAGTTGTCATGCAATATGGACCTATGTGTTAGGATTTACAAAGGGGAACATCTACCTAATGTTAGCATGCAAAGAATAAGGGAATTCTACCTATGTTATCATACAAAGGGTTCTACCTAATGGGTGCTACGTAAACGAAATAAGAGTCGACGGATGAAGCGCGGAGAGGAGTTATGGATAAGGGTAGATGGCGATGCCGGAGGCAATCGACTTACAGGTAGATGGTGATGCCTGAGGCAATCGACTTACAAGAGGATGGATGAATGCGTGCTGGTTCTGTTAAGTTTTGAAAATGATTACTCGACGTTGGATCGAGCTTTTGATCTTATTTTGAAATGGTTATCGGATGTTCATTTTAATTCTTGTATTAACAGGTGACTAAAGAAATAAAGAAATAAATATTATACACTTTATGGGAGAGGGGTACATTTGTTATGAATGGGGATTGTTCATGGCAAACAAACAATAAGAATATATGCCTCATACATCATACAAGTAGGCAACAATTATCAATCAGATCGGATAAATAAACAATATATAATAAAACCAAAGAATCAAATAATGGAGCGTTTAAACAATGCATGTGAGTATGAACATGTTAAATAATCAAGCAATAGAAAGCATGAATGAGAGAAACAAGTATAAAAGATAACAGATGAATCAAACAGATGAAAATATGCACACGAAGGGTCCACTGAATAATTTAATCAGGAAATGAGGTAAGGACCAAATAAAATCAAGGTAAAAGGCCTCTAATACATGGCATATGAGATGAACGAGGGAGGATCAAAAGATCTCTTCAATTTCCATAAGCAATCCCTAAGTCAAACATCGATCATAAAGAAGTCAATTGAAAATTCAAGTCAACTTAAAAAATAACAAATAAATAGCAAATTAATCAAGAAAATTATGAAAAATTAAACTAAATAAGGTGGGGTCAGGATATCATTATCCCTCAAAAAGATTTTAAAAATAATGAAAATTGGCACGTGAATTAATTAAAACAAAACATAGGTCAAACCAAAAGTCAATTAATAAGACTAGGTTAGAAATAAATTAAGAATAAATAGTAAATTAATCAAGAAAATCATGAAAAATTAAACTAAATAAGGTAGGGTCAGGACATCATCATCCCCCCAAAATATTTTAAAAATAATGAAAATTGGCACGTGAATTAATTAAAACAAAACATAGGTCAAACCAAAAGTCAATTAATAAGACTAGGTTAGAAACAAATCAAGAATAAATAGTAAATTAATCAAGAAAATTATAAAAAATTAAACTAAATAAGGTGGGGTCAGGACATCATCGTCCCCCAAAAACATTTTTAATATAACGAAAATTGGTACATAAATTAATTAAAATAAAACAGAGGTCAAACCAAAAGTCAATTAATGAGACTAGGTTAGAAATAAATCAAGAATAAATAGTAAATTAATCAAGAAAATTATGAAAAATTAAAATAAATGAGGTGGGGTCAGGAAATCATCATCCCCCAAAAAGATTTTAAAAATAATGAAAATTGGTACATGAATTAACTAAAATAAAACAAAAGTCAAATTAAAAGTCCACCAACCAAACTAGGTCAAAAATAAATCCAAAATAAATTTAAAATGTGAAATAAAATTCCAAGAAAAGGCCAGATTGACCATGAGACAGTGGTCAACCTTCATCCCAAAAATCAAATTCTAAAAATAATTTTAAGTCATAAAAATAAAATCAATAAAAAAAGTGTGTTAAAATGGACCAGTTAGAATAAATAATTAAAATAAAATATTAATATTAAAAAAATACGAAAATAAAAATTATATAAAATTAAATAAAACGTTAAGAAAAGTGAAAAATATATTTGGGTAAATTTATGGACAAATAAAATATTTTAAATAAGAAAAAGAAATATGAAAATGGAAGGATTAATGGTGATGAACATGGTAAGCAAGCGCAAATATATCAAAACATGGTCATGGAAGAGATGATTACCTAATGGAAAATAGAAGTGGAATGGAATCTGATATGTGATGATGCTTTTCCTCCTTGCCGCGAAATTCCAATGCCCCTTTACGGTTAGGGTTTCAGCTTCTTAAATAGGGTGGATTAGGTGTTCTCATGGGCTTTTTAATAAGTGATTTATCCATAAGAATAAAAGTGTGAAATGAGGTGTAAAATGTTGTTATTTTGGGCCAAACTTAAGTGAATGGATGTCCAATGCATGGCCAAAAGAGGTAAAAAAAAAACGTGACTGGTTTGTGCAGCATGCTTAGAAAATCTGATTGGGCCAGCCAGACCCAAAATCTGCCTAGAAAATCAAGTCATGGTGCCCACTTTAAATGAATGTATCTCTCAAACCATGGATCTAAATGAGATGATTCCAAAAGGATGTAAAATAGGACATGGAAAGGTACAATTGTTATGAAGAAAGTATTTTCAAATAATTCCTTGAAGTGCAAGAAAACTGGCCAAGAAGTCTTGACAAATTTTGAAGATTTTGGACTTAGAAATTTTTCTAAGTGTCCTAAAAAAATGTCTCACTTTGACTAAGCATAACTTTCTCAATTCTAAACCAAATGAAGCAAACTTTATATCTCTAGAAAGCTTGGAACAAGAGGAACAACTTTCTTGTTGGATAAATTTTCAAATGGAGCTTTTATCTTGATGTAAAATGGGCTTAAAGTGAGTGCAACGGTCATGAAAACTTGCCCTAAATGGAAAGTCAACCATTTCCAAATTAAGTAACTTTTCCAATTCCTGATTAAATGATGAATCCATGATCCAAACTTGATCAAATTTCACATGTAGGTTCCCCTAGGCATGGATTTTGAGATTCCACTCTCAAAATGTCAGGAGTTGACTTTTCTGGCCCCATAGTTGACTTTTCCCAAACTGTCTGATTCCCGATTCCATTGATCAATTGAAGCACTTCTAGCTCAAATAAAGAGCTGATTTTTTGTATGTAGACCCTTGTGGACATATGGAGGGACATGGAAAAGATTTTCACCCAAAGAATCAGAAATAAACTGATTTTATACCAAACCCTAGTTTTAGGGTAAAATGATCAGGAACTGATTGCACTGATTGCCAATGGATCTTTTGGGATAATTGTGAATCTTCCTAGGCCAAGATGCCTCTCTAATCATGACATGGATTATCTCCTCTACTTCCAACCAAGCATTTCCTGTTGCAGGTAGCCATGAAACCCTAATTTCCGATTAAATCCAAATGAACACTCTGATAGCTTTGAATCCTTCACTGATGAACTGAGGACCATAATAAGATACTTGGACCCCCCTGAGACCCTTAAGACTTGTATACTTAGAAAATGAAGTCCAATTCTCAATCTTGATTTGTGTGGGCTCCTTCTGTTAAGGAGTGATCGATCAAAACCTGATCTCCATGTCACTAATGCAGTATGCAATGAGTATGACCTAATATGATGCTAATGAATTGTAAAACATAATCCCATGCTTCCAGGAAAAATGAAGGGTAAATTTTGGGGTATTACAGATACATTTCTGAAGAGGTGTATGTTTAGCAGCCTCTAGGTTTTAAAAACTCAAAATTTCCAGAACATGTTTTTAAACTGAAAAAATCTCTTTATGGTCTGAAACAAGCTCCCAGAGCTTGGTATGAAAGACTAAGTTCTTTTCTTATGGAAAATGACTTTATTAGAGGCAAAGTGGATTCCACTCTCTTCTGCAATAGCATCAGAAACGACCTTATGATCTTTCAGATATACGTTGATGACATAATATTTGGTTTTGCTAACCCCTCTGTTTGTTAAGAGTTTTCTGAGCTAATGCAGGTTGAATTCGAAATGAGCCTAATGCAAGAACTAAAGTTCTTTCTGGGGATTCAAATCAATCAAATGTCGGATGCTACTTATGTATATCAAATAAAATACATAAGATACATTCTGAAAAAGTTTAAGATGTCAAAAAGCAAACCAGCAAAGACTCTCATACACCCTACTTACATTCTAGAGAAAGAAGAGGTAAGCCAAAAGGCTTGTCAGAAACTCTATCATGGTTTGATAGGTTTTCTTCTTTATCTGAATGCTATGCGTCCTGATATATTATTCAGTGTGTGTCTCTTTGGCAGATTTCACTCAGATCCAAGAGAATCTTAGTTAACCTTTGTTAAGAGAATCCTAAGGTATCTGAAAGGAACACCTAACATGGGCCTGATGTACAAGAAAACATTAGAGTGTAGGCTTTCTGGGTATTGTGATGCAAATTACGCTAGAGATAGATTGGAACGCAAAAGAACATATGGGAACTGTCAGTTTATAGGAGGAAACCTCATTTCATGGGCTAGCAAAAGACAATCAACCATTGCACTCTCAACTGCAGAAGCAGAATACATTTCAGCTTCACTATGCAGCACTCAGATGCTCTGGATGAAGAATCAACTTGAGGACTTTCAGATATATGAGAGTAATATCCCTATCTTTTGTGACAATACTATTGCCATATGTTTAAGTAAGAATCCTATTTTGCATTCAAGAGTGATGCATATAGAAATTAAACATCATTTTATCAGAGACTATGTTCAGAAAGGGGTAATAAGTTTAAAATTCATAGATACAAACCATCAATGGGCTGATATCTTCACAAAACCCTTAGCCGAAGATAGATTTCTTTTCATTCTGAAACATTTAAACATGGCAGATTGCCCAGAATGAATATGAACTCGTGCTTCTCTTCTTATTTATTAAAATAAGCTCTGACTTAATCATTTGTTGGTCATCTGGTTATGGTTTTGATACTTCTACAAGTTAGATGTTATCTAGATTAGAAACCTTCTGAATCAGAAACCTTTTGGTATTCTTGATGTCAGAAACATAAACACATGGTCTCTCAAACGTGTGGCCTTGTATCTTCTAGACAACTGTCTAGCTCTGAACTCAAGAGTCAAACTGTTGAGATCTCCTCAAGTAGTGTGCATATTCTTGAGATTAGACAACCATCATTAGCTGCATTTAATACTCCCCAAACGTGTCAACTCAGATTTTTGGAATAATTATTATTGTTGTCCCCAATTCATTAAATATGTTGTTATTTTGCATGTTAATTGGTTATGTATATATATTTCCACATTTCACACTTTCACACTTTTCACTCACAACCTACATAAACCCTTTTGCGCTCTTTGCTCTCTGCAACTTCTTCAACCTTCATCCTCATCAACAATCTTCATCTTCTCCGGCTTTAAATGGATTCTCAACAACAACGAGTTTATGAATATTCTCAACAAATGGATGCTACTGAACAACATGTTGAAGCTCCACATAAAGCTGCTACTCAAACTGCCACAACTTCAATAACTGCCTATAAAGAACTCCATGTTCTTGACTGTCCCCCTCACATAAATCTTGCCACGCCATTTGAGAAGTTGAAAGTTATATGTGAGCTACTGGTGGATTTTGATAACTTGAAGAGAAAAAATGTTGATCTCACTGAAGAACTAGAGAAACAAGGTTGGGGAAATTACTTCAATAGACTTTATGGTCCAATTTACACTTTCCTTGTAAAGGAATTCTGGAGATTTTCAAACTACGACGACCACTGCATTGTCTTCTACGTCTTGGGGGAAAAATGGTCATCACAGAGAAGTCCAAAGCAAAGCTTCTGGACATGGAAAAGGCAAGGGGCAGAAGGATCTAGAACATCAACCCTAGGGGAAAATATATGTCCCAGGAAATAATCCCCACAATATTAAATCATAACCTAGAAGGGAAAACCTCCAAGAATAAGGAACTTCACCTGAATCTGAGGGTCTGGTTGAAGATTATTCTGGGGACCACTCACCATCGTCCAATGTCCAGTTCATCAGACTATATAAACACAAATTAGAAGTGTATCATGTACTATCTGCATAAAGGGATGAAGCTAAATCTCCCCTCCCTCCTCTTCAAGTATCTAAGAGATTCAGTCAGAGACACCAGAAACAATACGAAGCCTAGAAGTTACATCCCTCTAGGGATACTAATTTTTTACTTTCTCATCGAGAGTGGACTGGTAGATCATCTGATCTCGCTCAACATGATGGAGTATGTAACAGTAGATGTTGGCAAGCCTCTGGATGCCAAAAATCTGAAGAGCATGGGCATCATTGAAAAAGTCAGAATCAAATCCTCCTTGGACACCTCTTGGGACGCTCTGAAGGACCACATGGAAGTTTCTCATGGGATGTATCTTTTCTCCAAGATTTATCCCCCAAAGGTTATAGCCTACTATCTCCAGGATCTGGCGTCTCAAGGTATTGACATATCTGAGTTCTCTGTGGACTGGCTACCAGAACATCCACCATACTTCTTGAAGAGGATGAGAGAGCCCTCTGAGAGGAAGTCAAATAAGAAGACTCTGAAGATTGGAGCATCTTCATCATCTCAGAAGCTACTTGCGCCTTTGGATTCCTCCACAACAAGTAAGTCTTCTCTTTCTGAAGCTCCTCTACCTTCTAGGTCTAAGCAAATATCTTTTTCCCTGCCTCCACCAACCCCCACATACTCTCCCTTTGAACCAACCATTCTCATTTGTACTCCCTCAAAAACCCAAACCTCTGCATCCACAGTTTCTGACTCCTTACCCATACAACCTCAACTCAACCTAAATGTTACCTCACTCCCCATATCTGAGGTGTCATACCCCAAAATTTGCCCGTTAATCTTTCAACACATTTTTCAAGACATTGATCTTAAAGGAACAAAGGCTCAGCACACAGGTGGCCCAATCCCGAAAAGGACTTAAACTGGCTTGCTCGCTAGGCGAGCAAAATCCTTCGCCTAGCGAAGCTTGCGAATACCAGAAATTTTGGGCTTCATTCTGAGCCCATTAGGTCACAAAAAATCATTATAAATACCACAACTTCAGTCAGAAAAAGGGACGGACGGACGGAGACAGAGAGAAGGAACAGCAAACCCTGGAGGCTAACCCAGAGAATTCAGAGCAACCCTAAAGGAAACCCTGAAGGAAACTCATCTGCACAAAGGTTACCTCCGCCCAACTCAATCCGGCGCCAACCCTAAGAGTGACTTGCCAATTCAAGGTTGCAATTCAATTGCAAACAGGTTTGCATTACTATTACCGCTTTATGCTCCCAATTTTCATGTGATATTATAATTAAATTCATAAATATATTTGAGGTTTTGCGTGTGAATTCAAGTATGCATAGAGATCCTGAATGTTTAACCATGTAATTGCTGTAGTGAATGCCATAGGGTTTGGGGCTTGCTGAAATCGTACTGCTCTAAAATTCAAAACCCGCAGCCGTTCGCTAGCACATCGCTAAGCGAACATGTAGCGAGCGTTCGCTAGGCCTTCGCTAGGCGAGGCAGCAGCGAACATGACAGTCGCTGACTTTTCTGTTCTGATCTTTGCTCATCTGACATGTTTTATTATCACCATGCATTTTTTACCTGACATCATTACTGTTGTGATTCCTTTTGTTTGGTGCAATTCTCGATTGCACCCTGATTTGGTATTCTGACCTGTTTGCTGAATTTTATAAGGGTTCACATATTCCCGGAAAAGGTAGCTGGCTAAGTATTCCACTTTATTTGTGGGATACCCTTGTGGAGATTCATCCTAATTACTTAATTGATTTTAGTGTGGAGATTCATCCTAATTACCTAATTGATTATAAAATATTGCCTTTGAATATGTGATCTTGGACCTCTCTTTGTTGCCCTACGGTATTACGGTATTATGGTCATCTCCCGCGAATGTGGGGATACATTTAACAAAGACCCTTCGATTAAATCATCATGTCCCTATAAAATAAATCATCGTCCCTCGGATGTTGCCTACGAATATATGATTTTATCCCTCGATGACCCGTCGTTGTAGCCTACGGTTAAATGATGATTGTCCCTTCGAATGCTAAAGTATCCTTACAAATGTTGCCTTCAATGACCAATCGATGACCCTACGATGTCCCTTTTACATCCAAAGGATAAAACTACTTACTTCTCAATAGTAAGGACAGTTTTACCCTCATAAGGATAGGAAATACCCATAAAGACCTTGGGTAGGTATAACTCTTAATTGTTGACTCGCAACCTAAAACATTTTTCATACATCACCCTTTGCAAAACATCTACTAGAAAATCACCACTTGGTATACATTCATACTAGAATCATTGCCAAGTTATATTTTTCTAAACAACTTTCAAAATTAAAATAAATACTTTGTATACATTCGGACAAGAATCATTACAAAGCTAAACTCTCTTTTCAAAACATTTTCTAAGCAGTTCACAAACACTTTTTCAGACAAGAAAAACATAAGTGATCCAGCAATTAAGAGCCCATGGATAACCATGGATACAAAGGGTGCTAACACCTTCCCTTTGTATAATGTACCTCCCGAACCCAAAATTTAATCTAGGTCTTTCCTGTTCTTTTCCGCCTTTCCTTATTGGATAAAAGAAAAGTCGGTGGCGACTCTTGCTATCCGCGACATTGCGATTCAAAACAAAACTCAAAAGTCCAGTTCACCATATGACAGAACTGGCGACTCTGCTGGGGACTTAAAAAGAGAGGTTGCCTTAAAAAAAACAAGATCACTTATTTGAATTGTCTGATTTACTTTTAAGGGATTGCTTGGGTATCCTATGCTTGAATGAAAGATCCTACACCCGGATCTAGTGTACCTTAGGTAAGTAGCAAGAGATCATCGCGACTATCCGGCGTATACTGGAATGGTTAAAATGATGGCTACGGTTAATGTGACACTTTGGACGTCCTGATGTTCCTCATGTTTACTTGAGGAAAAATTTGGCGTCTACGTGGTGTCATTAAAGCATTAACCAGACCTTTAGAACCCTAATTGACTCATCCTAGCCATTAGAAAGTAGTGAGATAACTGACTTCGGTTCCGACTGGGGTTGGTTGAGACTCGATACTACACTCCTCGAGATTGGACTTTAGGGAAGCTTTGGTCAACCACTTGGTGTTGCAATGAAGTGGACTTAAAAGAAGGTCAATGATTGGAGATCCTTCTAGGACCCGGTTACTATTCTAGGACAGGTTGAACCAACCAAACTTCAGTGGGAAGGGTACTTACCTATGGAACTCATGCAAGCCTTAAAACTTAGGAATGATGGTTGTGTGACTTGCTTGTGTTTGTTACTTACATAACATCATAACATCATAACATTATGGCGTTGTACTAACCATTTCAAGGACTTAGGGATTTAACATTGCTATGTAACAGGGCTATGGCTTCCAGGAAGACCATCCGGATCAATCTTGTAGCGATCTCTCCTCAACTCAAGGATTTAGTGTCAGAACTTCCCGATCATGTTCAGTTCATCAAGAAACATGGTTCTCTCCTCAATTTGGTTACCACTGGTTTCAAAGAAGATATGATGAGAGTCCTATTCCAGTTCTTCGATCCTAAACATCATTGCTTCACATTCCCAGATTATCAGTTGGTACCCACATTAAAAGAATTCTCCAGGCTGCTTGGGATACCTATCCTTGATCAAACACCTTTCAGTGGTTTAGAAATGATTCCGAAGTCTGAAAAAGTTGCCGCAGCTTTACACATGACGAAGTCCGACATTGAAACCAATTGGGTAACAAGAAGTGGAATTAAGGGTTTACTTGCCAAATTTCTGATAAATAAGGCCCGAGAATTCTTAAAAGTTATGGATGTCCATGCTTTCGAAGATGTCCTAGCATTACTAATCTATGGTTTGGTGTTATTCCCTAATCCAGACCAATTCATAGACATGAATGCTATTAAGATATTTCTCACTCATAACCCCGTGCCTACCGTGCTCGGAGACATTTTGCATTCCCTTCACACTCGTACTATGAAAAGGCAATGGGCTCTCATGTGCTGCATACCTTTATTATCCAGGTGGTTTATTTCGCACCTTCCTCCATCAGTCTTGAAGAATGAGCAAAATTTGAAATGGTCTCAAAGGATAATGTCGCTTTCCCATTCAGACATCCGTTGGTGTCCTCACCTCGAGGAAAATGTTATCATCATTGACCGTTGCGGAGAATTCTCTAACATACCACTCCTAGGGATAAGAGGAGGTATTACTTATAACCCAGCTTTAGCCCTACGTCAGTTTGGTTATGCTCGAAGAGATGGCCCACATGAGATAATTATCCAAGGCACTGTGTTTGACTATGACAACGATTCCCAAGGTCTCCGTCAAAGATTTGTACGAGCTTGGAGCATGGTGAAAAGAAGCGCTTTAGGACAGAAAAACTCTATTCCTATGGAACCTTATCTCAGATGGGTACGCGCCAGAGCTCATGAACTTGTCATGCCATATCTTGCAGTCGGACCGCTGATTGTTGAACCAGGAGTTGAAGGAGGTACTCCTCAGATCATTCCTTATCCAGATATGCCTACCAATGTTGAAGAATTGAAGAGATCCTGGATCCAGCTGAGAGAGGAAAGGGATACTTTTGAAGCCCAGTTCTGTGTTGAAAGGAAGAAAGTGTTAGAGCTCACCAGCCAGCTTAATGAGGAACGAAGACTCAATGCATACCTTCGTCCAAAAAGAAGCCGTCCCTGGGAGACTTGAGCTTTCATTGTATTTTTATTATTCTTTTTGTAATGAACATCGATTAAAGAAATTATTAATAAGAGTTCCTTTTTGTTGGTTTACGCAAAGTTAAATTCCAAAAGTCCTTGAAAACATTTCATACATTGCATAGCATAATATAACATTGCATAACAGGTATTCTAAAGGATCAATGTTCTCACGGTATTCCTTCTAAACAGAACAGATGGCTCTCGAACAAACTGTCAAGGATCTCCAGGCTCAGAATGCTCAATTCCAGGAGATGATCTTGAGCTTATCCAAGGGGCAGGAGGAATTGAAGGCTCTTTTGCTCGAGAAGAAGAAAGACAAGAAAGCTGTGAGTTACATTAACCCGGGAAGAAGGCTTAAAGGACAGGCCGCAGGAATCAAGATTAGAATGCCGAAGGACCAAGAAGAGGAGACAGAAAATGATTCGGAAGAGGAGGATGTTGATCCCTTCAACCCTGAAGACGACGATGAAGATTATGAAAAGGAACAGTACTCTCCAAAAGATGATAAGTATAAGTTGCTGGAAGAACGCATGCTAGCTATGGAGGGTCAGAAGGCGCCCGGTCTGGATTTCGAAAGCTTAGGTCTGGTCTCAGATGTGGTCATTCCCCGTAAATTCAAGGTCCCCGCTTTCACTAAGTACGATGGTGCGTCTTGTCCTCAGATGCATCTGAGAGCTTATGTGAGAAAGATCCAGCCGTATACCACTGATAGGAAGCTATGGATCCATTTCTTTCAAGAGAGTCTGTCTGGCACCCAGTGAGAGTGGTATTATCAGCTCGAGAGCTCTAACATCCACACCTGGACTGATTTAGCGACAGCTTTCTACAAGCACTACCAGTATAATTCTGAATTGGCACCTACTCGGCTACAGTTGCAGAATATGAATATGGGATCTAAAGAAAGCTTCAAAGAATATGCTCAAAAATGGAGAGATTTGGCTGGCAGAGTCAAACCCCCTATGACTGATCGAGAATTAGTGGACATGTTCATGGGTACACTGACTGGCCCATTCTACAGCCATCTATTGGGAAGTTCCTCATCGGGTTTCACTGAACTTATATTGACAGGTGAACGTGTTGAAAGTGGTATTCGAAGTGGAAAGATACAGGTGGCTACCTCTGCAAGCACCAAAAAGTCCTACTCAGGGGAAGAATGAATCAAATGCTGTGTACAGTCAAAGGGGTCATAACAAGAAAAATCGTGACCGTACTGTGGGAGCAGTTATGATTGCCGCACCGCCATCCCAAAACTTCCAACACCGATAAGACAGACCAAGAAGACAGTTTACAAAGATCAATATGACTTTAGCACAAGCACTGCAGGGTATGCTGAAAGCAAATTTAATTACCCTCCGAGATCTTCCTGCAAATCCCAACACTACTTCTCCTCGTTATAATCCCGATGCCAGGTGTGCATATCACTCTGATAGCCCCGGGCATGATACGAACGATTGTTGGTTGTTGAAGAATAAGATTCAGGACATGATCGACGCTGGAGAAATTGAATTTGATCCTCCGGAGACTCCTAATGTCATCACTGCTCCTATGCCTAATCATGACAAGACTGTTAATGTTGTGGATGACGATTCTCGCATTTCTAATGTAGCTGACTTGGCATCCCCCCTCCTGATCATCAAGAGGAATTTATTGCAAGCTGGTTTATTTCCAGGTTGTGCTGAAAATTGTGATCTCTGTATACTCCAACCCAATGATTGCTTGAAGTTGAGGAACGGTATTCAACGGCTGATGGATGATCGTACAATTCTCTTTGAAAAGATTCCTAAGGTGGAAGACCATATTGAAGAAATATTTGTGATTGCTAGGTCCAAAGTTCGAGTGAAGATTACCGCTACTAGAATGCCTGTGAAGATTACTGCTGAGCCCAAGGTAGCTCCCCTAATTATTACTACACCTGGCCCAATACCGTATTCCTCAAGCAAAGCCATTCCGTGGAATTATGGAGGTGATGTTTACATCCACGACCTAAAGCAAGATGATAATTCTGCTAATCCTAATGACGTTGATATTGTTAGGACTAGTAAAATTACTCGAAGCGGAAGGATCTTCTCTCCCATCTCACTTCCCGTCTCTGAAACTCGAGGAGAGGAACCGGTAATCAATCCTTCTCAGTCAAGGACACCTGTCGAAGTTACTACCGAAGATGTTGCCAAGCAGGAAATGGAAGAAATGCTGAAAATCATTCGCAAGAGCGATTTTGACGTGGTAGAACAGTTGGGCCATACTCCGTCTAAAATTTCGATGTTATCCTTGTTGTTATCTTCTGAATCGCATGCCAATGCATTGATAAAATTCTTGAAGACCGCTCATGTACCTCAGGAGACATCTGTCGATCAGTTCGAAAATTATGTTGCTAACTTGGCTGTTGACAATGGCCTAGGCTTTTCCGATGCTGACCTGACACCAGCAGGAAAGAATCACAATAAAGCCCTGCATATCTCCATTGAGTGTAAGGGGATCACCTTGTCTCATGTACTGATCGATAATGGCTCTTCTTTGAATGTGCTACCGAAAGCTGTGCTCGATAAACTTGACTGTAAAAGCATCGAACTGAAACCTAGTGACGTTGTGGTACGTGCTTACGATGGTGCGAAGAGTGTTGTCCATGGTGAAGTAGTTCTCCCTATCAATATAGGACCTCAAGTCTTCAACACTACCTTTCACGTAATGAATATTCGTCCTGCCTATTCCTGCTTGCTGGGACGCCCTTGGATTCATGGGGCAAGTGTTGTAGCTTCGTCTCTCCATCAAAAGCTGAGGTATCCAATAGAGGGTAAGATCGTCACTGTGTGTGGGGAAGAAGAGTATATTGTCAGTAGTGTGCATACCTTCAGATACGTCGAGATGGATGGTGAATTCTTCGAGACTCCTTCTCAGTCATTTGAAGTAATTCCTCCGACCAGTCCTGTCCTTAAGCCAACTTCCTGTGTGCCCAAGGTTATTCGTGCTCCTCCTGCTATGATTTCTCTGAAAGATGCCCAAGCCGTGGTTGAAGATGGTGGTCGTACTGGCTGGGGTCCACTGATTGATGTACCGTACAAGTCTGATAGATTTGGCCTGGGATTTAGCTCTGAAAGGATAGTCAAGGATCAGATTAATGATGTAGAAGATGCTGACAGCGATTGCGACTTGGATAGCTGGATTTTCCCAACAATTGGTGACGGACTCAATAATTGGAAGGCTGAAGACACTATCCCGATTTCCTTTAGTCAGGAGTAATTGTTATTGCCTATTTTAGTGTTGCAATTTTTAATTTTACAATTGAACTTCTCAAAGCATTGTGTCTATGCCCGGGGCACAATAGCTAATTTGTTAAGGGTTGTGTCATTTTCATAAGCATATTCATATTCAATAAATCAATGGACCTTTTTGCATTCAAATATTGCGCTCTTTATCTTTCCTCTCATCTTTTAAACAAGCTATGCTCTCTTACACACACTCACGTAACAAACTGCAGATCCGTATCCACTCTGGATCCTGTTGATAATAATTCTGCTACTGTTCATTATGACTTTGAAAATCCGATCTACCAAGCCGAGGATGGAAGTGAGGAAGATTGTGAGGTACCTGGAGAGCTTGCCAGACTGTTACTGCAAGAAGAAAGGACTATACAGCCACATGGGGAATCAATTGAAACTATAAATCTGGGTACTGAAGTAGACAAGAAAGAAGTCAAAATAGGAGCAGGCTTGGAAAACAGTGTCAAAGAAAGATTGATTCAGATGTTACATGACTATATAGAGATTTTTGCTTGGTCTTATAAAGACATGCCAGGACTGGATACTGATATAGTAGTGCATCGTTTGCCAATGAAGGAGGATTGTCATCCTGTTAAGCAAAAAGTTCGTCGCATGCGTCCTGAAATGTCTGAGAAAATCAAAGCCGAGGTTATGAAACAATTTGATGCAGGTTTTCTGGCTGTTACTTCTTATCCTCAATGGGTTGCTAATGTGGTACCAGTGCCAAAGAAGGATGGTAAGGTGCGAATGTGTGTAGATTACAAAGATTTGAATAAAGCGAGTCCCAAAGACGACTTTCCACTTCCGCACATTGATGTTCTGGTAGATAACGCCGTTTAACACAAGGTATTCTCATTCATGGATGGATTCTCGGGTTATAACCAGATTAAGATGGCACCTGAAGACATGGAGAAAACTACGTTCGTGACGCAATGGGGCACTTTCTGTTACAAAGTAATGCCATTCGGTTTAAAAAATGCAGGGGCAACATACCAGCGTGCTATGGTGGTTTTGTTCCATGATATGATCCATCATGAAATAGAGGTATATGTGGATGACATGATAGCCAGATCTCATACTGAAGAAGAACATCTCGATCATTTATACAAACTATTTGAGAGGTTGAAGAAATACAAGTTGAGATTGAACCCGAACAAATGCACCTTTAGAGTAAGGTCCGGTAAACTCTTGGGCTTTATTGTCAGTGGTAAAGGAATTGAGGTTGACCCGGCTCAGGTGAGAGCTATTCAAGAAATGCCAGTTCCCCGTACAGATAAAGAAGTCAGAGGTTTCTTGGGACGTTTGAATTACATTGCCCGATTTATCTCCCATTTGACTGCTACCTGCAAACCCCTCTTCAAATTACTGAGGAAAAATCAAGAGATGATATGGAATGATGAATGTCAAGCAGCTTTTGACAAAATCAAGAAGTATCTCCAAGAACCTCCAATTCTGATGCCACCAGTTGAAGGAAGACCTCTAATCATGTATTTGACCGTGTTAGAAAATTCAATGGGTTGTGTGTTGGGACAACATGACGAGTCTGGTCGAAAAGAGCATGCCATATACTACCTTAGCAAAAAGTTTACCGACTGTGAAACAAGATACTCATTGCTCGAGAAAACTTGTTGTGCTTTGGCTTGGGCTGCTCGCCGACTGAGACAGTATATGTTGAATCATACCACTTTATTGATTTCTAAGATGGATCCTATCAAATATATATTTGAGAAACCTGCTCTCTCCGGAAGAATAGCAAGATGGAAAATGATCTTAACAGAGTATGATATCCAGTATACTACCCGGAAAGCAATCAAAGGAAGCGTGTTAGCTGATCATTTGGCTCATCAAGCAGTTGATGATTACCAATCTATGAATTTTGAGTTCCCAGATGAAGATGTCATGCTTGTTACTGATTATGAAGAACCTGGATCAGATGAAGGACCCGAACTGGGATCCCGATGGACTATGGTTTTTGACGGATCTTCTAATGCATTGGGCAACGGTGTTGGTGTTGTAATTATTTCCCCCAAGGGTTACCATACGCCTTTCACCGCTAGACTATGTTTTGACTGTACCAACAATATGGCTGAGTATGAAGCATGTATTTTGGGACTCAAGGCTGCTATAGACCTGAGAATCAAGTTTTTGAGGGTGTACGGAGACTCAGCCTTAGTAATCAGTCAGATCAAAGGAGAATGGGAC
Organism: Lathyrus oleraceus; assembly: GCF_024323335.1. Lineage (NCBI taxonomy): Eukaryota > Viridiplantae > Streptophyta > Magnoliopsida > Fabales > Fabaceae > Lathyrus > Lathyrus oleraceus. Next base: position 498,695,832 of record NC_066584.1, read on the forward strand.
ACTAAACATCCGAATCTCATCCCTTATCGAGAGCGGGTGTTGAAATTAATCCCTTATTTTGAAGAGATTACATTCGAACATATTCCACGAGAAGAGAATCAGTTGGAAGACGCATTGGCCACCATGTCATCTATGTTCAGAGTCAGATGGGATAATGAAGCTCCCATGATCACCGTTGAACGATTAGATGAACCAGCATATTGTTATGAACTTAATACTGATGGAGTAGAAGAGAAACCTTGGTTCCACGAAGTAAAAAGATATTTAGAAACTCAGGAATACCCGGAAGGGGCATCCATCAATGATAGAAAATTTCTGAGGAAGTTCTCCGCTAAGTTCTTTTTGAGTAATGGAGTATTATACAAACGTAATCATGATTTGACTTTGCTTCGCTGTGTGGATATAAAGGAAGCAGAAAAGATCATGGAAGACATGCATGACGGTATCTTTGGGACTCATTCTAGTGGACATACAATGGCCAAGAAGATTCTGAGATCAGGGTATTATTGGTCTACCATGGAAGCTGATTGCCACCATCACTCCAGAACTTGTCACAAGTGCCAGATCTATGCGGATAAAGTACATATACCTCCTGCTCCATTGAACGTGTTGACATCCCCTTGGCCCTTTGCAATGTGGGGCATTGATATGATCGGAGAGATTAAACCTACTGCTTCTAATGGACATCGTTTCATTCTTGTTGCTATTGATTACTTTACAAAGTGGGTAGAGGCAGCCTCATTTTCTTCTGTCACCAAGAATGTGGTGGCACGGTTCATCAAGAATAGTCTTATTTGTCGATATGGCATCCCTAAAAGAGTTATCACGGACAATGGCACCAATTTGAACAACAAGATGATTACTGAGCTCTGCGCGCAGTTCAAAATAAAATACCATAACTCTTCTCCGTACCGGCCGAAGATGAACGGCGTCGTGGAGGCTGCTAATAAGAATATCAAGAAGATCATACAAAAGATGACAGTAACATACAAAGACTGACATGAGATGTTACCATTTTCTCTTCATGGTTATCGCACTTCAGTGAGAACTTCGACAGGGGCAACTCCTTTCTCTTTGGTCTACGGAATGGAAGCCGTTTTACCAGTGGAAGTTCAGACTCCCTCTCTAAGAATTATGAAAGATGCAGGCTTAGAGGAAGATGAATGGATTCAGACTCGACTCGATCAGATAAATTTGATTGATGAAAAGAGACTTGCGGCTGTTTGTCATGGACAGATATATCAGAAGCGCATGACCCAGGCATTTAACAAAAAGGTCAAGAGACAAGTGTATCAAATTGGCGACTTGGTGATCAAACGTATCATTCTACCGCAAGGTGATCCCAGAGGCAAATGGACTCCCACATACGAAGGGCCATTTGTGGTTAAGAAGGTATTCTCTGGTGGAGCCATGATACTTGCTACAATGGACGGCGAAGACTTCCCGCATCCTGTGAACGCGGACATAGTTAAAAAATACTACGCATAAAAGAGACCCGCTAGGTCGACGTATCTAGGAAAAAGTAAGGGCATCCCGGCCAACCAAAAGGGTTCAGGCAAAAATTAGGGATAAACATATAAAAACGTACACCCGGCAAGTCGAAAACCTGAAAAGGCAGCTTGGGCAAAAAAGGGTATCCTGGTGGACTGAAAACCTGAAAAGGCGGTCCAGGCAAAAATTAGGGATTAAAGCGTATGACTATGTCCCGTTCTCAGTCAGCTTCACCCAAGTCAAAGGGACTGAACAAGCCAATCACTTCTATCCGACGGCAGGAGATGAGACGCTTGAAGACATAATGACAGTAGCAGAATTAAAATCAATAGGACTTTTCCTTCATAGCTTGTTCTTTGCTTTCTTGACAATTTCCTCTTACTAGGATTTCTGTCTCCTTGTATTCAAATTGCCTATTTATAGGCCCTCTTTCAAAATCAATACAATTTTATTTCCAAAAAGATGCTTTTACTTTCTCTGTTTTGTTTGCGTAAACGTCCATTGATTTAATTTGAATTAATATATGCATCTGAATATGATCGATGTTTACCGAAAATACATGCATAAAATAGCAATAGCAGTTACTAAAAGACTTTAGGGTCGAGGATAAGGTCTAACCATGCTTTCCATCAAGTCCGGTTACAAATCCTTTCCCCAGCAAAACTAGTCATTTCCCAGAAGAAACTGGCATTACTAGACAGACTGGTCATCTCTTCCATCCCCAGCCAGGCTCTGTTGAATATTTCTACCATCAGACAGAAATCAGATATCCCCAGCTAAGAAAGGGTCATCAATACAAACATCTCCAATCAGAATATGGGGATTTATTTTCCCCTGGCAAATTTTTCAGACGCATCATTCATTCATGCATCATTTCGCATCATACGCATGCATACAATGTTCGCATTTATTTTTGAAAGCATAAAACATCTCATGCATCGTGACATGGCATGAGGCTAACTTTTTTCCAGGTTAATTATCCTCCCGATCTAATCAAAACAAAGGTTCATCCAGACGGACACCCTTATTGATTACATTCAAGGTTCAGATACATCTTTCAGATGTAATCCATATGAACATTCATTCTGACAAGCATTCTGATATCCTCCTAGTGATGGCATCTTTAAGCCCATCCCAGACATTTATTGCAAATACAACATATACAAATATTGTCAGATATAGCCTAACGTACGGTTCATTCTGATTCCGCCTAACGTATGGTTCCTCCAACTGTTCCAATACGGTCTAGCGTACGACCCATTTGGATGTTCATCCCCTCAGACACGATCTAGCGTACGATCCATTCTGGTCTTTATTCCTCAGATACTACCTAGCGTACGGTACATTCTGAAATGTAGTCTAGCGTACGACTACCCTTTAATCCTCAGATACAGCCTAATGGACGGCTCATTCTGCCACTCAGATACGATCTAGCGTACGATCCATTCTGATCTTTATTCCTCAGATACTACCTAGCGTACGGTACATTCTGAAACATGGTCTAGCGTACGACTACCCTTTCATCCTCAGATACAGCCCAGTGGACGGCTCATTCTGCAACTCAGATACGATCTAGCGTACGATCCATTCTGATCTTTCATCCCCAGCGAAGTCACCCGCCTAACGGACGACTCATTCTGCTATTCAGATACGATCTAGCGTATGATCCATTCTGATCCTTTATCCCCAGCAGCGTATGATCCATTCCGATCTTTCATCATCAAACTTCCTGGATGGCATCTCTAAGCCCATCTCCATCAGGACTAACTTCTAATTAGCAAGCGCAAATTTTTGGGCATTCTAAGTGTTCAATAATCTTCCACCTCCAGATCACGAATGGCGTACATACCATTCTAACTCTCTCGGTTTAAGAATACTGAACAGGGGCAGCTGTCATACCCCAAAATTTGCCCGTTAATCTTTCAACACATTTTTCAAGACATTGATCTTAAAGGAACAAAGGCCCAGCACACAGGTGGCCCAATCCCGAAAAGGACTTAAACTGGCTTGCTCGCTAGGCGAGCAAAATCCTTCGCCTAGAGAAGCTTGCGAATACCAGAAATTTTGGGCTTCATTCTGAGCCCATTAGGTCACAAAAAATCATTATAAATACCACAACTTCAGTCAGAAAAAGGGACGGACGGACGGAGACAGAGAGAAGGAACAGCAAACCCTGGAGGCTAACCCAGAGAATTCAGAGCAACCCTAAAGGAAACCCTGAAGGAAACTCATCTGCACAAAGGTTACCTCCGCCCAACTCAATCCGGCGCCAACCCTAAGAGTGACTTGCCAATTCAAGGTTGCAATTCAATTGCAAACAGGTTTGCATTACTATTACCGCTTTATGCTCCCAATTTTCATGTGATATTATAATTAAATTCATAAATATATTTGAGGTTTTGCGTGTGAATTCAAGTATGCATAGAGATCCTGAATGTTTAACCATGTAATTGCTGTAGTGAATGCCATAGGGTTTGGGGCTTGCTGAAATCGTACTGCTCTAAAATTCAAAACCCGCAGCCGTTCGCTAGCACATCGCTAAGCGAACATGTAGCGAGCGTTCGCTAGGCCTTCGCTAGGCGAGGCAGCAGCGAACATGACAGTCGCTGACTTTTCTGTTCTGATCTTTGCTCATCTGACATGTTTTATTATCACCATGCATTTTTTACCTGACATCATTACTGTTGTGATTCCTTTTGTTTGGTGCAATTCTCAATTGCATCCTGATTTGGTATTCTGACCTGTTTGCTGAATTTTATAAGGGTTCACATATTCCCGGAAAAGGTAGCTGGCTAAGTATTCCACTTTATTTGTGGGATACCCTTGTGGAGATTCATCCTAATTACTTAATTGATTTTAGTGTGGAGATTCATCCTAATTACCTAATTGATTATAAAATATTGCCTTTGAATATGTGATCTTGGACCTCTCTTTGTTGCCCTACGGTATTACGGTATTATGGTCATCTCCCGCGAATGTGGGGATACATTTAACAAAGACCCTTCGATTAAATCATCATGTCCCTATAAAATAAATCATCGTCCCTCGGATGTTGCCTACGAATATATGATTCTATCCCTCGATGACCCGTCGTTGTAGCCTACGGTTAAATGATGATTGTCCCTTTGAATGCTAAAGTATCCTTACAAATGTTGCCTTCAATGACCAATCGATGACCCTACGATGTCCCTTTTACATCCAAAGGATAAAACTACTTACTTCTCAATAGTAAGGACAGTTTTACCCTCATAAGGATAGGAAATACCCATAAAGACCTTGGGTAGGTATAACTCTTAATTGCTAACTCACAACCTAAAACATTTTTCATACATCACCCTTTGCAAAACATCTACTAGAAAATCACCACTTGGTATACATTCATACTAGAATCATTGCCAAGTTATATTTTTCTAAACAACTTTCAAAATTAAAATAAATACTTTGTATACATTCGGACAAGAATCATTACAAAGCTAAACTCTCTTTTCAAAACATTTTCTAAGCAGTTCACAAACACTTTTTCAGACAAGAAAAACATAAGTGATCCAGCAATTAAGAGCCCATGGATAACCATGGATACAAAGGGTGCTAACACCTTCCCTTTGTATAATGTACCTCCCGAACCCAAAATTTAATCTAGGTCTTTCCTGTTCTTTTCCGCCTTTCCTTATTGGATAAAAGAAAAGTCGATGGCGACTCTTGCTATCCGCGACATTGCGATTCAAAACAAAACACAAAAGTCCAGTTCACCGTATGACATGAGGCAATGCTTCTAAAAGAACCTATATCCCCTCCTTCCTCCACTCCCTCATCTCCTTTGTACTATGACCTTTCTTCTGACTCTGAACAGCTAGAAGTTCTTGACCCTTCAACTCCCACCTTGGTACAACTCCAAGCCACATCAAACTCTAAACAGACTTCGTGTGTCCCAGAAACCTCTGAACCTACACTATCTCTCTATGCACCTCTTTCAGCACCCTCAATAACTCTACCATCTTCTGAACCTCCCACTGAACCCTTTGAAACCACTCAAATTCCCTTTGAGCCCATTAATCCAACCTTTGAACCTGAACCAACATTTCCAACCCTGGAAGAGGTATTTGCTATATTCTCAGGAAGCTCAGCTGTGAGGCTCAGACAGCTATCTAAACAATTCAGTCTAAGTGACAATCCTTCTTAAGTAAGGACTCACTGGAATGGATTTCTCAGATGGATGACAACTAAGGTCTTTAAGCTGAAAGGACTCTCTGAACAAGTTAGAAATGACTACATCAGAGAAGCTTAGGAAAGACTAAAGGCACGTCTGGCGCATGAAGATGAAGAGAAATCTAAGAAGAAAGTTGAGGAAAAAGCTGCCGCTGAAGCTGCTGCTGCAGAAGTTGAAGTTAAAGCTAAAGCTGACGCTGAAGAAACAGCACACATAGCTGCAGAGGAAGCTACAAAGTTTATTGAAATTGCTCTGACTCGAGGTGAGTCATCGGCATCTGATATTGCTTCGTTGGTGCTCCAGACTCTGGAAGAACTTAAGAAGGAACAACAACTTATGAGAGCCAGACTCGACAAGCAAGACTCAGTCAACTCCAAGATCCAGAACCTTCTTACCCAGCTACTTCAGAGGATGCCTCCTCCTCCAAACCCTTAGGCACCCTAGGCTTTCTGTTTGTTTTGTTTTGTGCTCTAAGTGTTTTTGCTTCTAAAGCCTTCTTATCTGTATTTCTCTCAACTTATCTGATGAAACTTTGTTTTGCTCTACATGTTTTTCTCTTACTATGTTCTTTTTGAGTCTGACAAAAAAGGGGGAGAAATAAATAAACAGTCTTCTGATGAAATAAGTATCTAACTCTCATAATGCACTACTTACATTCTAATACTTTAAATAAGTTGCACAGTCTAAGTTTTCTTACAAGATGTATCTAAATTAATATCAAAGAAACAATCTAAGCAACATATGAGGCTCTAGTAAGAAACTCTAAACTCTCTAAGTATCAGATTTAAGGGGAGCCTGCCAATCTCAGAGGGAGTCATACTGCATCTGAATCTAATTCATTTTTCTCTCCATTTTGCGAAGTATCATTGTTTCATCAATAGTATGAAGTTTTTGTCATCATCAAAAAGGGGGAGATATTTATAACAAGATATTGGTTTTGCAATTTATCTCTAAGTTTTGATGATAACAAAGAATGAAACAATTTGGTACCCTAATAAATTCTCTAAGTGTGCAGGACTCTAAAGCAAACTGAATCTGATGAAACAATATCTGACATCAAACAAAGTCCAAAACATCTAATTCAGAAATAAATAAATCATATCTGACGATGAACATAAGCATGTCCAAGAGAATCACATACAAAATCTGAAGACTATGAAGACTGTAAAATCCAAAAACTATCTGAAGAATGTACATCTATAGACTCTGAAGACACTCTATCTGAATATCAGTCAAAGAAATATCTAAAGAAGACTCAAACAAACAACTATCTAAAGAATACAAGATCTGCGAAAAGACTCTGATTTTCGCTCACGCTGATTCACGCCGAACAGATCATTTGACCAATCAAAATAAAAAAACTTAACAAAGAAGTATTCTAAGTATGGTATGAATCTATATATGGATAATATTGAATACACTCTAAGACTGCTATGGAAAGGATAAGGAAATTAATGTCATGAAGTCCCATTATTGGCAAGATATCACCATCAATATTCTCTCCAACGGTATCATCTCCAAGCACTATAAAAAGGCCTCACTATCATTATACCAAAAACACGAAGCTATCACACAAGAATTGTACTATACACTTTGAATCATATATTAAATTCTTGTCATTGTATAATTCAGTTATCACACACGAGTTATTTCTCATAATGTGATCATTGGTCATCTATTTTTAATTGTGTTCATCTTGCTTACCTAGAAGCACCAAACACGCTCTTGTAATTCTATATTGTTGTTGTAATTCCTCAAGTGACTTGTGAAGTCTGTAGACTTGAGAGGGCTAACAGATTGTTGAACTCTTAGACGATTGCTATAATCTTTCTAGACTATTGGATTGAGTCCTTATTGAAGGCGAAATCACCTTGACCGGGTGGTGTAGCGGGGTATTCGTTACCATTGGAGATATTGACTAAATCCAAGGTAAATCATACAAGTCGAGTCGCCACCGCACTTCTATTTATCCAAAGGAATGGTTAGAAAGCGAACAAAAACCTAATAGTTTTAACAAAAACTAATAAAAGAAACAGAGATCTGGGTAAGGGGGTTGGTTATGCAATGGGAAGGTGTTAGGCACCCAAAACATCCTAGGTACTCCTAGGGAGCCCTTTTCATACTTGTGAAGGTTGTTGTCTTGTGAAAATTTATTTGTGGATAAACCCATTGCCTACGTACCATCTTATAAAAAGATTAGGATCAAAACCTCGTAGTTCGGGGTAAAAATCTCAAAAACAAATTGGTGAATTGATTGGTCCAAAAGCCTTAAGGTCTTTTGTTATCAAAGGGAGAAAACTCAACCTAAAACCACAAGTCCACCATGTGAGGATAGCTTCGACATGCTAGTGAGGGGGTAACCCTATAATAAGCATGGAAGGCTCATTTTCCATCACTAAGGACAAAGGTGAGTATTACATCTACCACAAAGATAACTTAAACCTAATAGCTAAAGGTTATGGAAAATTTTGATTAAGAAAGTGGCCATCGGAACCACAAAAGGGAAATTTGAATGGGTTATATTTACCAATTAGAAGTATATACAAAAGTAGTCAAAGTTGACTTAAAGATTCAATTCAAAATGAGTGTTATGAAAAGAAAGTTTGAAAATCAAAAGCATAAGGCTTAGGTTTCTAATGTTGAAAACAAAGGTTAAATGTTTGCACAAAAAGGGTTTTGGCTTGGGTTAGAGTGGAAAGATGAAGAAGAATGGCTAAGTCCTAAGGAAAACAAAAAGATGAGGGATAAGAAATGAAACCACACTAGGAGTTCCTCTCTTGAGATCATATTGATGATCCAAGTAGCTCCCATCCTTTGGAATAAGCAAGCACAAAGTATAAGCAATCAAACAAGTCTCATAAGAGATCCTCAATGTATCTTGTATCTTCCACTTGGATGAACATGGTAATGATCCTCCAATTAAGCTCAAATGGAAACTCCTAGTTCAAGAGCACACATATCAAAAGTTCCATGGGGTAAAACACTCTCCTAACCAGAGACCACGGAAACAACAAACTAATAGGGAGATTAAGACTCGAGCCTAATAGTTGTCATGCAATCAACATCCCTAAGTTGAGGTCTCTAACAAGAACTTAACTCACAAGTAAACAAACATCACACACTATATCCATACAAGAGGCTCAAACAATGGGTGGGCTTTAGTCAAGAGGGGTCATGTCAACCTCGACAAACAAGCCAAACTGTAAAGGGTAATCTGTAGCTCTTAACCACTAACGTTGAACGTAAGGGTGAAGCTGATCAAATCGGTAATGAGGATGAGACCTCATGCTCTTAACCCTGGCCAGGTTGAGCTCATAACAAAGAAAGTGTGGGGATCCAGAAAGTGGGATCCTTTTCCACTTGACAGACTCTGGACAAAGATCTGAGGCACATGTTCAGAAGCATCAGCACGTAGTGCGAGCATAAAGAACGACACACTGAATAACAGGGGATTGGCTACTAATCCCTTTTATCCGTCAATTGCCTCTTCTCTTGGAGGTCTTATCAAATATAACACATGCCTCTTCTTGGAGGTCTTTGAGCACAATTTTAAACAAACACAAACAGAGCCTCTGAAGGAGGACTTGCCAGTAAAATGCCTGCCAAAAAGGTGACAGGACTTCAGACTACATGAAGTAAGAAGCTAACTACCTGAGTGGTGTGTCAACCATAATCCAAAGCTTAAGCAAGAGCTAAAGCAAACAAGCAACTAAGGTACCTGTACAAAGACTAAACAGTTAGTATTTCAGCCATACAACCAGAAAACAAGCAGTGAAACCCTCTAACAGTTACACAATTCAGTGCATAAGTGCCCTTGCACTCAAATGAGCTCATGAACTCACCACATCGATTAAAACCCTACAAAACAACAATAGGTCAGTACTCAATGTATTTGCATCTCACAAAGTGAGAACAGACCCAATTACCAATGCTAAGTATCCAATCCTGAAACAAAACAACAAAGTTAGCTTATGTACATCCAATCAACACAACAAAGCATAAACAACCAATGGCATGAGATGAATCAAATCACAAGCCCCAAACAGAACCATATGAACCCCTAAACACCAATCACCATGGCCAAAGATCCACCATACTCCAAATATCATTCAAATGCTTCAAAAAGCCTCAAAAATATGAATGAAATGAGGTTCCAACTTAGAAAATTCATACCAAATCAGAAATGCATGCAATGACTTTGAGATTTTTTGTGTAAGTTTCTCATGCCATGAATGTTTAATATGCAAAAGATCAAATCCAGAATGATGCAAATTCTATGTGAACAAAAATGCACAAATTCAATGTCAAAAATGTGACACAAATTGTCACACTTTTCTATATGTGTCAAAAATGATGATAACATGTGAGAAAAAATCCAAACCAGTGACCAATAATTCATGTCATTTATGAATGTCAAGCATGCAAAAAATTGGATCAAATGGCTAAACAATGAGGATTTCACAATGCATTGAATGCAATAGGTCAAATTGGCATAACCTTGGTTCAAAAATTCCCATCTAAAAATCCAGACATCAACAATTCTTGAAACCAGCATCATAAAAAAGTAGACATCCATACAAAACCTTGAAAAAAAATTGGAACTCAATTGGGTCATTTTTGTATTTTTTATGAATTTTACAAAGTGAACAAAATAATTGAAATAACAAATAGAAATGGAGGGAAACGAAATTATTCAAATTAATCCAGAAAAAACCACAACCACACGATCTGGCACGGACATGCATCAACGGCTCACGTTCAAAACAATGAAACGATGTGTTTCATTAAACACAGTCACACGCACACTCAGCATTCCACGCATGCGTGGCTTGGTCAGACAAAACCTCATCCAATCATTCTCACACGCAAGGCACACATGGCTACACAGTCAGCACAAACGCTAAAACATGCAGATGTCGGAGCTATAGCTCCGGTCGTCTTCTCCGGCAAGCCTCACGATGGCGCCGCTCAAAAAATTCCAGAATCTCACGAGGCCTATACCATTCGACTCGTCTTCCAACGTAGGTTCCAAATATCAACTCAATTTCTCCTAATTCTTCCTAGATTTTGCATATCGAAGGGAAACATTTTCTAGATCCAAACTTCCAGTCCACACCAAATCCTCAATACTCACTCATTTTCAATTCTAAACATATATCCATGCTCTACTCAACAAGATCTATAGTTCTATGTCCAAAAAACAGCAAAAGGAGAGATCGAAATTGAAGTCACCTTGGATTGGAGAGCTCTGAAAACGTGTCCTCATGCGCTCATCTGCTCCAGATCTTCTCCTATGCACCTCTTTTGAAGCTTTAAGCAAATAGCAATGGCTGAAACCACTTGAATTCACCTCAATTTCCAAAATCCATCAACATGATAATGCACATGAATTGCTCGAAATCTTGATGAATTGCACCAAACAAATGATGATTCTTGATCAGTGAAGGATGATGATCAAGAATATGCAAGAATGTTTGAGGTTCGTGTGAAGAAAAATGCAAATCGAAGAGAGAGAATTTTGAGAGAGTTCTTGAATTTTGATCTGAAAATGGTGGTCCTTTCAGTTATGATTAGGGTTTTGGTACTTATACTCCTTGCTAATGACAATGCTAATCATCTTTTCCATTTGCTAATCATGATTAGTGAGATATGAAGCAATTTGAAAAAATGAAAAATGAGCTCATGTGCCCATAATACACGTGATCAGCTCCATGTTAAGCTTCCAATTCACTTATGGACATCCAATGGTCAGGATTTGAATATTAATTTGCTTGCATCTTAAGCCAAAAATGAATTGTGAAGATTTCCTTCAAAAATGAACATGTGTGAAATAATGAGCATACACACTTTTCCCATGCATGGAAAAGCTCATTTTGAGATGTCTTGAACATGAGAAGCATTTTGCCAAAAGAATGAACCAATTTGGAGCATTGCATCAAAAGTTATGCCATTTTGAATTTCCATGCACACTTTGTGATCAAATGACCATAACTCCTTTACCATTCATCATATGGACATGAATTAGGACTTTTTGGAAAGGGGAGACAAAAATCTACAACTTTCATGTTCACCAAAAATCCATTTGAAACTTCTTTGACATTGACAAGTCAAGTTGAAAGTGGACCAAAACTTGCCAAATTTGGAAACTTTGAATTATAGGTCATTTTCCATTTTTAGTAACTTTTGCCATGACCTTTGAATCTTCAAGATGGATTCTTAGAATGATGAATAGACCCTATTTTAACATGATTGAGGTGTCTCAACTCATTTCCCCACCTCATAGCCCTCAATTGACTGCACAATTGACTTTTGGTCCTCAGATGACCTTGAAATGTCTTGATTAACTTGAGCCTCTACCACTTGGTGAAATTGCTTCAAAATGAAACCCTAGCTCATGTAAGCTCCTTATAATAATCATGTGATCCTCATCCCAAGAAAATACCTCATCTCTTGCACAAAGGATCTTGTTGAAGCTCTTGACCTGGTGATTGCTTAAGCTACAAACAAAAGATGTTAGTGACATATTTTTGTGCTTTTGGTTAGTAAATAAAACAAGAAAAGCAATTATATACAATTCAAGCATGCTTGGTGATCTCAAACCACTCACAAGAGATCCCTACCCAAAGGGAAAGGGAGCCAAGATGCTCAATGATCCTTGAGGCTATGCAATGCAATGTCATGATGCGATGAGGGATCTTAGGGACAAAATTGGGGTCTTACAGATGCCCCTATTTAAGGTCATTCTAGCCGGAGAAGTGAAGGTTAAAATCTTCGTCTCGAAGAGGTAGAATGGGCTTAAATAATAACAAAGAGACAAATTTTGGTCCCTAAGAGACCTCATAATGCAAATGTATGTATGCAAAACAAACAAACTCTATGGGGATATGTGTCCACAAAGAAGAAAAGACATCCGGAGAAATTGACAATCCATAGGAGTAATACACTCACTAGGGATAGATACTCTGGGGACTCTCATAGAAGAAGAAAAAAATGCATGAGCAGGTCACGTCTTGAAACTTGGGGAACAGAATCCCAAAGGGAGTAAACCCAATGGAAGGACATCGAGCTGACTCGAAGGTGCATGTGTTGGGGAATATGCCAACACAGCAAAAGGCGATCCACAACAGATACCTCGCTGGGGATGTCTAAAAAGACTCTCCTGGGGAAGCAGCGGGATGAGGTGTTACCAGTTACTGAGTAACAAGCTCAATGAGACATGTGATCTGATCACCGGTATAAGGGTGAGAGAACAACAAGCTCGGGAAGAATGAATATCTAAGACCGGTATAAGGGTGAGAGATATCAATCAACCAAATCATCTGAGGAAGACCTAAAAGGTATATCTCAACTCAGGAAAATCTGACTCCACAGGGGACCAAAGTCATAATAGGGAGCAGAAGGAAGGAACACCAGGGATACCGGTTACTAGGCATATAATAGGTAACCAACCAAAGCATGAATTGGGGAATATTCCCAAAACACTCATCATCCAAAAAGAGGGCAGAACGCAAACTCGATTATGGGATGGACATTCGATTCCAAAATAGGGATACGAATCTTACTCGACTGGGGAAGAACAAAAGGCTTCGACCAAAGAGTGCATGAGATATATTATCTATTACCGTCGGAACGTAGATAATATACTCGCATGGAAGATTATCCACAACCGGTTACTGGGTTAATAAAGGGTAAATCGACCGACAGAGAAAGGCATCGGGATACCAAAACTAGGTATATAATGATGACCAAACAAGGGGAGCAACAAACATCACCAGCAAGCGGTAAATGAAAGAGGACCCGTTGGGGATAAAATTACTTAATCAGAGCAATTATCCAAAAGAAGGAGGGAATATCAATACCGAATATTGGATAATGATAACCGTCAAAGAGGGGATTACATCTACCGGATACTGGGTAGAAAACCACGGAAGAGTAACCGTCATCAACTAGGATGAACAACAATGGTTAACTCTGCAAAGGGGGGAAAATAGGGTTTACAACTACCGGTATAAGGGTAGAAAACCACAAACTCCGCTGAGGATAAGGTGAATAATTATTGATTACTGAGCAATTATTCATTTACCACAGGGAAACACCAGAGACAGTCACTAGAGGCCAATTTAGGATCAAACCAAAAAGGCAAACTGAATCGAGACTCATCCTAATGAGGATATAACTCAATAGGGGAACCCATCCCAATATATGTGTTGGGAGGAAGCAGAAACAACCGTCGTCCACGAGGATATAACTCAGTGGGGAATATGGCAGGAAAGATAAACACTTTCTGCTTAAAGGGGTTGACTCTATATTGAGGGATCAGACACCGACATCTGCTTGGGAAATATATTACTAACTGGCAGAGGATAACAAACAATAGATATATGGAAAAAAATGCAATATGAATATCCAAATGTTTGAAGGTTATATGCACATATGCGTGATTTATGTATGATGAATTGTCAGACATTCTAACACAAACAACTCCAAAGGAAAAGGCACACAGCCGTCCGGTACTACATCTCAAGGGAGGAAGCCCAAAATTCCAATGGAGAGTATCCAATCTGCCGAGGAATCAGAGATACCAGGAAATCACAAAATCTCTGGGGGATGAATCATCAGTCAATCCGGCTGGGGAAAAAAGTTCATTGCACAGGCAGAAACTGCCACAAAAGAAACACTACTAGGGAATCCATCTAAGGGATATAAGAGGAATCTGGTGATCCGACACCAAGTACCAAACTTCACCAAGGAGATCACACCTGCTGAGGAGAAAAGATCGCTCTTCCGTTGAAGGGGAGAGTGGTGAACATCTCAACAAGCATACCACTCGAGGATGAACCATAAAAGGGGCTCCAGAGGAAGAAGATACAGTTATGCCAGGGATATGAACAAATGTCTTATCCTGTTGGGGATCATACCACCCTTGGGAGAGCACTGAGGATCTCCTAAGTATCCTTTTGTCATTGTGAATGTTCACTTTGTTTAAAAAACAAGTTATGAAAAATTCATTTATTTAAAACAATGTATTTTCTCAATTAAAAAATGCAAAACATTTGTTGAATAGAAACAAATAAGAGTGCAAATAATTGGATAAAAGGCTCAAATTTGTTTGATGGAATGGTAGCCTGCAAATGGCAAGGCCCCATAGATTTTTTTACAAGTTTGAAATTGGTGATATATATTGGAAAAGGGCTACATTGAACATAATGACCATTTCTCCACCAATTCTGAATTCGATGTATTCGAAGCTTTGGTTGACGACAAATGAACAAGAATCTCTGATGGATGACAGTTGTAGAACACAGTCTTGTCAGGATGCAGTTACTTGCCAAATCCCTAATTTTTGCCTAGATTGCCCCAGGATGAGGTACTCAATCTAGCGGGATGCATATATTCATTTTTTATGTCTCTAAATTTTGCCTGGATCACCCTTTCGGGTTTTCAATCCACCGAGACGCTCATTTTTGCCTAAGCCGCCCTTTCGGGTTTTCAACTTAGCGAGCTATTCTGTTTTTATTTTTAGGCGAAGTATTTCTTGACTGCATCTGAATTCACAGGACGAGTGAAATCCTCCCCATCCATAGTTGTAAGTATCAAAGCACCGCCTGAAAAGGCTCTCTTGACAACATATGGACCTTCATAATTTGGAGTCCACTTGCCCCTGGAATCGGGCGCGAAAGACAAGACCTTCTTGAGCACGAGGTCACCCTCTCGGAACACGCGAGGCTTGACCTTCTTATCAAAAGCCTTCTTCATTCTCTGCTGATACAACTGACCATGACACATGGTAGTCAATCTCTTCTCTTCAATCAAATTCAGTTGGTCATAGCGACTCTGAACCCATTCAGCATCAGTCAACTTGGCCTCCATCAAGACTCTCATTGATGGGATCTCCACCTCTACTGGGAGTACGGCCTCCATGCCATAAACAAGAGAGAAAGGGGTTGCCCCTGTTGAAGTGCGGACAGATGTACGATATCCATGCAAAGCAAATGGCAGCATCTCATGCCAACCTTTGTACGTAACAACCATCTTTTGGATAATCTTCTTGATATTCTTATTAGCAGCTTCAACAGCCCCATTCATCTTGGGTCTGTAAGGAGATGAATTATGGTGTGCAACCTTGAACTCACTACACAACTCTTTCATCATCTTGTTATTCAAGTTAGATCCATTATCAGTAATGATCTTATCTGGCATACCATAACGGCATATGAGTTGATTCTTGATAAACTTCACGACCACCTGCCTGGTCACATTTGCATATGGTGCCGCTTCAACCCACTTAGTGAAGTAATCAATTGCTACGAGAATAAACTTGTGTCCATTGGACGCTTTCGGCTCAATCATGTCAATCATGTCAATTCCCCACATAGAGAAAGGCCATGTTGATGAAATTACATTCAGACGTTTCGGGGGAATATGAATCTTATCCGCATAAATTTGACACTTATGGCATTTCTTTACATATTTGCAGCAGTCAGACTCCATTGTCAGCCAATAGTAGTCTGCTCTCAACATCTTTCTAGCCATGGCATGTCCATTGAAATGGGTACCAAATGAACCTTCATGGACCTCAGTCATCAACAGGTCTGCTTCGTGTCTATCCATGCATCTGAGCAGAACCATGTCAAAATTTCTCTTATAAAGCACTTCACCATTGAGGTAGAAACTGCCTGACAATCTCCTCAAAGTTTTCCTATCTTTCACAGATGCCCCAGGTGGATAAACCTGGTTCTGAAGGAAACACTTGATGTCATAATACCATGGTTTATCATCCTTCACTTCTTCAACTGCAAATACATGAGCTGATCTATCCAAGCGCATCACGGTGATATTGGGAACTTCATTCCACAGTTTAACCACAATCATCGAAGCAAGCGTAGCAAGAGCGTCTGCCATCCGATTCTCATCTCGAGGAATATGATGGAAGTCAACCTCAGTAAAGAACGTTGAAATCCTCCTCGCGTAATCTCTATATGGAATAAGACCAGGCTGATTCGTCTCCCATTCACCCTTGATCTGATTGACAACGAGGGCCGAATCACCATAAACATCAAGATGCTTGATCCTTAGATCAATGCATTCCTCCAATCCCATAATACAGGCCTCATACTCAGCCATATTATTCGTGCATTTGAAAGTTAGCCTTGTTGTAAAAGGAATATGTGTGCCCTGAGGAGTAATGATTATTGCCCCAATACCATTTCCATACTGATTTACAACGCCATCAAACACCATACTCCATCTGGAACCAGGCTCTGGCCCTTCGTCGAGTGTAGGCTCATCACAATCTTTCATCTTCAAATACATAATCTCCTCATCTGGGAAATCATACCGAACTGACTGATAATCCTCAATCGGCTTATGTGCCAAGTGGTCAGCCAAGATACTACCTTTAATAGCCTTCTGAGCTCGATACTCAATATCATACTCAGATAACAACATCTGCCAACGGGAAATCCTCCCAGTTAAAGCAGGCTTCTCAAATATGTACTTGATTGGATCCATTCTGGATGTCAACCAAGTTGTATGATTTATCATATACTGGCGTAGACGCTTAGCGGCCCAAGCCAAAGCACAGCATGTCTTCTCAATCATTGAGTATCGAGACTCACAATCAGTGAACTTCTTACTCAAGTAGTCAATAGCATACTCTTTCTTCCCTGATCTGTCTTGCTGACCAAGTACACAACCCATCGAGTCTTCAAGAACTGTCAGATACATGATCAAAGGTCTTCCTTCCACAGGTAGAGGCAGGATTGGAGGTTCAGACACATACTCTTTGATACTATCGAAAGCTTTCTGGAAATCCTCGGTCCAATCATGGGACTGATCTTTCCGGAGGAGCTTGAATATCGGCGCACATGTGGCAGTCATGTGGGATATGAATCTGGAAATATAATTCAAGCGGCCAAGAAAACCTCGGACTTGCTTCTCAGTTTTGGGCGTAGGCATCTCTTGTATTGCTTTGACCTTTGCAGGATCAACCTCAATACCTCTATCACTGACGATAAAGCCCAATAACTTGCCAGAACGGACTCCAAATGTACACTTGTTGGGATTCAGACGAAGCTTATACTTCCTCAAATGCTGAAAAAGATTCAACAAATGCTCTACATGTTCAACTTCCGTTCTCGACTTAGCAATCATATCGTCAACATACACCTCAATCTTCTTGTCCATCATATCATGGAACAAGGTGGTCATAGCTCGTTGATACGTGGCTCCGACGTTCTTCAAACCGAAGGGCATCACTCAATAACAGAATGTTCCCCAAGGTGTGATGAATGTTGTCTTCTCCATATCCTCGGGTGCCATCTTAATCTGATTATATCCGGAAAATCCATCCATAAATGAGAAGACTTTGAATTTAGCTGTATTGTCTACCAACATATCAATATGTGGTAGAGGGAAATCATCTTTCGGACTAGCTTTATTCAAATCTCTATAATCCACAAACATCCAGACTTTTCTGTCTTTCTTAGGCACGGGCACAATATTGGCCACCAATTGAGGATATGTAGAAGTCACCAGAAACCCCACATCAATTTGCTTCTGAACTTCCTCTTTGATCTTCACTGCCATATCAGGATGAGTTCTTCTGAGCTTCTGTTTCACAGGCACGCACTCAGGCTTCAAAGGTAGGAAATGTTGCACAATATTTGTATCTAGACCAGGCATGTCTTCATATGACCAAGCAAAGACATCGACATATTCTCGTAGCAATTCAATCAACCCCTTCTTAACAAATTCTTCCAAGAGTGCCCCAATCTTCACTTCTCGCACACAAGCCTCAGACCCCAAGTTGACTGTTTCCAGATTCTCAAGATGCGGCTGAATGATCTTCTCTTCATGCTCAAGTAAACGGGTAATCTCGTCAGGAATCTCTTCAACATCATCTTCCTCTGCCTCAAATACAGGGAACTCAAAATTGGGAGATGGTGTCGGATCATTATGTTCAATGGGTTTGATCAACCTGCATAATGATTTTGGATATGAAAAGCTTTTAGAAATCAAACAAGGCAAATCATTATGCAGATGAAAAGATTGATTTTATTCTATTTTTAGGGTTTTATGTGATCACCAATTTCATGCAAAAACGAAAAGGGAAAATAATTGGAAAAACAAACATTTAGCATGAATTTATTGAATGAAAATATCATTGTATTTATATGCCAACAATGTCATCACTCCTCCTTTTGGCATGGGAGAAAGGTTTTTTAAACAAAGTGATCATTACGTTGACTTGTGGATAACTGTAGGAATATCCACAGCGACCCAATTGTTGCAGACCCCTCCAGGGATAATGAAATTGTCAGAATCCTCTGTATCTTCTTCCAAAACAGCAGCAGCTTCTTCCTCCTGACCAGTGTGGATAAAACCTCCACTCTTGAACAACCCTTTCTCATTGAAAACCCCAGAAGAAAAGCCTATGCCAGCCCGAGACTTATTGTCTTCCAGTTCAATCATTTTTCCTAGACCAGCAATTGCCCCACACTCAATGGCCCATTTCGCATCTCTATAGGAAGTAAATGAAGGAATTCTTTTCTCAACAGGCTCAGCTATAGATAAAGCTTGGAAAGGAGTTCCAACTTCATCTTCAGCATCTATGTACGACAAGGAAGACAAGTCGCTAACCAGGAGAGCCTTTTCTTCCCCTACCACTACCAGTTTCTTATTCTTCACAAATTTCAGCTTCTGGTGTAGGGTGGATGTCACGGCGCCAGCCTCGTGAATCCATGGTCTGCCTAGGAGACAGTTGTACGATGGGTGAATGTCCATAACCTGGAAGGTAATTTGGAAATCACTTGGTCCAATCTTGATAGGGAGATCAACTTCCCCAATCACAGTCTTTCGAGACCCATCGAAAGCTTTCACAACTACCCCACTCTGCCTCATGGGAGGCCCTTGATAAGACAGTTTTGAGAGAGTGGTTGTTGGCAATACATTCATGGATGACCCAGTGTCCACCAGCACATTGGACATGGCGTCGGAGAAGACTGGATCTGAGCAGCCAGGAACGATTCCATCAAAGCACTCAGTCTGGCCACTTCCTCTTTGAGTTCACGGTTCTCTTGCTCTAGATGATCCATCAGTCTTGAAGAGTTGGCTCTAGTGTAGTACCGGTGAGTCAGCTTGTCTTCAAAATAAATGAAGAACACAGAATTAGACCACAGGACCAGAAGCCGGGAACAAAACCTGCTTATGCATATGATGCATGCAATGCTTGTGCATATGATTTGTTTTTATTTCAAAGGAACTCTATGGTTTTATTTGCAAATTTTGGAAATATTAAGCATTTTATCACATATGGAAATATCTCATCAAATAATATCAGAGAAAAGAAGTACAACATTGTCAATCATGTACAAGAGGAATAATCATCCTATGGATCCTTAGGAACAATCATCTAAAGCTCGAGACACGGGAAGATAGGATGCGCGAAGTCTCTTCACCTCCTTCTCGTAAGCTGCCTCCATATCTGCCTTTTCCTTGGCGAGTCGATCGTACTTCCTCTTCCAAAACCGGGAAGACTGAGGAAGTAGAGAAGTCCATGCATCATTAGGATCATCAATAACCTGATGCTCGAGGAACTCTATCAAAGCATCTTTCTCCTTAATCTGCTGAAGCAACTCTTCCCTTTCACGGATCCAGGCACGTGATAGGTCTTCGTCTCTCAACTCCTCTACTCCTTGGTTAGGGAGGGTTGAAGGCCCAGCCACAACCAAAGGTGTAGGTCTTGGATATTCGTAAGGCATGAGATACTCATATGCTCTCTTCCTTACCCAAGCAGTGTAAGGCTCCATAACAACACAATTCTTAGGACCCAACTCCTTCCTTCCTTTCTTATGAACCTTGCGCCAAGCGCGAACCATTCTGCCCTTCAAGCCTTGGGGATCTTTACCCTCCTGAAAGAACGCACCCTCTAACAGAATGTTATTAGGTTTATCCTTTAGGGGGAACCCAAGCTGACGACGTGCTAAAACAGGGTTGTAGTTAATCCCACCACATGTACCAAGAAGAGGTACATTGGAGAATTCACCACAAGAGTCGATAATCTGCACACCATCATACACACGGTTATACCAAGAGATATCATTATTAGTGAGAGACATAAGTCTCGTGGGCCACCGTAGACATCCCTTATTCTCCTTGAAGGCGACCGTCTGAGGTAAGTGAGAAATAAACCACGTATACAACAGAGGCAAACAGCACACAATGGCACCACCACCCTTTGCATTCCTCATATGCAAAGAGAAATAGGTATCACCCAACAGAGTCGGAACGGGATTAAGAGCGGAGAAGATCCTAATAGCGTTCACATCCACAAACTTGTCGATGTTGGGGAACAATACCAACCCATAGATGAGAAGTACAGATATGGCTTTAACGACATCCTCACTCATGGCCTTCCCATAAACAGTAGCTTGAGCAATGAGGAACTCAGAAGGGAGACCTTGAATTCCACCTTTGGTAGTCATATGAGCACCAATCAGAGATTCATCTATGTGCAACATGTCAGCTATCTCTTGAGAAGTAGGAATACTCTCTAAGCCACTGAACGACAACTGATCCAGGATAGGTATACCCACAAGATAAGCATACTCCTCAAGGGTAGGCAAAAGCTGGAAGTTCGGAAACGTGAAGCAACAGTACAAGGGATCATAAAACTGCACCAATACGCTCATCAACCCTTCATCCACCTGAGTAGTCAGAAGAGGAAGAAGCTTCCAAAAACGAGCCTTGAAACCCAAGGGATCTAATACATAGGATGTCAGATTCCTTAACTCTTTCAAATCTGGCTGTCTAAAGTTGTACTTCTTTGTATTCCTTCTTTGTCTTTCCATGTCTGAAAATTTTGCAAATAAACCCCTTAAGTTCCTTGAAAATTTCTTTTATTATTGATGATATGGATGCAAATGAGTGCATGAATGCAACAATCACACTCAAGGATCAAGCAAAGCACACCAAACAAAGGTCATGGGATGGATCATATTATCCTTAATATCAATCATCCATTTTGGTGGATTATGGTTTACACCTTATCAACACCCAAGTTCCATTGATATTAAGGATACATGAACGGATCAACCATGAATCAAGGGTTTGTTGCAAATCACGAGCATGGAGTCTCGGTTAAGAACCTCCAAAAGGGAATGTACTAGGGTTTAAACCTGCCAAACATGTTCTACAAGAGGTTCCCATAGTCATCATCCCATCTTTCGGATATTATCGGAGAAACGACTACTCGTATTCCAAAAATATTCTCAAGAGAGACTCTTATGAGTGTAGTATCGCGTAACAATCGTATCAAATCTTACATTTTAACGACTTTCGCACTACATCCTAAAAATAGGCCAAGATGGGCTTGGTAAACTAAGGTCCTTGGCTTCTAAGGTCTATATTGGAAAGAGTAATGTCTAACCACAACTTACTTGTGTGACATTATTGATCCCAACATGACCTCCACCAAGTGAATGGACTTGCAAGTCAACTTGCTAAGGAATAACTCCACACAAGTCAACAAGACTACGCCATTCTCCTATCCTAAGTGCACTCGAGTCCGGGTATAGAACTCGTCTCACAAAGATCACCAAGCATACAAGGAATTAATATCAAGCAAATCAATCATTACATACAATACAGTAATCCCAAAATGCACAAAAATATGTCACAAAATAATACAATACAACAAGCATGAAAAGTTGGCAAAACCCACTAGGCTTTTCCCCAGCAGAGTCGCCACTTTTTTGTAGCAGGGTATTCGTTACCATTGGAGATATTGACTAAATCCAAGGTAAATCATACAAGTCGAGTCGCCACCGCACTTCTATTTATCCAAAGGAATGGTTAGAAAGCGAACAAAAACCTAATAGTTTTAACAAAAACTAATAAAAGAAACAGAGATCTGGGTAAGGGGGTTGGTTATGCAATGGGAAGGTGTTAGGCACCCAAAATATCCTAGGTACTCCTAGGGAGCCCTTTTCATACTTGTGAAGGTTGTTGTCTTGTGAAAATTTATTTGTGCAAACATGATTGAAGAGATGAGAGGAGAATGTACAAGTTATTTACATTTTATGTTTGGATGGATAAACCCATTGCCTATGTACCATCTTATAAAAAGATTAGGATCAAACCCTCGTAGTTCGGGGTAAAAATCTCAAAAACAAATTGGTGAATTGATTGGTCCAAAAGCCTTAAGGTCTTTTGTTATCAAAGGGAGAAAACTCAACCTAAAACCACAAGTCCACCATGTGAGGATAGCTTCGACATGCTAGTGAGGGGTTCACCCTATAATAAGCATGGAAGGCTCATTGTCCATCACTAAGGACAAAGGTGAGTATTACATCTACCACAAAGATAACTTAAACCTAATAGCTAAAGGTTATGGAAAATTTTGATTAAGAAAGTGGCCATCGGAACCACAAAAGGGAAATTTGAATGGGTTATATTTACCAATTAGAAGTATATACAAAAGTAGTCAAAGTTGACTTAAAGATTCAATTCAAAATGAGTGTTATGAAAAGAAAGTTTGAAAATCAAAAGCATAAGGCTTAGGTTTCTAATGTTGAAAACAAAGGTTAAATGTTTGCACAAAAAGGGTTTTGGCTTGGGTTAGAGTGGAAAGATGAAGAAGAATGGCTAAGTCCTAAGGAAAACAAAAAGATGAAGGATAAGAAATGAAACCACACTAGGAGTTCCTCTCTTGAGATCATATTGATGATCCAAGTAGCTCTCATCCTTTGGAATAAGCAAGCATAAAGTATAAGCAATCAAACAAGTCTCATAAGAGATCCTCAATGTATCTTGTATCTTCCACTTGGATGAACATGGTAATGATCCTCCAATTAAGCTCAAATGGAAACTCCTAGTTCAAGAGCACACACATCAAAAGTTCCAGGGTAAAACACTCTCCTAACCAGAGACCAGGGAAACAACAAACTAATAGGAAGATTAAGACTCGAGCCTAATAGTTGTCATGCAATCAACATCCCTAAGTTGAGGTCTCTAACAAGAACTTAACTCACAAGAAAACAAACATCACACACTATATCCATACAAGAGGCTCAAACAATGGGTGGGCTTTAGTCAAGAGGGGTCATGTCAACCTCGACAAACAAGCCAAACTGTAAAGGGTAATCTACAGCTCTTAACCACTAACATTGAACGTTGGGGTGAAGCTGATCAAATCGGTAATGAGGATGAGACCTCATGCTCTTAACCCTAGCCAGGGTGAGCTCATGACAAAGAAAGCATGGGGATCCAGAAAGTGGGATCCTTTTCCACTTGACAGACTCTGGACAAAGATCTGGGGCACATGTTCAGAAGCATCAGCACGTAGTGCGAGCATAAAGAACGACACACTGAATAACAGGGGATTGGCTACTAATCCCTTTTATCCGTCAATTGTCTCTTCTCTTGGAGGTCTTATCAAATATAACACATGCCTCTTCTTGGAGGTCTTTGAGCATAATTTTAAACAAACACAAACAGAGCCTCTGAAGGAGGACTTGCCAGCAAAATGCCTGCCAAAAAGGTGCCAGTGAAACCCTCTAACAGTTACACAATTCAGTGCATAAGTGCTCTTGCATTCAAATGAGCTCATGAACTCACCACATTGATTAAAACCCTACAAAATAACAATAGGTCAGTACTCAATGTATTTGCATCTCACAAAGTGAGAACAAACCCAATTACCAATGCTAAGTATCCAATCCTGAAACAAAACAACAAAGTTAGCTTATGTACATCCAATCAACACAACAAAGCATAAACAACCAATGGCATGAGATGAATCAAATCACAAGCCACAAACAGAACCATATGAACCCCTAAACACCAATCACCATGGCCAAAGATCCACCATACTCCAAATATCATTCAAATGCTTCAAAAAGCCTCAAAAATATGAATGAAATGAGCTTCCAACTTAGAAAAGTCATACCAAATCAGAAATGCATGCAATGACTTTGAGATTTTTTGTGTAAGTTTTTCATGCCATGAATGTTCAATATGCAAAAGATCAAATCCAGAATGATGCAAATTCTATGTGAACAAAAATGCACAAATTCAATGTAAAAAATGTGACACAAATTGTCACACTTTTCTATATGTGTCAAAAATGATGATAACATGTGAGAAAAAACTCCAAACCAGTGACCAATA
This sequence comes from Lathyrus oleraceus, assembly GCF_024323335.1. Taxonomy (NCBI): domain Eukaryota; kingdom Viridiplantae; phylum Streptophyta; class Magnoliopsida; order Fabales; family Fabaceae; genus Lathyrus; species Lathyrus oleraceus. Next base: position 498,720,700 of record NC_066584.1, read on the forward strand.
ATTCATGTCATGTATGAATGTCAAGCATGCAAAAAATTGGATCAAATGGCTCAACAATGAGGATTTCACAATGCATTGAATGCAATAGGTCAAATTGGCACAACCTTGGTTCAAAAATTCCCATCTAAAAATCCAGACATCAACAATTCTTGAAACCAGCATCATAAAAAAGTAGACATCCATACAAAACCTTGAAAAAAAATTGGAACTCAATTGGATCATTTTTGTATTTTTTATGAATTTTACAAAGTGAACAAAATAATTGAAATAACAAATAGAAATGGAGGGAAACGAAATTATTCAAATTAATCCAGAAAGAACCACAACCACATGATCTGGCGCGCACATGCATCAACGGCTCACGTTCAAAACAATGAAACGATGTGTTTCATTAAACACAGTCACACGCACACTCAGCATTCCACGCATGCGTGGCTTGGTCAGACAAAACCTCATCCAATCATTCTCACACGCAAGGCACACATGGCTACACAATCAGCACAAACCCTAAAACATGCAGACGTCGGAGCTAAAGCTCCGGTCGTCTTCTCCGGCAAGCCTCACGGTGGCGCCGCTCAAAAAATTCCAGAATCTCACGAGGCCTATACCATTCGACTCGTCTTCCAACGTAGGTTCTAAATATAAACTCAATTTCTCCTAATTCTTCCTAGATTTTGCAGATCGAAGGGAAACATTTTCTAGATCCAAACTTCCAGTCCACACCAAATCCTCAATACTCACTCATTTTCAATTCTAAACATATATCCATGCTCTACTCAACAAGATCTATAGTTCTATGTCCAAAAAACAGCAAAAGGAGAGATCGAAATTGAAGTCACCTTGGATTGGAGAGCTCTGAAAACGTGTCCTCACGCGCTCATCTGCTCCAGATCTTCTCCTATGCACCTCTTTTGAAGCTTTAAGCAAATAGCAATGGCTGAAACCACTTGAATTCACCTCAATTTCCAAAATCCATCAACATGATAATGCACATGAACTGCTCGAAATCTTGATGAATTGCACCAAACAAATGATGATTCTTGATCAGTGAAGGATGATGATCAAGAATATGCAAGAATGTTTGAGGTTTGTGTGAAGAAAAATGCAAATCGAAGAGAGAGAATTTTGAGAGAGTTCTTGAATTTTGATCTGAAAATGGTGGTCCTTTCAGTTATGATTAGGGTTTTGGTACTTATACTCCTTGCTAATGACAATGCTAATCATCTTTTCCATTTGCTAATCATGATTAGTGAGATATGAAGCAATTTGAAAAAATGCAAAATGAGCTCATGTGCCCAAAATACACGTGATCAGCTCCATGTTAAGCTTCCAATTCACTTATGGACATCCAATGGTCAGGATTTGAATATTAATTTGCTTGCATCTTAAGCCAAAAATGAATTGTGAAGATTTCCTTCAAAAATGAACATGTGTGAAATAATGAGCATACACACTTTTCCCATGCATGGAAAATCTCATTTTGAGATGTCTTGAACATGAGAAGCATTTTGCCAAAAGAATGAACCAATTTGGAATTGTATCAAAAGTTATGCCATTTTGAATTTCCATGCACACTTTGTGATCAAATGACCATAACTCCTCAACCATTCATCATATGGACATGAATTAGGACTTTTTGGAAAGGGGAGACAAAAATCTACATGTTTCATGTTCACCAAAAATCCATTTGAAACTTATTTGACATTGACAAGTCAAGTTGAAAGTGGACCAAAACTTGCCAAATTTGGAAACTTTGAATTATAGGTCATTTTCCATTTTTAGTAACTTTTGCCATGACCTTTGAATCTTCAAGATGGATGTTTAGAATGATGAATAGACCCCATTTGAACATGATTGAGGTGTCTCAACTCATTTCCCCACCTCATAGCCCTCAATTGACTTCACAGTTGACTTTTGGTCCTCAGATGACCTTGAAATGTCTTGATTAACTTGAGCCTCTACCACTTGGTGAAATTGCTTCAAAATGAAACCCTAGCTCATGTAAGCTCCTTATAATAATCATGTGATCCTCATCCCAAGAAAATACCTCATCTCTTGCACAAAGGATCTTGTTGAAGCTCTTGACCTGGTGATTGCTTAAGCTACAAACAAAAGATGTTAGTGACATATTTTTGTGCTTTTGGTTAGTAAATAAAACAAGAAAAGCAATGATATACAATTCAAGCATGCTTGGTGATCTCAAACCACCCACAAGAGATCCCTACCTGAAGGGAAAGGGAACCAAGATGCTCAATGATCCTTGAGGCTATGCAATGCAATGTCATGATGCCATGGGGGATCTTAGGGACAAAATTGGGGTCTTACAGGTGGACTGGAGTAGCTTTGATTTTCAAGCGAACCAGGATAAACTTCTGTGTTGTTTGTTATTACCGTTGTGTGTGTAGCGTTGCTAAAAGTTTTTATTTTCAGTGAAAATAATTCAAACCCCCCTTTCTTGTTTTTCTCTACCTTCACCAACATCTTCATCAATACCAGTCCCTTTTACAATAATTGAATCATCAACCACAACATTAATGGATTCCATCACGCCCTTGATTCTGGAGTTAAATACTTAGTAAGCTCTATTATTTATAGAGTAACTAAGAGATATCACTTTGAGATTCATATGTCCAAGCTTCTGGTGCCACAACTTGACTTCATCTTCCTTGGACATTAGGCATGTGGAAGAATAAGTAGTTTCATGTGGAACAACCTTAGGTTTCCACTCCTTTCTAGTTTTAATCATTACATGGTTAGCCCTAGGATGTGTTGGGTATTTTGGATAACCATGCAATCTGTAGCATAAATGCTTTATATGTCCATATTTACCACAATAATGACATTTCCAAGGCAAAAGCTTGACTTTAGTTTGAGTTTCCTGATGTCTGGTAGGATGTTGTAACATTTGGTCAGACATCATGGGCTCATACTTCCTTTCTGGAGGAATAAATTTTGTCACGGGGGATTTTCCTTGTTTATTTTGATATTAGTAATTAAAACCTATACCTTTTAAGTTTCCAGGCTCTTTTCCAACTTGAATAATTTCATCTAGCATATCAGACCCATTGTTCAACATTCTTATGGATTTGGTCATGTTTTCAAGTTTAGAAGACAATAGAGTTACCTCATTTTCAAGACCAGTTACAGATAAAAGTTTCTATTTTTCAGCTTGTAGTTGAGCTATGATTCTCTTATGCTCTTCTCCTATCTTACACACCTCTTCACTTTTGACACAAAGATTTTTGTAGGAAGCAACCAATTCTTCATAAGAGGCATCCTCATCACAAGAATCTTCATCAGATTCATATCTACCAGTGAAAGTTGTAACATGCTTAGCAGTTTTATCATCAATTTCACCTTCAGAATCATCATATGAAGAAACAGACAAGCCCTTCTTTTGTTTCTTGAGATACGTGGGACATTATGATCTAATGTGACCAAAACCCTTACATTCATGACATTGAATACCTTTTCCTTGATTGGGATTTTCTTTTGTTCTTGCTTTTCTCTGGGAATCACTATTCTTGCTGATGTCAGATGAGATGTTCTTGACATTTGGTCTCGACTTCCTTTTCATTACCTTCAGCACCTTGTTGAATTGTCTCTTAAGTAGTACAATAGCATTATACATTCCCTCATCAGTATCCAAGTCACATTGGTCCTCTTCATATTCAGTGTTGGATACAAAATCTATGCTCTTGTTCTTCTTTTTAGATATGTCACTAATACTCAATTCAAAAGTTTGGAGTGACCCAACAAGTCCATCCACTCTCATGTTGCTGATGTCTTAGGCTTCTTAAATGGTTGTGACCTTCATGTCAAATTTCTTACGTAGGGACCTGAGAATTTTTCTAACCAGCTTTTCTTTTGACATCTTATCTCCCAAGGCACTAGATGAATTTGAAATTTCAAGAACATTCATGTGAAAATCATGAATACTCTCATCATCTTTCATCTTTAGATTCTCAAATCAGGTAGTGAGAAGCTGAAGTCTATACATCTTTACTTTAGATATGCCTTCATGGGTGGTTCTGAGAATTTCCCATGCATCTTTGGCCACAATACAAATGTTTATTAACCTGAATATGTTTTTGTCAACTCCATTGAATAGAGAATTCAAAGATTTGGAGTTTCCAAGGGTCAGGTCATCTTCTTCCTTAGACCAATCCTCTTCAGGCTTCAAGTCAGCAGTAGCCTTCCCATCTTTATCCTTCACAACAAGATGTTCCTAACCCTTGATGACATCTTTCACAGTCTTTCTATCCATAGATTTTAGGAATGCCAAAATACGTGCCTTCCAATAGTCATAGTTGGCTCCATCTAAGATGGATGATCTGTTAACGAATCCTCCTTCTGTGGTACCAGAAAGTATCTTCCCCGAATCTCACCCAGAAACAGAGCAATATGTTTGCTCTGATACCAATTGAAAATTCTGGTACACAGATATCAGATGTCGTATACGATGTCACAACATTAATATCAAGACTTCACACAACAATAATAGTAGGAAGATAATAGAAGTTGTATACGATGTCACGACACCAGGTTCAGAACATGTCACACCAAAAATAATAACTGTGTAAAAATCAGGAAGAAAATAACACAAGTTAATTGTTAACCCAGTAAGGTGCAACGTCACCTACATCTAGAGGCATTCAAGTCAGGAAGGAAATCCACTATAACAGTATTAGTTTGAAGTTCTAAACAACCCCGGGTTTTACAAACTTCTCACCTAATCACTACCCGTGGAATTTGTATCTAAGACTCTCCTAGATATGAGACCATTCTCACTTCCCTTCAATCATACAACCGTGATAACAAGTGAAAACCAATCAAATAACATAAGACACACTTCCAATGAAACAGAATGCACTCTTGCTTAAAACCTCATGAGTGATTCACAATTACAACTCAATAAACTCAGTCCAGTTCAAGTATCAAAGAGATACTAGAATGGCTCACAAATAATAACGACAACTAAATCCTAACAATAACAATTTCCAACATATCTCTCTCTTCTGTCCATTAGGTTTAGTAACGTCCTCTTTAAATAGCCTTTGGTAAGCATGGGCTTAGGCGTAAAAATCATTAGATCCAAAACAAATCAAATCTGATGTATCCTTAAATGTTTTAACATTTGTTCTGCATAATATTTGACCAAATCAAATGTGATGTCTCCTTAAATATTTTGACATCCATTATGCATAATCAAATCTGACATCTCCATAAATGTTTCGACATATAGTCTGCAAAATCAAATAAAATGTTTCTTTAAATGATTTGACATTTGCTCTGCAGAATCAAATCTGATGTCTCCATAAATGTTTTGACATCCCGTCTGCAGAATCGAATATGATGTCTCCATAAATGTTTCGACATCCAACCTGCACAATCTTCTGTAGAATAAAATCAAATGTTTCCTTAAATGTTTCGACATATGTTATGGAAAATCAAATTTGATGTCTCCATAAATGTTTCGACATCTGCTATGTAGAATCAAATATGATTTAATGTTTCCTTAAAATGTCTCAACATCCATTTTTATGAAACAAGTGCACAACTGGAAATGAAACCAGAGTTCCTAAAATAAACCTTCTTGGGCAGTCAGATATGATAGCTAAATATCCAGATAATCTTCAGATATCTCATGATAAAATAAGTCTTCCAAGAAGTAGAACAAAACATGCAAAGATGTCTGATCAACATGTCACGACATCTTTCTCAACATCTTGCTGTGATACAAGTTTTAACAAAATTATTGTCAATCATAAAAGCACAGAACTAACAAAAACCATCAAAAGAAAATAAAATAGACTAAAATTTCATGTGCATTGAGTCAGAAATGTGATACGTTTCATGGTTATTAAACTCCCACATACTTGAACCTTTGCTTCTCCTCAAGCAAGCTGCTACATACATGAAAATATTTGAAAATGCTGAATTTTAGTGTAAAGTCTTAAAAACAATGGCATTCAAATACTCATACGTGGCTATAAAATCTATTACAACTAAAATTAACTTCATAGGTACTAATTACACACCAAGGATATCGTAAAAACACAATTCCGCAATCATACGGTCACAAGTCTCCCTCCTATGCAAACCAATCTGAATAATACTATTATGATCAAACCTAAATTACTCATCCTTTTTCTCATCCCTTTTAATTCTAGTGCAATCACATTAAGCCCGTTATCCTTTAACACTCATAATAGGAAAATTTGTTAATGACTATGGTCTGATTTTTTTTCTCTTTTTTGCACACTTTGGATTTATTCATTAATAAATAAAAGGATAAGATATTGTTAGGCTAAATAATCGGCTAAGGGTCACCTAACTTATAAGGAACATTCCCTTTTTATTTTTTATTTTAAGCTCATCAACATTCACTTATTTACATCAACTTCCCTACGTAGTGTGTGCTTAGGATGGTGATGATTGCTTAGATAAACTACTCAAGGACTATTAGAGAATGAGAACTCAAGTCTATGGACATATTAGGTACTCAAATTGATCTCCATATTTGGGAGGCTTGAGGTGTTTAACGATATTGATTTTGTACAATTTTCCTAAGTCTCCTCAATCTAACCTATATTTCATCTATAGCCTTGATTTTTTCTAATCATGCTATAATTTCAATCTTATAAAAGAACTTTTGTTGGTATGGCTCAAGAAACTGGGAGAATCAATAAACAACAAGAAACCATGCATAAAGACTCGACAACATATGCATTGACTCAACTAACATAAAAATTAAACTAAAAATGGTAAAATCCTAATTAACATGAATAAACTAGAAAAATGGTAAATCTAACTAGAAAGCAATAAAAAGAAAGTACTAAAGTTCCTTCCCCACACTTGGACCGAACATTTTCCTCAATGTTTCAATAAAAAGTGGTAAAAAGAAAAAGAGCCTGGATAAGATCAGTATCTGCCTCGACCTCGCCCTTAGTTCCAACTGCCTCGTCCATCATGTCTACCTCGACCATATCCACCACGACCATGTCCGCCATCCAACTGGATCTACAAGCTAGTGAAATGCTAAGATAATGCATCCATCTGGTTATTATGGTGATCTTTAGTTTCTTGTGAAAACCGGAGGTGCTCTAGCATCTATGGGTGGCAGTGTTCCATGAAATTCTGAAAAGTTTGCCATTGTTGGGCCTACTCTACCATGGCGGTTTGTGATGTTTGAATCTGCTGAATGTTACAAGACACGGTGTTATGTGATGCTCTCATGTGACGCACACACCCCATCAGTGAGTCCTGGGTAGCCTAGATCAGATGCACATTATCCATCATATTTACTCTAAAAGCTTACACCTGACCTATCTGCTCCATCATAGTTATTTGTTGTGCTTGCATCCGATGCATATGTTGCATCATATGTTTCCTGGTTACGTATGGCTGAGATAAGGCTGTCTCGTTCAGTATCAATGGAATTTCGGGCCTACACCTCGCGAAGCACATCATCAAGTGTAATATGTGCGGCTCCGGTAGAAGTACCTCAAAAAGTGTCAGAGAAAAATGGTATGGTGTGTGCATGTGAAGCAAGCATATATGAGGAATGATGCGGGGATGGATCTTGTACAGGAAAGCCTCACTCTCTATGGTCATACTCATTATCGATGTAACCACCGACATTGACATTCTCAGGAATGTCCGTGGGCACCGGTCCGACCTCAGTATTGACATTCAAGTTATAAATCCAATTAGAATTGTTTCGCACATTTGTATGGTCCGAGCATGGTAAAACAACACTAGGCACCTCTTTATTACCAATCATCCAATTAGCTCTGAATATCAGCCGAAGTGGGAGAGGAATGGGTCTGACAATTGCTATTTTTCTGGCCTTAAAGCCCAAGGCGGATGCCATGGACTCATGGAGAACGTCATGAGTTCAAATGGTGCAGAACGTGGGTCTGTAGTCCAGGGAAAACGCCATGGCCTGATGGAGAACTCCATGAGTGCTAAGTGATGCCCTTTTGACTTTTCCTTTATGCTGAAGTGGCGCCATGACTGCCACGTCATGGAAAACGCCATAGTGAACGCCATGAGTGAAGAACTTGCTCTTTTTCTCCGTTCTTTGCCATTTTTGTCCTGATTTCTCGCACGGATGCTCCTTCTTAGAAAATTTCAAAAACAGATACAATATACTAGCATAAAACCATAAAAAGGAAGTAAAATGGACTAAAATTTCATGTGCATCGAGAAAGAAACGTGATACGTTTTATGGTCATTACTTCCACAAAAACTACATAAAACCAGCCTATTCTCTAACCATAACAAAACTTTCAACCACCATACACACTTCTAATATCAATGGAAAAAACATCCATGCGAAGCCACCATGTAACCCTTGCACGTGAGCATACCTCTCACCGCCACTGGATCTCAACAAACTCAATGACTACCACGTCGACCATCATACCGCAGGTTGTTTCTTTCTATTTTGTGTACATATGTTGTTTTGATGTTGTCATCTTATTTGTTTGATGTTGAGAGAGGTAATGAGCATAAGAGTAGAGAGAGAGAGAGAGAGAGAGAGAGATTTAAAAATGCGCTTTGATAATTTTTGCTTGGGACAAAAAGTTGTCTCGTGGTTTAGTGAGACCCACGAATTCATATTTGTAGTTGCTCTTAGATTGACCCTCTGGATTGCTTGTATTTTGCAAAATAACAACATGGAGAAGTATCCAAGTGTTCCATATTGGTCTAGCTTGCTTAAGTTGTATAAAAGATACATGATGGGCACAATGCTCCAACATGTTGGTACGACATCTGGGCCTTGCTCAACAGGTGCCAGATTGTTGCGTTTTGATTGAATCTTTTGAGAAGATTCAGTTTTATTTTATTGCTAAATGACTTAGCAATATGTTTAGGTGATTTATTTGATAGTGGAACAAAGATTGATTCAGATTTAAATAAAGATTTAAATTTGAATTTAAATTGAAATAAATCATATCTTGTTGATATATTTATGGAACCGATAATCATATCTTGTTGAGAGTGAGAGTAGCGATGGAGGGATATATTTTTCTTTGTGATAATTTCATGTTTTAGTTTCAATGAGAGAGCACATTTGAGGCATTCTCCTCATTTTATTTTTTATTTTTATTTTTAAAACAGCAATGCCACGTGTTGACTATCATTTGGATAAATCTTAAAAATGGGGAAATTATGTTTGATAGAAAATAGGAATTTTATGTAGGGATGGCCAATTCTGGCCTGCCATCTCAACAATAGAGAGAGTTGAAATTGCCTTCCAACTTCCTGCTCTTGAGCTTGCTTACATTTTATCTTAGGTTTTCATGCATATGATTTTTGGGATGACCCAATTCCAGCCTCTCTAAGCCCATTCCGGGCATAGTTTTTATTCTTAGTGTGCTTTGGGCCATGGACTCATCCTGGACCTAGTTTTCTTTTAGTTTCTCTTTTTCAACCTATCCTTTTGAAAATAAGATGGAAATGGAACGTGGTGGATACCACGAGCTCCAGAGGCTAGGATACCATATGGATATCTCTCTCATCTAAGCTCCCGCTATAAGACCCCAATTTTGACCCTAAGATCCCTCATGCCATCTTATCATATGCATTGACATTGGGATCACACCTTGGCATCCTTCTTACCCTCCATTCATCGGGTTTGCATTTGGAGAGATCACCAAGCACATTTGATTGTATCATACTTCATTTTTATTTATTTTACTAACCAAAATACCAAAAATATGTCAATGTATAGTTTGTTACTTTTGTAGGTAGTGTGTATGCTCACCTATGTTCTATCAAGCTCATATATAGGGTTTAAAACCCTCAATGCAATGAGCTCAATCAAGAAATGGTTCACACTGGATCCAAGTATCATATACGGATCCCCATGATCTTCACATGTTATTTTTATCAAGAAATCATCAAGAGTTTGGAGTTTGTTTTCTTGGAAACCCTAATTCATCTGGGTATCTTGTGTGACTTCTTCAACAAGTTTCTTCAAAAATTGATCAAATATTTCAAGGGATACTTAACATTAAATCATCTTATTCATATATTATCCTCCATGAGTTCCAAAAGTCAAGTGAATATCAATCTAGCAAGTTGGTTCATGGTGGTTGACCAGAGAAAGTCAACTGGTCAAAACTCGGGTTCCCTAGACCCTATCTCCTACAATGTTTGTCATATAAAAATGATTCCAAGAGAAACGTTACTCTAAATGACATTCTAAACAACTTTCATGTTGAGGTCAAGATCTATTTTTGCTTGGAAAGTCATTTTATTTGGTGAAAGATTATAGGTCATTTTGTCTAAACCCTAATTTGAAGGTCAATTTCCCAAGACCATAACCTACTCGATTTTTATGAGATGAAAGCCATTCAAATTTCATGATCAAATTCAAGATGTCTACTTAAACTTTAATGTTTGTAGCAAGTGCAAATTCAACTTGCAAATGCATGTGCCAAGAGGAAACATTATAGGTCATTTTGGGCCAATACCATTGAACAAGTGATTTTCCTCAACTTCTAAAATGAATTAATCCTTCATGACATATCTAAATGAGGTCAAATTTGTGCCATATTGAAGGAATTTGAAAGATCTACAACTTCGATGAAGGAACGTTTCTCATTTGAAGTCCATAGAAAAAGTTATTCAAGGTGGGAGAAGTGAACATATGGCTTGGTACTTAGAAAATGTTTAAATATGTTTGATTTCCCAAACTTACACCTCAAAATTCATCATGGTCCAAGCTTCAAATGAAAAAGTGTTCAACATGAAAGTTGTTCCCCTTGATCTCACCTTTCTAAAAAGTCAAAAATCATCTCATTTGGACAAAGTATGACGTACTTTCTCATGGGTGTAAGTTGAAGCACCATTTGGATAATTTCAAGTTCCAATTTCCATATACACTTGCATGAGTTTCCAACATGATTTCAGCACATTGCACATTGGACTTTGGATCAGATGGCATCATTTCATGGGCCTCATGCATGCCCACTCATTCATGTAAGGGAGAATTTGAAAATTTGCCAAATTTGGAAGTGTGCAAATATCATTCACATTGGCTATAAATAGGACCCTTGATGACCAGAATTGGGATTCCTCTTGCCCAAGCTTCATCACCATTCTTCCCCAAACCCCATTGAAAGGATAAACTTGAAGGTTTCTTGAGAAACCGAGTTTCAATTCTCCTTCTGTTTTAGGATTGAAACTCCAAGAGTCCAAACCTTTTAACCATTCAAGTCATCTTCTGCAAGCTTTTAGACTCAAGCCAAGCCAAATTGGAAGCCAGATCAAGCAATTCTGAAGCTCCTCGAAGGTGAGATTTCAGCAACTTCTTTTCTTCAGTTCTCTCTCAATTCTCCACTATTCTTGTTGATTTTTGGTTTGCTGAAGTCCTACCAATGTAGGCAACAAGATTGAGTTGCTTTGAGGTCAAATCGAAGCAACTCAGCTCATGATCCTCAAAATTCAAATCCCTGTATCTTTTCATATACTTGGAATTGGACAAAATTGAGGCCAGATTCGAGCTTCTGAGCACTTTTTCTTTAAAGCCATGTCTTACTTTTGCATTTTGGTGATGGTTGAAGGTGGACCAGTCCGGTGAGGTCCACCGAAGAAGAAGACCGGAGCTCTGGCTCCGGCGATGTGTTGGCAAGCATCTGAACCATATGATCCTTTTAAAATGTTTTAATCTTGGGCGTTGCTTTTGATTACCACGCGTGTGGGACAATTGACTGTAGTGCATGTGGAACGTACGTTTCCATCCATCTGATATACCGCCTCAATTAATGAGGGAGATCAGATGGCTCTCGTTTTTTTGAATTTCTGAATTTTCCATTTAATTGCTTATTTTTCATTAATTCATATTCATTTCATTATTGATCCAAAAAATATGTGACTTTCACCAAAAAAAATTCAAATATTTTTCTCTTTCATTTTCTAAATTAAAATTATTTTTTGGATCAATATTGATATTTTTCATGATTTAATTGTTTTTGTGCATATTTTTAATTGTTTAAAAATACTTTTAACTTTCCAAATATTCTGAAATTTTTTGTCTAAGGTCCTTTGACCTTCATTGACCTAGGATAAATCTCTTGGTCATTTATTTGGTGTTTTGAAGAGGTTTTAGGTTTTTGATCAAACATGATTTAATTTAAATGCATTTTAATTTGATTTTTAATTGATTGATTGTGAATAAATTGTGTTGAGCCATTTTTATTGACTTGTGAAGTTTGACTATGTGTTTGGGCCTTGGTCAAGGTTGATTTGACTTTTGTCGGATTAAAATCATTGGATTTAGGGGATTGATGAAATGTACATTTCATCTCCCAAAATGAATGAATGATTTTAATTTGATAAAATTCCTCCCATGACCAATTTGTGTTTGTCTCATCTCTCCCCCCCCCCCCCCCCCCCTCTTCATCTTCAATCCCATTCTATCTCATCCCTTCCATTGACCAATGACATCTCAATATCCTAAGGCTAATTGGTTCATAAACCAATACAAGTATGAATGAGATTAGATCCACCCTTTGATCATTTTTCTTTTTGAGTGTGGTATGTTTTAGGAGTATGATTCATTATATCATATCTCTAACATGCATTAACACTAAAATTTCTATTGCCCGACCTCAAATAGTTGCGGCTTCTACATAAGTCCGATTATGATTGCTTAACATAGCACTAAATTTTGACCCAAAAGGCATAACATTCTAGTAAGTGGGATTCTAAGTCTCCCCCTTCCATGGTATTGTGTGGAAACTTGGCCTTTTTACCTTCCTTTGGAAGATGTCTTGGTTCAAGGATCCATGCTTGTGAATAAAGGGTTGAGTGTTCTCCAAAGAATGACTTAATCAATTGAAAAGCAAAAACTTCACTAACATCTAATCAACTAACATTTGACTAACTTTTACTCTTATTGCTTTTAATTTCAAGCCGTTTACTTTATGTCATTTAAATTTCAAGTCATTTAAATTTCAAGTCATTTACTATCCCATTTTTCATTTACATATCATTTAACTTGTTTATGTTTATGCAATTTTCCCTTTGCTCACTTGAGTCATATATTGTGATTGTATATATATTTGTTTATGTATCTTGTTTGTGTTTGTGGTCTTAGGACCTTAAAATACCTAATAAACAATAAAAACCCTAAAAAATGTTTGTATGGACTCTTGGAAGGGATCTAAGCTTTGGACTTAGAAGTAGGCAACATTCCTAATGCAAAAGGACTTGGCCAATGGCAACATTTCTGAAACCAAGTTGTTATGCTTTGAGCTTTCATCTGATACAAGTTTTGGGTTCCACTTGAGTTCATCTGCTACATGGTCTTGATTTAAATGTTACTTTGAACCTGTGCCTAGTGCCTTACTCTGAGCCATTCAAGGAGTATGCCATCTGATACATGGAAGGTTATGAAGAAAACTATGAAGTTGCTAGCTTGGATGTGGTTATCTTTATTTGATGTTTTGCTCTTCATTTTTCTACTTGCTTATTGATATTGCTTGATTCCAAAGTCCAAAGGAAAAGTGGGTTTCTATATGACACTCTTGTCTATTGGATTGCATCCCACTTGTCAAATCTTTTCAACTCTTAAATTTTATATTTTTGCTTAGGATTAGTCCCTTCATCTCCTCCCATTTCTTAAATTTCAAATCCCTCACCCCTTTCAAAATCTTATGTCCTTGTGATTTCTAAACTTAGACTTTATTACAAAATTAGAAACTTTGGTCTTATGCCATTGCATTTTTAAACTCTTTTCTTAAATCAAACTTGTAAATAAATCTAACCATACTTGACTTAAAGTTTCAAAAAGACAAAAAAAAAACTAACACTCATTCAAACTCTTTTAGGCCCCTTGTGCCTCTCTTAAACTTAAATTTTTGTTAAAATCAATCCACTCACTTTGAAATTGATACCACGAACTACGAGGTTTTGATCCCTCATTTTTATGTTGGTACGTAGGCACAAGTCCGAAGGTCTTGTCAAACACAAAAATATAATCACTGAATTTTTTTCTCATCCCCACACTCTTTTTACTGCAAACATCTTTTATACTAAAAACATATACACTCATAAAAAAGGGCTCCCTAGGAGTACCTAGGACACTTTAGGTGCTAACACCTTCCCTCTGTGTAACCAACCCCCTTACCTATAATCTCTGGCATTTTATTAGTTTTGATTTAAAAACTTCTTATCTTTGGGCTTTGTTCGTACTTTTCCCTTTTCCTTTGGAAACAATAAAAGTGCGGTGGCGACTCTGGTTTTATTGACGTTAAGTTTATCCATAGCTTGATGGTCATGAATTTACCGCTACACTCGCTATCACTCAAAATGCATCCAACACATCAAACCCTTTTCTAGCCGTCGCACCATCTTCAAACCCATTTTCATAAACAAAAGATATTTTTTCTCGATACGATGTGAGACAATGCTTCGTCCACTTATATGTATGAGTAAGCTAGCTATATTTTCTCGCAAATATTGATATGTTTATCCATTCATTCAGATGCAAACGTTATCTTCTCCACCTATTTTAGGTAGCAAGAAATGTTTTTCTATGGATTGTGACAAAATAGCTTTCGCTAGAAATGACCAACAAAACAAACATTTTTTACCATGAACTACGTAGCCTTGAGTTCTCTATCACACTCAGAGATACGTAAGAGCGAGATTCAAAGTCTCGTCAGGCACCCTAATAAAAAATAAACCTTTTGGTCCTATTTTTTTTTCCCTTTTAATAACTCGTGGAAAGTCAAACATTTAAAAAGCTAACACTAATGTGCATAACTAACTAAACGGTTCTCGTTGAGTACAATGGACGTTAGGGATGCTAATACCCACCCCTGCATAATCAGCTCCAAAACCCTCGTTTGGTTGCAATGACCATAATCATAGTCATTCTTTGTGGGTTTTATCGATATTTTTCCTTTCTCTCTCTGGGAAGAAATAAACTTTGGTGACGACTCTATAAGTCAATTCCGCGAGCGTGCGAATGCGCATCGCAAGGTCATATTATTTTTTCGAGGTACGACACCTTCCAACACCACTCCAACATTACTTCCTTTGAGGCTCGAGGCACCGTCAGTTGATATGGTCTAGACATGGGGGACTTTCTTGTTTATAAGTAGGGGTGGCAAAACGGCCCCGGCCCGCTGGGCATGCCCGTTTTGCCCGCACTTTAGTACGGGGCGGGCCAAGGATTTAGGCCTTCCCCTCTAATGTGTCCGCCCCACCCCACCCCGTTTTTTTCGCGGGCTTTTGCGGGCACGTGCATTTACATAAATTTTTTCATTTTTAGGCTTAAAGAGTGCAGTGCCCGCGGGCTTTCCCCGCCCCGCCCTCACTTTTTTGCGGGGCGGGCCTAAGTTTTAGGCCCACATCCTCAACTATGACCGCCCCGCCCCAATTTTTTGCGGGCTTTTGCGGGGCGGGCATGCCCGTTTGCCACCCCTATTTATAAGGGAGCTGAATTCTGCCAGGAAATCCGCCAAAAATTGGGATTTTATGTTACCTCTTGGCACAAAATTGATATTGTACTCTGATAATTCTACTGACTAAGATACCATCATGCATGCCATATCAGATTTCTTCAAATTTTGTAGAATATGATAATTTGTTTTTACCACCACTCGGTGCCCTTGTAAATAAGGCCTTAACTTCCTCGTCATTATAACGATCACCATTTCAAATCTTCAATTTTATGGAGCCTTAGCTATGCGCCTTTGAACATTTTGTTGACGAAGTAACAAGGTGTTTAGCCTTTTCTTTCTATTGGACCAATACATGACTCATCTCCTTATCTATTACGAATAAATATAAGTATAAGGGGGTGCCACACTCTAGGCGTGTTAGTACTGACGGGGTAGCCAAAAAGGTATTGAGATATGCAAACACCTCCTCACACTCACACGTCCATTTGAACTTTTCCCTACTCTTCAAAGTAAAGAAAAAATGGACATTTTTGTCGCCTACACAGGAGAGAAACCTTGACAAGGCAACTAATCACCTCATCAGTAGCTAGGCCTCTTTCACCGAAGTGGAGATCTTCGTATCAATTACAGCTTTTTGCATTTGTCAAGGTTAACCTTTATTCTCCTTCTAGTCATCATGAACCTTAAACATTTTCTGTATGGGCCCCAAAATAGCATTTGGCGGGGTTCAGACGTAAGTTATATCTTCTAACTGATTTTAGGATTTCCTCAAGGTTATTGCAGTGGTGCTCTTATTTTGGGGTCATTACAACGATTTCATCAATGTATACTTATAGGGTACACCCTATTTGATTAGAGAATACGACGTCCATTAGCCTCTATAGTTGGCGTTTGCGTTCTTTAAACCAAATGGCATCACATTGTAAAATTACAATTGTTTGACAAGAAAGTTATTTTTGGTGCGTCCAAAAGATCCAAGTTTGTATAGTTGTATCAAAAGTAAGCGACTGTGAAAATCAAAGTCATATATCTTGAGGAACTGTCTTTCAGTCAGTCAATGTTGGGTAACATATATGGATTCTTAGGACACGCCAGGTTCAGGTATGTGAAATCATACATATTTTCCATTTATGGGATGACTTTCAAACTATCATCACATTCTCTAATCAGGCTGGGTACTTGATTTATGTGATGAAACATGCATCCTTCAGTTTTCTCACCTATTTGTCTATAGTTTCCCTTTTTTTGCTTGTCGACCTTGCACTTCTTTTGTGATGCTAGATTCATTGTGGAATTTATGGCAAGGAAATGAAACATTACCTTGGTTTCTATCAAGGGCATATTAGGGGGACCCAGATGAATAGGTTGAGGTTCCTTTTGAGCAAGGCAATCAAGTCTTCATATTTGCCATCCATTGGAGATATACTCTTTTTTTTTGGAATTCTTATGAGCCAATATGGATCTCCTTCATCTCATCAGCGAGAGTGATTCTCTCCCTATCAGGCTCTATCCTAGGATATAAATCCACAAACTTAACCCCAATGTTGGTTGATTGTGGCGCAACGATATCATCTATATTCACCATTCTAAGCCTTAGGTTGTCTTCATAACACCTTCTAGTAGTGTTTTGATCCCCTTGGATCTCATAAATACGACCATTTAGCAATGGATATTTCATGCATAAATATAGAGCTGATACGACAACCACCAAAAGGTTGAAGGCGGGTCGTGGTGTGAGTGAGATGCCAACAATGGGTGGAAGGATCTAAGTTATCTTATGACGAATGTGGTGTTAAGGTTTATTGTGTTGTCACACAAGAGAACTAATGAGAAAATGAGATTAAGATAAGTAATTGAATCTATGTATGAGTGAGAGATACTGAGTGGTATGAGAGTGATTATGCGAGGATGGGTGTATTTTAGATTTTTAAAATATTTTTGAACGCGTATCCTAAGTAGAGTTGTCTTGGATGCCCTTTGTAGGTTACCCACAGTTTAACCATGACAAAACAAATAACGATCATATTTAACCATCACTTAACCGTGACAATATTTTATGATGTCCTATTTAATCACGATTTAATGGTGACAATATTTATGAGACTCTATTTAGACACAATTTAACTGTGAAAAAATTTAAACCTTAAGTTTAAGGGTGAGAATAGACCAGACCAACTAAAAGAGACCTACGACCTAGCCTACACATGCTCGGACCAAACCAACCTCTTTTTAAATAGACAAAGTCTAAATTTCTTTATAAGCCTATTTAATTAAAAAGGTTAGACCACATGCCATAAAAAGACCTTTTAATCTTATCGGATCGGCTTATTTTAATAAATATGAATAACTTTATTATTATCATTATTATTATTATTATTATTATTATTATTATTTTTATTATTATTATTATTATTATTATTATTATTATTATATGTTAAATTGAAATATAAAAATAAAGTTTAGTTATCTTGAAGAACTTATTAAAATAAGTTGAGAAAATCTTATGATCAAAGTCATAGGTTATTTTCACAAGTTCTCTCAAACAAATAGTATCACAAAATTTATACTACTAAATAAACTCGCATAAGTCAATGCAAACAAATATTTAGTCTCATTGATCTTTTAATTTGATAGTCCACTTAAATATTTATTGAATTCTTTGCCACATATGTTCAAATAAAATAGGCTTTTAATTTTGTTAATAGGTAATTAAGCAATCGAAAAAGTCAGACCCGAGTCTAAAAATAAACTTATATGTAATAGACTGCAAACTAGAGTGAAGTTTTGAATTTTTTAACTAATCAGACTCAAATTAATTCAGTCTAACATATTCTCACCCTTATTTGTATAATAGTCTGTCTTACACACAATCAAAAATGAACATGACCTTACCTTACCCATTTATATTTAATTGAATCGGGCCGAATCACTCCGTAAATCCGCCCAACCACTCTTTTTTATTCTCTCTTTCAATTATCACATTGTGCAGCGGTCCACTCTTAACTCAACCTATTTATTTAAATACATTCATATATGAAAAATGTTTTTAAAGTGACTAATATAAAAAAACAATCCTAATAAAAAACCAAAAACAAGATCATCATAATTTAATTCTCATTAACTTTTTTCAATCTACATACTATACAACACCAACACCAACAAAAAAAAAAAAGTTAAAACTACATCTAATCTAATCTACAATACTAAGAATCTGTTACATTATTATTATTATTATCTTCAATCTCAGTAATCTCATTCTGTCCCTCAGATAAATACAAAGTTGGTGAAGAAGCAAAAGAAGAAACCGCAGAAGAATACAAAGTTAATTCAGAACAAGAGTTACTAGAATCATTAGAACCTGTTAAACTAATCAACAAATCAACAAAAGCACCAACGATAAACCCATGATTATTTTTCCCATTAACTCTCAAATACCAACTCAAAAGTTCTTCCAAACCTTCCCAATCTTTCACACCATGTGACTCAACCATCTCCTCCATTGATCTCTTGAAATCCTCATAAGGATCATCTGACTCCAAAGCCAATACAACACTTTCCTTAAACGGAAAGCCGTCCGCCTTCGCCTTTTCCAAGATCGAACTCGTGTCTTCGGCTTCGAAAAACAGTCTCTCAGAAGACCTCTCGGATTTAACTCCTCGTACCAATGTCTCCAACAATTCTCCGTCGTTGTAGCAATAATACTCGTCTGATTCTGTCGAGAAGCTCGCGGAACCAGACGAGGTTGTTGTGAAACATGACTTCGGTGTTTCGATTTGGTCGAAGAAAACGGAGTTAACTGTTTTGAATATGTCATCGTCGCCACCGGGAGTTCGAAAGGAGAGAGTCTTTGGATGGTGGTTACAAGAAGGTAAGAATTGCCATGGATGTTGGTTTCTTGGTGTGGTTTTGAAAAGTGAGGATAGTTTCAAATGTTTCTTTCCCATTGTGAGAGGGAGGGGTGTGAAGAGGAAAGAGAGGGTGGTGAAATGAATATGAATGAGGAGTGGTTTGGTGTTTGTAATAAATAAGAGAGGAGATGAGATGAGAAGTGAGTTATATAAAGATGAAGAATGTGAGAAAGAAATGGGATGTGGTTGGTGATTTCATGCGTGAATTAAATTTGTAGGTTTGTAAAATTCAATGTTATTTAATGCACACATCAACAACTGAATGTAACAGCAATCTTTTCAGAAGTGTCAGCCTCATATCTTCTGAAAAATATTGTTAAATAGTACTAATATGCTTCTAAATATTAAAATAAAGTGTAAAAGTGTATATTTTGATTTATTAGTAAAATTTTGAATACAATTTTTGTTATATAAAAAAGTTTTAATTGATAATATGCGAGAATTTTTTAAGATGCGGAGTTTATGACTATGTTGGCAAATAGACATGTCTATTTAGTAAAATTCTGCAAAAATATAGGATGGGTGGAACGAATATAAGAAAGGGTGGAGATTTAAAATTTTAATCTGCTCCGAGAAAAAAATAAGGGGCCGGCGGCGGGTGTTGCATCCTTTATATAAAGTCTAAAGGTTGCAAAATTTATCTTGCTTACAAAAGTTGCAAAAAAAATAGACGGGATAGGTATTGTAGAGGATACAGACCTAAAATATTGACCTGCTCTATAAAAAATACAGACAAAATAGATGGGACTACAAAACCCTACACCTCTAAAGTTTAAAAGTTACAAAATTAATGTTAATTTTCGTGTGCGCAAAAGTCCTAAAAAAATGAGAGATGGTGGATATAATAGAGTGCGGGACTAAAACTTTGATCTACTCCATAAAAATACAGACAAAACGAGTATGTTTGCCATCGATTGACTATAATAATAAGGGTAATACTAACTTGTGCTCTAGGGGCACAAGATAAAAACTCTACTTATAGAAAGTTTGTATTAGAAAAAGCAATTAAAAAACTAATTTTATATTTTTATTAAAATCAATCCACAATTTCCAACCTAATATTACTTTCTTTAGTTCTTAACTTGTGCCCCTAGGGCACAAGTTAGCATTACCCTAATAATAAATCTATGACAAAACTTCTCAGTTTTAACGTATCAAGATTGACTACAATAATAAATGCACCTAATTACATAGAGTTTACGATCTTGATCGTCAGTTGTTAACCTAGTAGTGGAGGTTTCGATCTTGAAAATATGTTTTTCTCAAAATTTAAGGTTCGAATTCCGTTAAGTACAATCATTTTCTATGTTGGATCATATCAGAACATAACTTAAAATCAATTTATCCAAATCAATTATAGCGCGTTACTAGAAAAAAATTTAAAACGAGAGCTCACTCGTGTTGTGCTATGTATAAAATATGTTTTGAAAATAAAGATTAATAATTTTTAAACAATAAATATTTTATATTTATAAAATTTAAATAAAATTAATAAAGATATTTATATATCATCCACCCAATAAAATCTGCAAATAGGTTCTCACTCACAACTTTGTGAAACCTAAAGTGAAATTTTACCAACTTACAACCCATATTGGCATGAAAAACATAACTGGTAAAATTGCATTTATGAATTTACATATGTGTTTGACCTAGTGAGGCCATTTTTATTTCTTTTTCAAAGAACAAAAGATAAAAATTTACCAACACTAGACCAAGAAACAAACATGTACTTCATTAGCATCAAAATTTAAACCATTACACACTTATAGTAAAAGTAGGCAATTTCCCCCTAACTTTTCAGTAGGATTTAAGTGTAGCAAAAACTTATAAAATTATTGAAAAAGACATTTATGTTATATTATAAAGTAAAAAAATATTTGTGGTTGAAATAGTGACACTATGAAATGTTGCTAGTATAGGTTATTAGATACTATTATAGATATATGAAGTGAAGAAGGTGAATTCTTGTGATGTTTTTAAATAGGGAACGGTTGCATCACGCATAGTGTATTTATTTATTAGAAAAGGATGGTTTTGAGATCTAAAATAACTAGGCTATGTATTTATTAGGAACTTCTTTTATTGTTTTTACCTTATATAATTTATATCTCTCTGTCACATTTATTAAATAACTAGTTGTTTTGATACAAGGACAGATAACATGTGATATTTCATGTTTCTATTCTCCTTTTTACTCAATAATACATATGTAAATAATTATGACATTGTTTATATTTTTCTATTAAGAATTATTTTTTAAAAATATATATAAAAAATAATTAATTTAAATTATTTTCATAATTTTTTTAATATTTAGACTGATTTTATAATTTTTAATAGAGAAAAAGAAAAAGAGAAAATTTATAAAAATGCGAGAAAAATGTGGGAAAAATTATAATCAAGATTGCTTGAAAATATTTAGAGTTAGTGGTGCTAGTTGACTATGACTAAAACATTAATTTATTATATTATTATTATTATACATGCATATATAATGCATTACATTCTGTGATGTACATGAATGTTTGTTGGGCACTAATAAAATAGAAATTCCATCACTTTGTTGCAGCATAGTGCTTTATAAATTATGAATAGAAAATAAAGTTTATATTTTTTTTTTCAATTTTTGATGATTATCCATGTATGTGTACATTTCCCAAAGTTGACCAAATTCTCTTGAGAAAAGGCTTAGTGCTTCTTACTTTTGTTGGAATGGATCAAGTTGACTTTGAAACTAAGATGGTGAGTTTCAGTTTCTTGAGTTGCTTTGGTACTTTCTAAGATTTGTGACAATATGACAAATATTGGTTTCTCAAATGGAAAGGTTTGGTATTGTAGTGTGAAAGGAATTTTATGGGAGAAATGAGTACAAATAGTTGGAATTAGATCTACAACTTTTTTATAGTGCAGAAACGCTTCTTTTATAGGTGCAACAGCTGTAAAAAGATTTAGATTATTGAAGCTATCAAAATAGCTCATTATTATTGTTTTTTAATGGTAAAATAATATATTATTAAATTGGTGAAAACTAAAAAAATACCATTACTGCAGCATAAGGAATGTTAAATAGACCATAAAAAAGCAAAACAAACTAATAAGAAAAAAAGATAATAAAAAAAATAGTAGCATTAGAGCAGCTAAAGACCCTGAAGGAAGGGTAAGGACTCAACCATTTTAGATTAGAAAGAAGAGGTATGGAGGTTCATCTGAATTCACTAAGTAGGGGCAATAGAGAAAAAAACATCCTTGGTATGATTTCACTCCCACTTATTTCTATCTAGAGAGAGAGAAAAGATATGAAGCATAGAGAAAGGGTTATTAACCATGTGTAATTAACTCAGGGAGAGAAAAAAGGTTTTTCTCCACCTGAGCTCCCCAACAAGATTCTTGTTTTCCGTCCGGCCAATCACATCCACCAATATACTCTATTGAGTAGAAATATAATAAAACCAATGAACTTGATTTTAAGGGGGATAAATCATATCCGAGGATCCACCCAAAAAGAAGTTTGGAGGCCCCGATCCGACTTTCCTAATAATACCATTAACAAATCAATCAGAATTATCATCTTCTTTTGATCCAAGAAAAGTCGCACCTTTCCACCAAAGAGCTGAGGTTCTTCCCCCCCTGAGAGTTGAAACAACTGAGGCACCATATTTAGCTATTAAAATCTCACGCCAAATATATGAAGCACCTGTAATCAATCTACATCTCCATTTAGCCAAAAGGTCTATGTTTACCAGTCGAAGACCCCTAACTCTCTTTTTTAGGTTTACAAGCATTATCCCACTTGACTCAAGAGATCTTAGAAACTCCCTCCACACCTTCTTAAAGGAACCTTCTTTGAATCTCAACAAGTTTCTTCCAAAACATCACAAGCATCTTAAAAAAAAGACAGAGAATATATAGATAACATTTAGCACAAAATTAAGAAGAACCACATACCCATTTAAACTAACATATTTGTGCTTCCAAAAATAGAGGCTCTTGGTAATCAAACTGACGAAAGGGTTCCTTGTAGACTCAAGCCTAGGATTAGCTCACATTGGCAGGCATAAGTACATAAACTGAAGGTTTTCAATCCTACAGTGAAGGAAATCACCGATAAAGGCCAAGAATATCGGATCCGTATTAACTCCTACAGAAACTGCTCTTAAATAAATTAACTTAAAGACGCAAAGTCGGCTCAAATGCCATAAGGATCTCCTTAGTACTCCACATGTTATCAATAATAGGGATTACCAATAAGAGGATGTTATATGTATATTGAAGGTGAGAGACCTCCAAATCAGACATTTCCGTTCTAAACCTAAAGTAAAGATCAAGTTTAATAACTTTATAGGCTAGACTAATAAGCCTCTAATCCACGAGGAGGAAAATAAAATGAGCTAGGGGATCCCCTTGCTTCAGGCCCCTTTAGGAACTTGTTAACCAGCGCCGCAAGAATACTAAAAAATACAAAGGCTCACATCCAGGATCTCCATTTCTCATTAAACCCAAACCTCATAAGCATATAATTCAAAAAAGTCCAACTGACTGAATCATACCCTTTCGCAAAATCTGCCTTAAGAATGAAACAACCTTTCTCAATTCTCTTGGCCAAGTATATCACTTCATTAAAAACAACCACTCCATATACCAACATCCCTCCTTTAAGAAATCCCTATTGATTAGGATACATGAACTTCTCCATTACCTGCCCATGTCTGGTGGACAACACTTTAGCACCAACTTATAGAGAACTCTAATGAGAGATATGGGCCTAAAATCATCCAATTGAGAAAAGACTTAACCTTAGGGATCAAAGTAACAAAGTAAGATGTAAAACTACAAGGAAGAGATGCAAATAAGTGAAAAGGATCAAACATGGTTCCTATGTCATCTCTCAAAAGACTTTATAGCCTTTTTAGGAAGGAGAACTTGAAACTATTTGGAACTGGGATTTTGTTACCCTCACACTATTATACAACAAAACCTAACTCTAGAAGATTGAAGGGTGTGATCAAAGAAAGATTATCATCTTCTGAAAAGGTAAGGAAAATAACACCATCAACACAAGGTCTATAGGTATTTGGTTGTCTAAAATGATCAATAAAAAACTTAACAACCTCTTGCCTAATTTCAAATACCCCTTCAATCCAACCTTTTTCACCCTTAAGGGTTAAGATGATGTTCCTTCTACCTCTACTTTTAACTTGAGGCGTGAAAGAAACCATAATTAGAATCACTTTTCTATAGACACTTAGACATGGACCTTTGGAACAATTGTGAGTATTTAATCCTTAAAAGGGACCACATGGTCACAATTTCTTCAAATCTAGTCTCAATCTCATTAACAGAAAGGGTCATATTATCAGCCACATAATCCACATTATTCACCACCTCTTTCAAAGTGTCAATACGAGAATGAAGGTGACTAAACACCTGTTTATTTCAAACTTTTAACACAAACTTTAAAGGTATGTTGGATAGAATATTGTGAACTTTTCTTTATGTTTACAAGGAACAAGAGGACTATGAGTAGTCCGCCTTTATGATTGTGAAATATAATTGTTATCAACTCAATTATTGAGAAAACTTAGATATTCAAATCATAATATTTTTAGTTGAACTAAATGTTGATGATGACTCTCAAAATAATGAATGGGAAATCGACTATGTTGGCTAATGAAAAAAGGGAGATGCATGTAAATACTTTGACGTCCACATCACTAAATAAAAGAACTATTTAAAACACGTAAAATAGAAAATTGTGTACATTTCTTTTTTATTTCAGATATCTTCGTATAAATTTCAAAGGAGATACACTTTATAGTTGTTATGGTATTTGGATCGAACTCTAGATTTTAGAAGGATAGCTTCATGGTTTGACAATAGTCGAAGATGTGCATGCCGTAGTCAAAGTTTGTTCTTGAATGCAGATATATAAGTTAGCTTGTTGTTTAAGTTAGAATATTGAATTGGGTCAGTCTTTTGGGCCAATTGTTTAGTATGTTAATTGAAAGCTAGGGTTTATTTTTATTATAAATAGAATATTAGTTATCACTTCTTCATCAATCCCTGATAATCCTGATCAGAAGGAGAAAATGGTATGGTTGAGATTCAATTGGAAACATTGTTCCCTAATGTGAAATTGAATAAAGAATCCAGTGTTTTAAACCACTTTGAATTGTATTTCTCTTTCTTCTCTCTTTTCCTTTACTTTGTGGTTTTCTTGCTGTTAAAGAAACTAATCATACTTTGTTATCCTGACATTGCTTTCACAACAAATTGGTGCGGTGAGAGTGAAGGAGAATATGTCATCAACAAAGTATGAGATTGAGAAATTCACCGATGTAAATGATTTCGGTTTATGGTGCTTGAAGATGCAAGCCCCACTGGTTCAACAGGGTTTGTTAGAAGCATCGAAAGGATAAGAGAAGATGGATGCTTCCCTAACAGAGAAGGATAAAATGACAATGGTGGAGAAATCCCATAATGCAATCATCTTGAGCTTTGGTGATAAGGTTCTGAGGAAGGTTTTAAAGGAGAAAACTGCAGCGGGTGTATGGAGAAAACTCAAGGGTTTGTATATGACCAAATATTTGGTCAATCGAATCTACCTGAAGAAAGCTTTGTATTCATTCAAGATGACTGAAGACAAAGTCCTGGCTGAGCAGCTGGATATGTTCAACAAGTTGATTCTTTATCTTGAGAATATCGAGGTCAAGATTGATCATGAGGATCAAGTGTTGTTGTTGTTGTGTGCTTTACCAAGATCTCATGCTCACTTCAAAGAAACCCTCTTGTATGGAAGAGAGTCCCTGACCTTTAAAGAAGTTAAATCAACCTTGTAATTGAAGGACTTGACAGAAAGAAAATAGCAAAAGCCATCATCTGTTGGAGAAGGTTTATCTCTAAAATGAAAATTCTCGAAGAAGGATGGTAAGTTTGAGAGGAAGAATGGTAAAGTTATACATAATAATTATGGTGGTAATGCTCCTGCTATTACAGTGTTATCATTGTAAGAAGGAGGGTCATACAAGAAAGTTGTTCCCTGATCGACTGAATAATCATGGTGGTAAGGATAATGATAATGCAACCACTGTGTAAGCTGATTATAAATCATCTGATGTCTTGGTAGTTTCCAGCAACAATTCTAGCAAGGAATGGACCATTGGTTCAGGTTGCACTTGGCATATGACTCCAACAAAGACGTGTTCGAGGAATTATGTGATAAAGATGGTGGATTAGTGCTGCTGGGAAATAACAAAGCCTGCAAGATTGTAGGAACTAGATCTGTTAGATTCAAGCTCCATGATGAGTCGATAAAGTTGTTGACTGGTGTCAGGTAAGTACCTGATCTTAAAAGGAATTTGACTTCTCTTGGTGAATTCAACAAGAAAGGATATATTTTAAAATAATAGCAAAGTATCCTAAGGGTAATGAAGGGGTCAAAGGAAGTCTTGAAAGGCATCAAGAGGCAAAGCATGTATACCCTTAAGGTTGAGGTTGTAAGTGGTTCAGCACACGTGGTATCCATAAAACCCGTGCCAAAGGCTGAGCTATCACACAAGCGACTTGGCCATGATAGTGAAAAAGGTTTATTCGAATTTTTGGAAAAAAATCTATTATGTGGTGACAAGGTCTAAAAGTTGGAGTTTTGTGAACCTTGTGTGTTTGGTAAATCCTGTAGGGTGAAGTTTAACAAAGGTAAACAAAGAACACATGGATCCCTTGATTATATCCATGTTGATCCTTGAAGGCTTGCAAGAAATCCTTCATATTTAGGTGCAAGATATTTTCTATCCATAGTTGATGACTACTTGTAACACCTCAAAATTTGCCCTCCTCTCTTGAGATTAGTTTGACATATTGCATTTCATATTTTAGAGCATTAGGCATTGCATTTTTGCATATCATGTGAAATAGGAAGGTCATCCTCCAAAGTCTTTTCAGAAGATGGGAAGTTATATGATTTAAGCCTGAGGGTTACTATGAATTGATGATCAACCATCTGAGGGCATGGGCTTCAATTAGGGTTTCCTGATCCTTCAAAGATCTTGAGCATCATCTTGCTTGCAAGGATATATTACCATCATCATGGTTCTATCATCATCAAGGGTTTCAAAGTTTATCCTCAAGTTCCTTTGGATTAGGGTTTTGACCTCTGGTCAACCCTAATCAATGACATTCTTTCAACCAGGGCTTCTCAAAGAAAGGAGGTATTTGCTGATGATGAGGATCACATGATTGTTATATTGGGTTTATATGAGCTAGGGTTTCATTTCTGAGTCATTTCCCCAAGTGGTGGAGGTTCAAGCTGATCAGGGCATGTCAAGGTCATCTGAGGACCATAAAAAGTCAACTGTGCAAGAACTAAGGACTATGAGGTGGGGAGATGGATTTAAACACCTCAATCATGTTCAAAAGAGATTCATTTGTCATTCTAAACATCTATCTTGAAGATTTTGAAGTCATGGCAAAAGTTTCCCAAAATGGAAAGTGACCTGTAATTGAAAATTTCCAAAAATGGCAAGTTTTTGGTTCACATTCAACTTGACTTATAAACATCAAAGAAGCTTCAAATGGATTTTTGGTGAACATGAAAGTTGAAGATCTTTCTCTCCCCTTTTCAAAAAGTCATATATCATGTCCATCTGATGATTGGTTGGGAAGTTATAGCCAAATGATCACAAAGTATACATGGAATTTCAAAGTGGCATAACTTTTGATTCAAAACTCCAAATTGGTCCATTCTTTTTTCAAAATACTCCTTGTGACCAATACTTTCCAAATCAATCATTGCCTTGCATGAAAGAAGCTCACATGATCACTTGTTCATACATGTGCATTTTAGAGGGAAATTTGATAATTCAAAATTGGTTGATCATACAAGTCAAATACCACTTCCATCTTGATTATTAATTGACTTTAAGTGAATTTGTACCCTTGCATGGTACTGTTCACGTGCACATTGGTCATGCTAAGCACACTTGTGCAATTTTGCAATTCACCTCATATCTTCCTAATCCTAATTAACCAATGCTTAATTGTAATTTCAGTGTGATTAACAGGTGGTATATAAGGAAAATCCTAACTGTTTTGCAAAGGAGATAACAGAATTTGAGATCTAGAAATTTCCATTTTTCTCTCTCTTTGATTCTTCAAATTTTCCACACAAACACCAAATTTCTTTGCTTAATCTTGTTCATCATCCTTCATTGATCAAGATTCAGCTTCTATTTTGGATAGTTGAGCAAGATTCGTGCAGTTTCATGAGCTGGAACATGTTAATGGAATTCTGAAATTGGAGTAGATCTAGGTGGTTTCAAGTGATCTTTTGTACACAAAGCTTCAAGGCAAGGTTCAGGAAGTTGATATGGAGCTGGAGATAGCTTGAACACGCGTAAACAGTGCACTGCCATTTCCAAGTAGGTTGAATTCGACCTCTCTTTTTGCCAATTTCTTGTGATAATCGTGTAGATCTTGTTATGCTGAGCATGTTGATATGTTTAGAATTGATTTTGGTGAAGAAATGAGCATGTGGTGATGAATTGAAGTTTTGATGTCAATTATGTTCTTGCTCGATCCA
Source organism: Lathyrus oleraceus (assembly GCF_024323335.1). NCBI lineage: Eukaryota > Viridiplantae > Streptophyta > Magnoliopsida > Fabales > Fabaceae > Lathyrus > Lathyrus oleraceus. Next base: position 498,749,613 of record NC_066584.1, read on the forward strand.
GAAAAGTTAGGAAGAGTTAGGATTAGATAATATGATATTTGTGATCTACGTGAGGAGAGCTTTCCATTGGTATATGGCACGATGAATTCTGGAAAAATATTTGAAGCTCCGCCGTGGACACGGTCGGAGAAGACGACCGGAACTACTGTTCCGGCATCTGGTTATATTGCCTAGGGTTTTGGCCACGTACGCTTCCACGTGAGTGCTGGCATGGCTGTTCTATTGGCTTGGATTTGCTTGACCGTTCCACGCGTGCATTGACCGGTGATGTGGTTGCCACGCGTTTTAATGGAACGCGGTGTTTCATGAACGCTTTTGGAGCCTTTGAGCGCGTGTTCGATACTTGGCTAATGCATTTTGTGAATATTAATTTGGATTCTCGTTTTTCCTGTCTGGCGTGTGTTCGATTCCCAGCTTGTGCACATGCTGAGTTAATTCAAACTTCCATTTTCCCTCTCATTTTCCTATTATTTCATATTATTTTTGTTCAACTTTAAAAAATCATTAAAAATTGAAAAATGATCCAATTTCACTCCAGTTTTTTTTCGCATGCTTGTTTTAATGTCTAGTTTTTTATAGAATTTATTTCATGATTTGTTGATTGCTGGATTTTTAATTGTGTTTTTTTTATTGAACCTTATGCCGAATTGACATGTTACATTCATTGCTTTGTGAAATGCTCATCTTTAATCCAATTGATCTGAAATTTGGTGTGCTTGATCCTCGCATGTGATATGATTTTTGAGCTTTGATTGGGAATTTTTATCATATGCTATCACTGTTTTGGACACATGAAGATATGTTGTGACAATTTGTGTCACATTTTGTGCCTTGCATTTGTGCATTTTTGATCACCTATCATTTGAGCTCTTCTAAATCTAATCTTTTGCACATTGTTTGTTCATGACATGATGAGTTCACATAAAAAAATTCATGTTCATTAGATGCATTTATGTTTTGATTTGGATTTTCTAATTTGGATGTCCAATTTATGCACATTGTCTTGCCTTGGCTTTACATGGATCATTTGAGCCACTTGCCTTATGAATTGATGTTGGTCCTTTTGAGGACATCTTGTGACATGTTTGAACTTGCTTTATGCAAAAGATTGACTTCTATTTTGATCATTTGGTTTGGTTTTGGACCTAGTCTTTGCACTAGTGTTTTTGTATATAACTAATTGTGCTTTGTGTTTTAGGTTTGGACATTAGCCTTGATGATTGGTTTGCTCTCACTTTCTGAGATGCAAATACCTTTGAGCACTAACTATTGTTGTTTTGTAGGCAAATTGATGTGATGAACTAATTTGAGTGCTTGCATTTGTGCCTTGCATTGAGTTGTAAATATTGGAAAGTTCCACTGTTTGTCTGTTGATTTTCTGATTAAGATATTAATTGTTTAAGCTTTTGTACAGGTACATTAGTTGCTTGCTAGCTTTGCTTTTGCTTAAGCTTTGGATTGTGGTTGATATACCACTGAGGTAGTTTAGCTCTCTTACTCCATGTAGTCTGGAAGTCCTATCACCTTTTTGGCAGGCATTTTGGGTTGAAGTCCTCCTTAAGAGGCTCTGTCTGTGTTTGTTTACATTTGTGCCAAAGACCTCCAAGTGAGGCATGTTACTTGATAAGTCCTCCTAAGTGAAGAGGCAATTGACAGATAGAAGGGATTAGCAATCAATCCCCTGTTATTCAGTGAGTCATTCTTTATGCTCGTACTACGTGCTGATGCTCTAGAACATGTTCCCAAGATCTTTGTATAGAGTCAGTCAAGTGGAATAGGGTCCCTCTTTCTGGATCCCCACGCTTTCTTTGTCATTGAGCTCACCCAGGCCAGGGTTAAAAGCATGAAGTCTCATCCTCATTACCATTTTGATCTGCTCACCCTAACTCTCAATGTTAGTGGTTAAGAGCTCCTGTTTACCCTTACAGTTTGGCTTGTTTGTCGAGGTTGATATGACCCCTCTTGACTAACGCCTACCCATTGTTTGGGCCTCTTGTATGGATATAGCGTGTGATACTTGTTCACTGGTGTTGATGTTTTTGAGATGACTTGCTTCCTGTGTGAGTTAGGTTCTGATTAGAGATTTCAACTTAGGGATTGTGGATTGCATGACAACTATTAGGCTCGAGTCTTAGTCTCCCTTTTAGTTTGTTATTTCCCCGATCTCTGGTTAGGAGAGAGTTTCTCCCATGTTAAGGGGAACTACGTCGCCCTGATTCTCATACCAGATGAGATGCGTAGGCAAGAGGTCGAGCGAGATCTCTCTGGGCACCCTTTTGTTTTTTTGAGTGTGTTCAACCTTTTTGTTTCTTTTGACGTCTCAGCGTCTCTTTGTGTTTGTGTGACAACTATTAGGCTCGAGTTCCAGACTCCCTATTAGTTTGCCAATACATGGACTTACATCCGACTCCAAACAAACAACACAAACAAGGAAACAAATATATATATATATATATATATATATATATATATATATATTATATATATATATATTAATATATATATATAAAAGTATGTTTGTGTCTACATTATTGTGTCAATGTATGAGTTATATTCGAAATGTCCGTATTTGATAGGTTACGAGCAATCTTTGTCTTCGGCAATAATGAAGATATATGGGTTGGTTAATAAAAATTACCATTATTTTATTTCACAATGGTGGATTTTCTCTTTTTAATGTGTGTTTTTATTATTGAAAATTGATCATTAAATAAAAATAGGTTTATTATTATTCTTTTCATATGTTATTAGGAGGTTTATTTTGTTCCTTTCATTTAATAAAAAATTATATTAATTTTGCAACTCTTCAAAAATATTATATTAATGCTTTTCGTTTAATTAATAATGATTTTAGCGATTGATTTTATAATTTTTTATCTATAACTAGACACAAAAAATTAACATAATATATTTTGTAAAATTAATAGATTAATATAATTTAAATATATATATATATATATATATATATTAAAAGAGAAAATAAACATGAGGTTAAGATACTAGAGAAAAAAGATTAAACTGCTAACTTTTTTTTAATTGATGAAAATTGGCATTTTGAGAGATGTTTATATCTTTATCATCTTTGAGGAAATCTTACTACTTTGAATTTGGAAGCTATATAAATTTTGCATTTATAATATATGTCTTCTAAAATATTAGTTTTTTGAGTTTAGAATTGACATTTCAAAAATATGGTGAAAAAATTGTCGTGTTCTTTGAATTTCTTTCTATGACTAACTGTTATGAGATTTCAAAATTTTGAGACTTTTTTTTCGTCAAATGTTATTATTACGCATAGATTGTTAACTGTCACACATATATGGGTAACATTTTGTCTGCACATGAATTTTCAACTTGATTTACTTCTTAGAATGTGTCATTGTAAGAATTTAGTCAAGTGTTCTTTGAATTCTTTTTATATTGACACAATTTAAAATTAGTTGTGTTAACAAAAACGTCAATGCGATAAATAAATTATAGCAACCACAAAGATTATGTTAACTTCGTATAAGGGATAAGTGATAATATATTAGATTGTGACGTAAGAGTTTTGATTGTAATAGGGATGTAGAACACGATTGATTGGTTTGTAACTAATTAGAAAACTAATGAAGGAACTAAGATAATGATAGATAAAAAATGATAAGATCAATTAATTTTCCTCTTGGAATCATCTACTTCTATTTGTGAGAAACTCATGGTTGAACCTATAATAAATTTATTTTATGACCTTTACAAAATATTGTTATCCAATAAATTCATTATTAAGTAACTTGCTTTTTTTAAAGAGACCCCTCAAATATCTTAGGAAAATACAGTGTAATGGATGAAGGTTTTATAGTGCGAAAAAAAATAAGAAGGGTATTTTACAAAATACAATTATCCAACGAATTGATCGTCAAATAACCCGCTTCGTCTGAAATCTCTCAGATGTCCTGGGAAGCATAATCGTAATTGACAAAGGTTTTATAGCACGTAAACTAGACTAATGATCAAGAATACTCATGCATTTTTGTTAGAAATCATAATAGTCTCGCAATATTATTTAGTCGGATGTGGAAATCTCCGGTTAGATCTCAGTTGTCATCTAAATCAATTCTACTAATTACATAGACAGAAGAAAGTAATTAGCTCAATCAATACCATATAATTGATCAAACATAGATTCAATAAAGGGAAAATCAATAAGATTTAGATTATTTTACATTGCAAGGGTCAAATCATCTAAGAGAACTAGTCACTCATTCTTAAGGGATACATGACTATTATTGTGGGTGTTTTTCGCAAGTATATGGAGTGTATCAGAGTAATATAAAAGGTTGTTGAACCCACAAAAACCTAATGGTCAATCTATCATTTTCTATTGCTACGGAGTTTATTTAAGGCGATTGTAAAAGATTTGGAATAGGAACAACAAAGTAAAATAATAGACGAATAAATTCAGAAATGTAATATCGGAATGTGGCTTTCATCGATCAACAATACTCTTATTATTCCTAAGTAAAACTACTTACGGAGCAATGTTTTCTTCCTTAAAAAAGAACTAATTAAAAAGGAATTGTCGCTCTCGCGTATTCGGAATCGGGTTTTACTCTCTAAATTATATCCTCCGCTCTCGCGTGTTCGGTGCGCTTTGCATTAAAGTATGGGAAATCTTTTTTAGAAATTAAATTTTGTTACTTAGTCAAAAAATGGTTTTGGTTGAAAAATTTGACTTTAAAGGGTTCCCGGCTTTCGATCGGATAACCGGATTCTAAACTTATAAACGCGTCCGAAAATAGTTTTAAAATCACTTTCTAGAAATATCAACTTCTCCTAATTAATTAACAAAGTGCTCTCACGGTGTTTATTAATAAAAAAAATAAATTTTTTATCTTAGGTACCAGATGGCTCTCGATCTTACCCGACGTATCTACGATTCTACTCTCGTAGTAACCTGACTAATTTAATTTCTGAAAAATTAAGATAAAACTAAAACATTCTTGATAGTAATCCCAAAGAAATAACAGATCGAGTATGATCGAATCGACGGTTCTCACATTCCAGCACTAGTAGATTAGCTGGACATGGTCATAGTAAACGATAAAGCGAAGGATTGAAAGTTATAATTAAACATAACAAGCGATTCAATTAAAATTATGAACGTGCAGTGAAGTAAATTGAACTTCGAATTTAAAGTAAGACAAGAAAAATAACAAACATGTAAAATAAATGAGCAAAAGAAATAAATAATACTGAAGATAATAAGTAAATAGACAAAAGAAATAAATAATGCTGATAATAATAAGAACCTGCTCCAAACAAAGTCTTGAATCTGGTACAGAAATAAATCGAAGGAAAACTTGAACGAGAAAGTAAATGATGGCAAGATAAAACTAAAAGTGCTCCAAACTCAATAACAACCGCAATGCGATAACCCTCCAATGCAAAGAATTAAAGCTCTCGAAAATATGAATATATGACTTAAGTTGTACAAAGTTTCGATGGTGTCAAATGTGAGTTTTAACCACTATTTATAGTGTTACAAAGTCCTGGAAACAAAGTCAATATGGCTAAATTCGTGTGAGAGAAAAAAGGGAAAAGTGGGGAAGAATGCTTCAGCCCTTTTACCGCTTCACTCTTATAGGGGATGACGATCGTCATACCCCTTGTGGCGAACGCCACCTTCACAGAACATGGAGACGTGATCTTTATGACCGTTAGATCATGGTACACGTCAGCCACATCATGATTATAAAAACAAAAAAGTTAAAACTAATATCAAAATTGCATATGAGACAATTATTTATAACTAAGTTGAATCTTTTCTAAAGCTTTTTATTTTTAAATTTTTAAATCTAAAACTATAACTTACTTAGTTTAACTCTTAGACCAACTCAGTTTTATATATATATATATAATTAATATATATATATATATATATATATATATATATATATATATATATATATATATATAAACAATAATTGTCATGGGTATGTTTCAATATGACAAAAATAGGCAATTGAGTTGATGGAAATAAATGCATTGCAAATAGTCTCACATAGAAAGTGGAGCTAATATTAAAAGCATTTATAAAGACCTTGAAATATTAAACTCACCAAAGGAGTCAAATAGGATAAGGTGTCACATGGACATATGTGGTGGTCCCAAGCATTATACTGCGTGTCACATCCAAACAACCCCTCGTCGGTGCAGCCACCGACGACACCGACTCCGGGACCGGGTTTGAGGGCGTGGGCATAGAGGCGCTAGTGGAGGCTTGTAGGCGGAACTTGAGCACTTAGGCACATCATGAAATGGTGCATTGTATTATCATAGGTGAACCATTGCAACATATGGTGAAAAAGTGTTGTTTCATCAAGAGATGCAAACTTATGAAATAACACATGCATGATTCTGAATTCGAAAATGATTCACTCAAACTCTGCATATCCTCTTAAGCATTCCATACACACTTCCTTGCATTCGAGTTCTTCACCATTCTTATTTAGACTCGATTAAAAGGGTGAATTATCTTGGGTATGAATTATCCTGGGTATTCTTACTTTCCGACTCTAAGACATCAAAGACAGTGCTTGAAATACTTTTAAGGAAAGTGAATTCGTTCACGATTCAACCTGAATCCATTTAATCTTGTCAAAATATCTAACAGTCTTAACAGTATTTACATAATGGTTTCCAACGCTGCAGTTTCAAGCATCAAAGTTATGAATCAGGATCTTGTCAAGTTGGATCGCTTTGATGGAACCAACTACACCAGATGGCAAGGTAACACAATGGTTTCCGACGCTACAGTTTCAAGCATCAAAGTTATGAATCAGGATCTCGTCAAGTTGGATCGCTTTGATAGAACCAACTACACTAGATGGAAAGATAAGATGACATTCCTACTGGCTGCTCTGAAGGTTCACTATGTCTTATATCCTGACTTAAAACTCATTCCTGAACCATCAGAAAATGACCCTGAATAAGTCAAGAAGGAGCGCAAGAAATGTAAGGAGTACGAACTACTATGTCGTGGACATATTTTGAATACGTTGTCTAATCGTATCTATGACCTCTATACGGATAATCCGTCTGCAATATAAATTTGGAAAGCACTTGAATTCAAGTTCAAGGCCGAAGAGGAAGGTACGAAGAAGTTTTTAATTTCTAAATACTTTTATTTTAAATAGATAGACTGCAAGCCCATTCTTCCCCAAGTGCATGAGCTTCAAGTCCTCGTGAATAAAATAAAAGCGGTGAAAATAGACATCCCTTAGACCTTTCAAGTTAGTGCAATCATTGCAAAATTGCCACCTTCATGGAAAGGCTATAGAAATAAATTGTTGCACAGTTCTGAGAACTTCTCTTTGGAGAAAATCCATAAACATCTCTGAATCGAGGAGGAATCGAAGGAGAGGGAGAAATCAGAATCTACATGTCTTTCTAAAGTCAATGTTGTGGCCATCAAAGGAAAAAAGAAACGTGATGGCATAAAGAGTCATCTTAGACCAAAAAAGGAACATAACAAGTTCAAGAATTCTAGCGGTCATAAGGGTCCGAAAAGCTTATGTTTTGTTTGTAGAAAACATGGACATTATGCTAGAGATTTCAGGCACAACAAGTCAAAAAATGAGATCAATGCAGTTTATGCAAATGATGACATAATTACTACACTAAGAGAAATTATGACAATCAAAGGTAAAGTTCAAGGTTGGTGGTATGATACATGTGTTACGGTGCATGTCTCTTATGACAAGGCTGCTTTCAAAACCTATTATGAGACAAATGATGGACAAGAAGTGCATATGGGAAATGAAGTACGATCTAAATTTGTTGGAACCGGATCGGTCGAACTCAACTTCACTTCAGGAAAGAAAGTCACTCTCGTCAATGTGCTTCATGTCCCTTACATGAATAGGAATCTTGTTATTGGGGATTTATTGGGAAAACCATGTATTAAATCTATTTATGAATCGGGCAAACTTATAATGATCCGTAATGGTGTATTTGTTGGAAAAGAATATTCCGCCGAGGGAATGATCAAACTATGTACTATCGATAATATCATTAATGAAATTTCTACTTCCACTTACATGCTTGAATCTGTTTCCCTATGGCATAATAGACTAGCACATTCCGGTATTAGTTCTATGAAGAAACTAATTAAATATGGATTGATTTCATGTAATATAAATAATTTCAAAAAATGTGAATTATGTGTTAAATCAAAGATGATTATGAAACCTTTCAAAAGTGTTGAAAGAAATACAAATCTACTTGATCTTGTACACTCAGATTTGTGCGAATTTAATGGCATGTTAACCCGTGGGGGAAATAGATATTTTATTACACTCATCGACGATTCTTCTAGATACACACATGTATATCTCTTAAAGCATAAAGATGATGCTTTTAATGCCTTTAAGATTTATAAAGAAGAAGTGGAAAATCAATTAAGTAGAAGTACTAAAGTCCTTATGAGTGATAGGGCAGATGAATACTTTTCTACTGAATTCGATGCATTTTGTGAAGAACACGGCATAATACATGAATGTTCGACACCTCACACACCGCAACAAAATGGCATGGACAGAAGAAAGAATCGAACATATCAAGAGATGATGAATGCCATGTTGATGCATTCTGAATTACCCCTCAATTTGTGGTGTGGGGCCTTATTATCCGCTTGCCATATAATTAATAGAATTCCTTTAAAGAAAACCGGTATTTCTCCATATGAGGCATGGAAAGGAAGAACACCAAATATTGGTTACTTTAAAGTGTGGGTGTATGTGGCTTACTACAAAAACATGGATCATAAAAGAACCAAGTTTGGTCCTCGAGGGATAAGATGTGCTTTTATAGGATATGCACAAAATAGTAAAGCATATATACTCTTAAATTTAGAGACTAATGTAATGATAGAATCCCGGGATGTAGAATTCTTTGAAAATCTTATCACCAAGGATAAAGAATCAGAGTCGGCCTCAACTAAAGAATCTTGTGGAAAAGATTCGTCTTGGATTGTAGAAATACAACCTGAAGGCACTTCTCGAATCATTGAGTCACAACCCGAGCCTAGGATAAGCAAAAGAGTCCGGAAAATAAAGAATCTAGGACCAGACGAAATTGATCCTCAATTTATTTCCTTTTATTTAGTTGAAGGAAATTGTAAGAATTTCGTGCAAAGTATTCCGGTCATTCTTCAATTAGGGTATGATCCTAAAACTTACAAGGAAGCAATAACTTCAAGGGACTCCTCCTTTTGGAAGGACGTTATCCAAGATGAAATGGATTCAATTGTTTCAAACCACACTTGGGAACTTATTGACTTACCAAAGGGATCAAGGCCCATTGGATGCAAGTGGGTGTTTAAAAAGAAATATCATAGTGATGGTACCTTAAACACTTATAAGGCCAGATTAGTGGCAAAAGGTTTAGACGAAAGGAAGGTATAAATTACTTTGACACATATGCACCAGTAGCAAGGACAGCCATAATTAGATTGTTGTTTGCCTTAGCCTCTTTAAATGACCTTATAGTTCATCAGATGGATGTTAGAACAACATTCTTAAATGGAGATCTTCATGAGGAAATCTACATGGAACAACCAGAAGGCTACGTGTTTCATAGAAATGAACTAAAGGTGTGTAAGCTTGTCAAATCCTTATATGGCTTAAAACAAGCACCAAAACAATGGCATCAAAAATTTGATTTCATGATACTTTCAAATGGATTTATTCCTAATTCTTATGACAAGTGTTTATACACAAAAGTGTGCAAAACCACTGTGATATTTCTTTGTCTCTATGTTGATGACATCATAATAATTAGCAATGATTTGAATGGAATTCTAGAGACAAAAAGGTTTCCAACTTCCACTTTCAAAATGAAAGATCTTGGACTTGTTGACACAATTCTAGGGATCAAAGTTAAGCGAAATAGTGGGGGTTATTAACTTAGTCAAACACACTATATTGAGTAAATGCTTGATAATTTCAAACACCTAAAATTTAAGGAAGTAACCACTCCATTTGATCATATCGTCAAACTTCAAAAGAACAATGGAAGAGCAGTAGCTCAATTGGAATATGCAAGTGAAATAGGGTGTCTTATGTACTTAATGCAATGTACCAGGCCCGATATATCATTTGCAGTTAGTAAAATGAGTAGATTTACTAGTAATCCAAGTAATGAGCACTGGAAGGCAATCACTAGGATTTGTGGCTATCTACTGAAAACCAAAAACCTTGGCCTTCATTATGGTAGGTTCCCTGACACACTAGAAGGATATACTGATATGAGTTGGATATCTAACGTTGGAGACCATAAATCTACAACTGGGTGGATATTTACACTAGTTGGAGGAGCAATTTCTTAGAAGAGCAAGAAACAAACATGCATTACTCTTTCGACCATGGAATCAGAGTTTGTGGCTCTTGCTTCCGCTGGTCAAGAAGTAGAATAGTTGAGGGATCTTCTATTGGAAGTTCCATTGGCTAAAGACAATGTTTCAAAGGTGATGATACACTGCGATAACCAAGCCACTTTAGCAAGAGCATTCAGCGAAGTGTACAATGGAAAGTCTAGGCACATAGGACTTAGACATTCGTTTGTGAGAAAAATGATTAAGGATAGAATCATTTCACTCACCTATATACGAACAAGCTATAATATGGCCGATCCATTTACTAAGCCACTGGACAGAGACTTAGTAAAAATAACCTCGAGAGGCGTGGGGTTGAAACTCCTTGAATAAGAGTTCCAACAACAGCGACAACCCAATCTTATGTTAACAAAACATTAACTTCAAGATTCAATAGGCAACAACAAGTTGTTGATTTAGATGTAAGTCAGGCATTGAGTAATAATGTTGACTATTTTAAATAGAGGGTTGAGGTTTTCAAAACCTCTTAATGAAGTTCATAACCGAGGAAAAGTATCTCATGGAAAAGGATACAACATGAACTTCACCTATGTGAATTTTGAGATGGTGTCATCTCAAAGTGAGAGTTGGAGTTTCTCTCATACAAAATTCATGAAACAGGATATCATATTGTCGCAACCTGAAAAATACAGTGTGCGAAAAAACAACCGGCGAAAGAAAATGACAGAAGAGTCACCACCGTGCATTATTTATCCCAAAGGAGGGAAAGGAAACGCTCGAAGTAAACCTGAAAAGAGGAAAGGAAAAGACAAGGTCTCGCAACCAAATCTTGGGTTCGGGAGTCGGTTATGCGAAGGGAAGGTATTAGCACCCCTACGCACCCGTAGTACTCTACAGGATCCACTTTTGTAGTTCTTGTCTAAAGGGTGTGAGTTTATCTTGTGTTGTTTACTAAAAAAGGGGTTAAATGAAAATGACTCGCGCGGATGTCACATCCACTGCATACGTATCTCATCTGAATATGAGAATCAGAGTCTTCGTAGCTCGGCTGACCTATGGGTTTGGGGGATGTGTGCTTGCTAAGACATCGCGTCTTATGCCTACGTACCTCATCTGGAATGAGAATCAGAGCAAGCCGTAGTTCGGCTAACTACGGGGTTAAGGATTATGTTTTGGGGCGAACAACGTTACTACGCAATCTACCGGATGCTCGACCTTTGGAGACTTACTCACCTGTAGTAGAAGGAGTAAACGTGTGTTTAGGAGAAGAAAAATCAATGAAGGGTTAGGGTTTGGGATGCTCATGCAAAAAGGCAGTCCTTGACGAAGGAACCGCGCTACCTGCGGGGATACGAACACATACAAAACAAACATGTATAAAGTAAATGTGCCAACAAGGCAATCAGAATAAATCTCCCAAATGGTATCCCACAAGCAAAATGGAATATCCAGCGAGCTATCCCAGCAAAAGTCATGTGAGTCTTCACAAAAACTCAACAAAAGGGTTAGTGAAACAAGATAAGGATTAGGAGAAAACATGTTATGACAAACGTAAGTCAGATTAGAGCAGAACAATATGGTTTTTCATGGATAACAGTATGGTTTCAGAAACCTCAAACCCTGTGGCATACACTTCAAAAATTAAACGATTAAGCATTCAAGGCATTATTTATACATTCATACATAATTATGAACCCGTGGGCAAAAACCTAATGAAATTCATCCATCATACCTCAAACATTCAGAGTATTCAACTTCAAATCACAAAGGTAATGGGAATAAGGGCAAACCTGATTGGAGAGATCGGTTGAAATCAAATGGCACGGCTGGATTTGCGAACCAATGTTAGGGTTTGCTTGAGCTGAAAGTGTGTGAGTCAGAATGAACCTTTCAGAGTTGCCTGGAGGTTGCTCTGAACTCTGTTAGCTCTTCTCTCACTATCTTTTTCCCCAGGGTTCTTCTCTCACTATCTTTTTCCCAGATAGGGTAATAGGAATAGAATGAAAAAATGTTTCACTAAAACTCTGAATTTATAACCTGATTTTTGTGGACCTGTAGGCTCAAATGAGAGAGGTCCAAGTCCAAGATTTATTTATTTATTTATTTATTTATTTTCGTTTTTCGTTTTTTTTTGTTTTTTATTTTTTATTTTTTTCAAAACACGTGGGCTTCGCCTAGCGAGCATGACAGCTCATGAACAAACCTTTGCTCCTTCAAGATTAACGTTTTGACTGACGAATAGACCCCTGTTGGAAGTAACTCAAGTCTTTCCCTTGTGTTGACTGATCATCTAAATAGAGCCCACAAAGTGTCCTGGATGATGTCCAAGCTTCTTGGATCCGATTCCGATTACCATGATGAAATGCAAATGCTAAATGACCTAAAAATGAATGCATGCATGAGGTGTAAAGCGTATGCTTCTAGGAAAAATGAAGGGTAAATTTTGGGGTATTACAGCTGCCCCTATTCAATCAACTGAAGACCTGGAAAGAAGATAGCAGCGGCTTTCGCACTTTCGAGGTATCAAGAGATTGAATACAATAAAAGCCTGAAAATTTGCACTGAAGTGAAGTGAAGTAACAATGCCTGTCAAAATCGGCAAATAGGTGGTCTTGAAAGAAGAATCTGTCTGGTACGGTGAGAGTCAGTCTGAATACCGAAAAAGAATGTTAACCTGGATACCTAAATAAATGGTAACACAGAAATAACCATGGCCTGAATGCCGCTCATCAGTCTGAATACTGGAAATGACTTCGATCTGAACATCGGAAGATATGAGATTATTAATATCGGTCTGAACACCGAGAGGCTAGCCTGAATGCCACAAGTTGCGTCGACCTGAACGTCGGAAACTTCTTCGATCTGAACATCGGAAGATATGAGATTATTAATATCGGTCTGAACACTGAGAGGTTGGCCTGAATGCCACAAGTTGCGTCGACCTGAATGTCGGAAACTTCTTCGATCTGAACATCGGAAAACTGGCCTGAATTCCACTTCGATCTGAATATCGGAAAATTGGCCTGAATGCCACTTCGATCTGAATATCGGAAAATTGGCCTGAATGCCACAAGTTGCATCGACCTGAACGTTGGAAACTTCTTCGATCTGAACATCGGAAAACTGACCTGAATGCCGCAAGTTGCATCGACCTGAATGTCGGAAACTTCTTCGATCTGAACATCGGAAAACTGGCCTGAACGCCACAAGTTGCATCGACCTGAACGTCGGAAACTTCTTCGATCTGAACATCGGAAAACTGGCCTGAACGCCACTTCGGTCTGAATACCGGAAACTTCATGCCTGTCAGCATCGGCAGAAATAGGGAACGATAATAGAGGCGGCGCATGGGCCAATGACACTTGCTGAGGATAACAAAGGTAAGTCATGAATAATCTTCAGTTTGAGTACTGGAAACAACTTCTGGCTTATCACTTGGGATACCGAGAATGTTTTATGCTTACATGCGTATGTTTGAATTTTTCAATGGCATAATGCTCCATGAAAATGGAAATGCTACACGATTTGGGAGGATGCAATGCAATATGATTCTACATGCAGGGATGCGAAATGCTGGGTAGAATGCCAAGCTGAGGCAAGGGGATCTGCTGGGGAAATGATCACCATCTTCTGGATCCTGGCAAGGCTGCTGGAGATGCACATCGCAAAGAATTCTATGGGGAAAGGACCCGCCACACGGTGTTCTAGCAATGACGAAATACCGAGATTCTGACTGGGGAGAGAACGACACTGAAAACCTGCTGTTGGGGAAAGCGATAGTGGTTCTGGCAACCACGATCTGCGAGAGATGACTCAGCAGGGGAAGAAAACACCGATACGGTACCGAGGTTCTGCTTCAAGGAAAGAAACCATGGATCTGGCATTGGGATTATCGATCTGGCCTCGAACTCTGAGGAGCAGCCGCTTCTGCTGGGAAGATACAGTTTGGCACCGTCAACTCCGCTGGGGGTATATAGTCTGACACTGTCAACTCTACTAGGGAGTGTATAATCTGAAACCACCGCTTGGGGGGAGGTACAGTGGTGAGAACCTGCTGGGGATTGAAGAATCCAACGCTCTGATCAGCTCTGCAGGGATAAGATACTGAATTCGTCTGTTGGCGTCGTCTGTGGGAAAACATTCACGATCATCTGCAGGGAATTTTAAGGAAATGCCCCGAGGGTATCTGTTCTGGATAGACGATCCAAAGCACTTAAAATTTACAGCAATTTTAAATGTTTATTAAGCATGTACCTGTAAAGCTCTTATGTGTCATGATGCAATGTTTATCAAAAAATTCGGACGTCATTTTTGCAAACAAAATAGAAAAATGAAAATGAAAACAGAGATATACTGAATAACATGATTTTATTGATTGAACGGCCTCTGAATAGGCATTTACATCAGGAAGCAATCCCTGGAAAGAGGTAATCGCACAATAGATAAAAACAGACATTAATCTAATGGCAATGTGAAATGGATTTCTATTGGGTTCCAATTCTGCTATGACTTGCTCGTCTTTAAGATCCTCCAGATGATCAGCTTTCTGAAAAGAGTGATTGGACTGTTTCCTATCCTTCAAAAGTTTCCAGTCATTGACACGAGATGAGATTCAGAACTACTTAGATCGCAGTCATTCGTTTAATCCCTAACTTTTGTCTGGATCGCCCTTTTCGGGTTTTCAATCCACCGGGATACCCATTTTTGCCTAAGTTGCCTTTTCAGGTTTTCAACTTACCGGGTGTACAATCTTTTCACTTTTCATCCCTAATTTTTGCCCGAACCTTTTTCATTTTCTTGCTTCGCCGGGATGCCCATTTTTGCCTGGACTGCTCTTTTTATTGTCCAGCGGGTCAATTTCATGCGAAGTATTTTTTAACTGCGTCTGAGTTCACAGGGGAAGTGAAGTTTTCACCATCCATAGTTGCAAGCATTAAAGGCCCACCATCAAAAACCTTGGTGACAATATACGGTCCATCATAGTTAGGAGTCCACTTGCCCCTGTGATCTGTTTGAGGAGGAAGGATCCTTTTCAACACTAAATCTCCGACTTGGAAGCATCGAGGG
The DNA here is from genome assembly GCF_024323335.1 of Lathyrus oleraceus. Taxonomy (NCBI): domain Eukaryota; kingdom Viridiplantae; phylum Streptophyta; class Magnoliopsida; order Fabales; family Fabaceae; genus Lathyrus; species Lathyrus oleraceus. Next base: position 498,765,055 of record NC_066584.1, read on the forward strand.
TGCACTTTCCGATCAAAGGCTCTCTTCATTCGACTCTGATACAACTGCCCATGACAAATGGCTGCCATTCGCTTCTCTTCGATAAGACTCAACTCATTGAACCTTGCCCGAATCCATTCAGCTTCGTCTAACTTGACATCCAACAGGACTCTTAGAGAAGGAATCTCCACTTCAACAGGTAGGACTGCTTCCATACCATACACAAGGGAGTAAGGGGTTGCCCCGGTCGATGTACGTACTGAAGTACGGTACCCATGCAAGGCGAAGGGTAGCATCTCATGCCAATCTCTGTACGTAACGACCATCTTCTGCACAATCTTCTTTATGTTCTTATTTGCCGCCTCAACAACACCGTTCATCTTAGGGCGGTAAGAGGAAGAATTGTGATGCTGAATGTTGAAGTTCTAGCACAACTCCTTCATCATTTTGTTGTTGAGATTAGAACCATTATCAGTAATGATTCTTTCGGGAATCCCATAGCGACAAATGATTTCTTTCTTGATGAAACGGGCAACCACATGTCTGGTGACATTCGCGAACGATGTTGCTTCGACCCACTTGGTGAAATAGTCGATGGCAACAAGGATGAAGCGATGCCCATTGGAGGCGGTCGGCTCAATCTTTCCAATCATATCAATGTCCCACATAGCAAAAGGCCACGGCAAAGACATCACATTCAAAGGATTTGGCGGCACATGTACCTTATCAGCATAAATCTGGCATTTATGACACTTCCGAGCATATTTGAAACAATCAGATTCCATGGTCATCCAGTAATAACCCGCTCTCAACAATTTCTTAGCCATTGCGTGTCCGCCGGCATGAGTACCGAAGGAGCCTCCATGAACTTCCTGCATTAACATGTCTGCTTCATGTTTATCCATGCATCTGAGCAAAACCATGTTGAAGTTCCTCTTATACAGCACATCGTCTTTGTTCAAGAAGAAACTGCCTACCAATCTTCTCAAAGTCTTTCTATCATTGTTGGATGCCCCTGCAGGGTACTCTTGATTCTTCAGAAAGCACTTGATGTCGTGATACCATGGCTTGTCATCAACTACCAGTTCAGCAGCAAACACATACGCGGCCCTATCAAGGCGCATCACGTTGATCTTGGGAGCATGGTTCCACCAAATCACGTTGATCATGGAGGATAGAGTGGCAAGAGCATCTGCCATCTAGTTCCTATCTCGAGGTATATGATACAGCTTTACTGTTGTGAAGAAAGTCAACAGTCTTCTCATGTAATCTCTGTAGGGGACCAGAGTAGGCTGGAGAGTGTTCCAATCACCATTCACTTGATTGATTACCAGAGCTGAATCTCCGAAGATGTCCAAAGTCTTGATTCTCAAATCAATGGCTTGCTCAATACCCAAGATACAGGCTTCATACTCAGCTTCATTATTGGTGCACTCGAAAGTCAGACGAGCGGTGAAAGGCATGTGGGCACCTTTCGGAGATGTAATGACAGCACCAATTCCACTTCCTCTGGCGTTGACGGCCCCATCAAACATTAAAGTCCACTTTTCGTCTGGATCAGGTCCCTCTTCAACAACTGGCTCTTCACAGTCTTTCATCTTGAGGAACATGATGTCTTCATCTGGAAAATCAAACTTCATCGGCTCATAATCTTCAACCGGCTGTTGAGCAAGATAGTCTGACAGAATACTCCCCTTGATGGCTTTCTGGGAAGTATACTGGATGTCGTACTCTGTCAGTACCATTTGCCAACGAGCAACTCTTCCGGTAAGAGCTGGCTTCTCAAATATATACTTGACTGGATCCATTTTGGAGATCAGTAAGGTTGTGTGAGACAGCATGTATTGTCTCAATCGCTTAGCAGCCCATGCAAGTGCACAACATGCCTTTTCAAGCATCGAGTATCTCGACTTGCAATCTGTGAATTTCTTACTCAGGTAGTAGATGGCATGCTCTTTCCTACCTGTCTCGTCGTGTTGACCGAGAACACAACCCATGGAATTGTCCAGTACTGTCAAATACATAATCAGCGGTCTCCCTGGGACCGGAGGCACAAGGATAGGAGGATTCTGCAAATACACTTTTATCCTCTCGAACGCCCTTTGACAATCATCATTCCACCTGATAGCCTGATCTTTTCTCAACAATTTGAATATTGGCTCACACGTGGCTGTTAGGTGAGAGATGAACTTTGCAATGTAGTTCAACCTCCCTAAGAAACCACAGACTTGTTTCTCTGTTCTTGGCTCAGGCATTTCCTGTATCGCTTTCACTTTGGCCGGATCCACCTCAATCCCTTTTTCACTAAAAATAAAACCCAGCAGTTTTCCAGATCTCACCCCGAAAGTACACTTGTTCGGATTAAGCCTCAGCTTGAATTTCCTCAAACGCTCAAACAGTTTTTGCAGATTCACCAAATGTTCTTCTTCTGTCTGAGATTTGGCAATCATATCATCAACATAAACCTTGATTTCATGATGAATCATATCATGGAACAGAGTCACCATCGCTCGTTGATATGTTGCTCCGGCATTTTTCAGACTAAACGACATCACCTTGTAGCAGAAGGTGCCCCATGGGGTTATGAATGTTGTCTTCTCCATGTCTTCTGGTGCCATCTTAATTTGATTATAGCCAGAAAAGCCATCCATGAAGGAGAATACCGAGAGCTGAGCCGTGTTATCCACCAAAACGTCAATGTGAGGTAAGGGGAAATCATCTTTAGGACTAGCTCTGTTCAGATCCCGGTAGTCAACACACATCCGTACCTTTCCATCCTTCTTAGGTACTGGAACGATATTTGCAACCCATGGCGGATAATTTGTGACTGCTAGAAACCCTGCATCCAACTGTTTTTGCACTTCTTCCTTTATCTTGACAGCCATCTCTGGTCTTGTTCTTCTGAGCTTCTGCTTGACCGGAGGACAACCTTCTTTGAGCGGAAAGCGATGTACCACGATGTTTGTGTCAAGCCCTGGCATGTCCTGATAAGACCAAGCGAAGATGTCAACATACTCTTGCAGCAATTCAATCAACCCCTTCTTCACATTGTCTTCCAAAGCAGCCCATATCTTGATTTCTCTCTTGGCGTCCTCGGTGCCGAGATTAATCACTTCAACAGACTCTTGATGTGGTTGAATGACCCTTTCCTCTTGTTTTAATAACCTGGTAAGTTCTTCAGGGAGTTCACAATCTTCATCACCCTCTTCTTCAGCTTGAAAGATTGGATATTCAAAGTCGAAGCGAGCCATAGCAGAACCGTTATCAATAGGATCCAGTGATGTGCATCTACATGAGTGATGGTATGTGCTTATGAGTGTGAAAGAAAAAAAAGTGTAAATTAAACAAAACATTGCCATTTTTTTTAAAAACTGCAAAAATAGAAAGACAGGGAACGAAATATTTGAATGCAAAAAGACGTCCTTTATTTATGATAAAAAATGCAAGTGTCACATAGATGAGCCCTACAATGAGTCATTACGCCCTGGCGGAACGTAAGACTTGGATATGCATAAATAAACAAAGAAAATTACTCCTCCAGACAAGTGGCTAGGACAATCTCCTCAGAAGACCAATTATTGAGAACTTCACCCGGGATCCTCGGACGCACCCAGTTATCGATGTCGCAATCACTAACCCCATCTTCATTGTGGACCGCAGAGACTAATTTGACTTCTCCTTCAACCATGTTAACATTGGCTCCACCATGCTGGGGCATGGGATTGTTGACGACATTGGGAGCTGGTGCAAAGTTAACGGCCTTTGAATCAATGAGGTCCTGAACTACGTGCTTAAAAGCTTTGCAGTTCTCAATATTGTGGCCAGGTGCCCCAGAGTGGAAGCTACACCTAGCATTGGCGTCATAACCCACCGGAAGCCTACCAACGGGAGGAGCCAGAGTGCGTAATTGCACAAGTTGTAGTTGTTGAAGACTAGAAAGAAACTGAGCGTACGACATTGGAAGAGTGTCGAAACGCCGGTCCATCGTCCTTGGCCTCGGTTGATAGGCGGGTCTGTTACCCGGTTGTTATGGTTGGTACTGAGCTGGTTGACGTTGTGGTTGTTATTGTAGTGGTGCTGCAGCTGGAATGGTCACATCCGCAACATACGGTTGCTGATGATAGTTCTGAAAGTTATTCCTTCGGTTATCCCTGTTCTGATAAGAAGATATGGCACTTGCATCCCCTTCTCTCCCCTTCTGTCCCTGAATGAATGGCTTCTTCACCCCTGATGAAGATCCACCTCCACTCTGGGTCTTGTATGTCCTCAGGTAATTCTCCACCCTCTCTTCGGTAGAGACTACATCAGCAAAATTGGAGGCATTGCAACCCAACAGGCGCTCCAAATAAGGTCCTGGCAGAGTGTTCATGAACATGTTAGCCATTTCCTTCTCCAACATAGGAGGTTGAACACGGGAAGCTGTCTCCCTCCAGCGTTGAGCGTATTCCCTGAAGCACTCATTGCCTTTAAGAGACAGATTTTGAAGTTGAGTTCTGTCCGGAGCCATGTCTGCATTATACTGATACTGCTTCACGAAAGCCTCAGCCAAATCCCTCCAGCAACGGATGTGGGCTCTGTCCAGCCTCATATACCATTCCAGGGATGCCCCAGCTAGGCTGTCCTGGAAAAAGTACATAAGCAACTTTTCGTCATTGGAGTATGCAACCATTTTACGGAAATAGGCTTGCACATGGGTCTTCGGGTAAGAGTTTCCATTGTATTTGTCAAATATCGGGACCTTGAATTTCGGTGGCAGTCTCACACCTGGGACCAGCCCCAAGTCAGCAACATCTACTCCCAGAGGATCCTGTCCTTCCACTGCCTTCAACCTCTCTTCCAATCTTCTAAACATGGGGTCCACACCATGACCCATACCAAAGTCTTCCTGCAGCAGGGGGAACTGATCGTCCTGATCATCATGAACGGGTTGTTGACTGGAGGTGACATGTAGGATTGGGATAGGCCACGGTCCATTGGGTCCATTAGCCTCTCCAGTTGGAGGATCAGTCACCGTCTCTGGTTGAGCAGGGGGATTCCTCTGTATCATCTACCTGAGCTCTTGCTGCCCCTGAGCCACCCCTTGAACCACATCCATGAATTGATTCATACGGATTTTCATCTCGGCGAACTCTGCCTGTAGGCTTTCCATTACTCTCTGTTGGTTTCTGCGGGTACCGTACCGGTGAATGCCTGGGTCAGCTATCCTGCTGATGGAACACCAAACAAACTGAGAACACTGTGGCGGTACCTGTTATGCAAGACATGCTAATGAATATGTAAATGCAATGACATGTTTATCAATTCCAAAGGTATTCTACCCCCTTGATTCCAGTCTCTCAATAGATAAACGATGTAAAATAAGGACTAAGCCGTTGATGAGAACCAAGAAAATTCCGACTAGAATCAAGTAGAAGATATAAACCCCACAGAAATGGATAAACATGTGTGAATGATTATGAATGCAAAATGATGTGATGCAAAATGATGTGAGTGCAATGGCATGGGAATCAGGATCGATGTATCTGCTTGAACATCTGTCAGGTTGCACTGTCTGGAGAGAAATTAAGAGCACACCAAACAAAGGTCATGGGATGGATCATGTTATCCTTAATATCAACCACCCATTTTGGTGGATTATGGTTTACACCTTATCAACACCCAAGTTTCATTGATATTAAGGATACCTGATCGGATCAACCATGAATCAAGGGTTTGTTGCAAGTCACGAGCATGGAGTTTTAGGTTAAGAACCACCCAAAAGGAGTGTACTAAGGTTTAAACCTACCAAACATGTTCTACAAAAGGTTCCCATAGTCATAATCCCATCTTTCGGATCTTATCGGAGGAACGACTACTCGTATTCCAAAAATATTCTCAAGAGAGACTCTTATGAGTGTAGTATCGCGTAACAATCGTATCAAATCTTACACTTGAACGACTTTCGCACTACGTCCTATGAATAGGCCAAGATGGGTTTGGTAAACTAAGGTCCTCGGCTTCTAAGGTCTATATTGGAAAAAGTAATGTCTAACCACAACTTACTTGTGTGACATTATTGATCTCAACATGACCTCCACCAAGTGAATGGGCTTGCAAGTCAACTTGCTAAGGAATAACTCCACACAAGTCGACAAGACTATGCCATTCTCCTATCCTAAGTGCACTCGAGTTTGGGTATAGAACTCATCTCACAAAGATCACCAAGCAGCCATAACCAGCCAACAGATACAGCAATGATATGTACACAATGCAATAAGGTAAAGCAGGTAAATAAATAACTGTATAAAAGAATGAACACCTAATAAACAAACAAACTACAAAATCTAGGAGGGACTCGCTTGGGGAAACCGGTTCCCCAGCAGAGTCGCCAGCTGTCGCAACCTGAAAAATAAAGAGTGCGAAAAAACAACCGGAGAAAGAAAATGACAGAAGAGTCGCCACCGTGCTTTATTTATCCCAAAGGAGGGAAAGGAAACGCTTGAAGTAAACCTGAAAAGAGGAAAGGAAAAGACAAGGTCTCGCAACCAAATCTTGGGTTCGGGAGTCGGTTATGCGAAGGGAAGGTATTAGCACCCCTACGCACCCGTAGTACTCTACGGGATCCACTTTTGTAGTTCTTGTCTAAAGGGTGTGAGTTTATCTTGTGTTGTTTACTAAAAAAGGGGTTAAATGAAAATGACTCGCGCGGATGTCACATCCACTGCATACGTATCTCATCTGAATATGAGAATCAGAGTATTCGTAGCTCGGCTGACCTATGGGTTTGGGGGATGTGTGCTCGCTAAGACATCGCGTCTTATGCCTACGTACATCATCTGGAATGAGAATCAGAGCAAGCCGTAGTTCGGCTAACTACGGGGTTAAGGATTATGTTTTGGGGCGGACGATGTTACGACGCAATCTACCGGATGCTCGACCTTTGGAGATTTACTCACCTGTAGTAGAAGGAGTAAACGTGTGTTTAGGAGAAGAAAAATTAATGAAGGGTTAGAGTTTGGGATGCTCATGCAAAAAGGCAGTCCTTGACGAAGGAACCGCGCTACCTGCGGGGATACGAACACATACAAAACAAACATGTATAAAGTAAATGTGCCAACAAGGCAATCAGAATAAATCTCCCAAATGGTATCCCACAAGCAAAGTGGAATATCCAGCGAGCTATCCCAGCAAAAGTCATGTGAGCCTTCACAAAAACTCAACAAAAGGGTTAGTGAAACAAGATAAGGATTAGGAGAAAACATGCTATGACAAACGTAAGTCAGATTAGAGCAGAACAGTATGGTTTTTCATGGATAACAGTATGGTTTCAGAAACCTCAAACCCTGTGGCATACACTTCAGAAATTAAACGATTAAGCATTCAAGGCATTATTTATACATTCATACATAATTATGAACCCGTGGGCAAAAACCTAATGAAATTCATCCATCATACCTAAAACATTCAGAGTATTCAACTTCAAATCACAAAGGTAATGGGAATAAGGGCAAACCTGATTGGAGAGATCGGTTGAAATCAAATGGCATGGCTGGATTTGCGAACCAATGTTAGGGTTTGCTTGAGCTGAAAGTGTGTGAGTCAGAATGAACCTTTCAGAGTTGCCTGGAGGTTGCTCTGAACTCTGTTAGCTCTTCTCTCACTGTCTTTTTCCCCAGGGTTCTTCTCTCACTATATTTTTCCCAGAAATGGTAATAGGAATAGAATGAAAAAATGTTTCACTGAAACTCTGAATTTATAACCTGATTTTTGTGGACCTGTGGGCTCACATGAGAGAGGTCCAAGTCCAAGATTTTTTATTTATTTATTTATTTATTTATTTATTTATTTATTATTTATTTATTTTATTTTATTTTTTATTTTTTTTCGTTTTCCGTTTTTTTTTCGTTTTTTCGTTTTTTTTTTCAAAACACGTGGGCTTCGCCTAGCGAGCATGACAGCTCATGAACAAACCTTTGCTCTTTCAAGATTAACGTTTTGACTGACGAATAGACCCCTGTTGGAAGTAACTCAAGTCTTTCCCTTGTGTTGACTGATCATCTAAATAGAGCCCACAAAGTATCCTGGATGATGTTCAAGCTTCTTGGATCCGATTCCGATTGCCATGATGAAATGCAAATGCTAAATGACCTAAAAATGAATGCATGCATTGTTGTTGTAAGCCCTAGAGGCCAATACTTTTGGTACTTGTATCGAATTATTTATTAATAATAAAAGGCTTTTTCTTTATTACGTTTGTTTAATAAAGTCCCTAGAATAGCTAGTCTGTTTAATGTATCAAGTATGACTTAATCATGAGATCACATTAAACATAAGGACACTATTCTTAAAGTATCCGTAGTCGATCTTTAGTGTGAAGTGGGATAACATTAAAGCATTAAGACTATTATGTTTGTAGACTGATGATCACGTCTCATGGATCATGGATAAAGAGTTATCAAGTCTTAAACATAGGTATGAATATTAAGAGTAATATTTATACCGGATTGACCCGCTATGAGAATACTATATAGAAAGTTATGAAAAGTGTCATAAGTTATTCTCATGGTGATAATGGTGTATGCCACTCTTCGACCTGAAACCACTATGGACCCTAGGTGTAGAGTCGAGTGCTTTATTGTTGATCCAACATTGTCCGTAACTGGATAGCCATAAAGACACTTGATGGGTACTCCACGAAGCATGCTGAGGGACATGAGTGACCTAGATGGAATTTGCCCATCCTGCATAACAGGATAAATGTCTATGGGCCCAATATTGAACTGGACAAGGATGACACGGTCTATGCCTTGTGTTCAATATAGACATAAGGGCAAAAGGGTAATTATACACATAAGTATTATCACAGAAGGATTTGTCAGATCACATGACATTTCGTGTCTTGGGTAGCAGTGATGTGTTGCTAGATACCGCTCACTGTTTATTATGTTAAATGCGTGATTTAATATAATTGCCAACGTCACGAAAACCTACAGGGTCACACACAAATGACGGATTGATGAGAGATAGAGTAACTAAGGAATACCGTAAGGTACGGTGCCCTTAAGTGAATTATAGCACATCGTAAGGTACGGTGTACTTGAGTAGAATACGAAATATGGTAAGGTACCATGGGCTTAAGTGATTTTGGGCATATTATAAGATATGGGCCAAAATATACTTAAGTGGGCCTTTTAGCTTGAAGCCCACACAAGTGGTTCTATAAATAGAACCCTTGTGCAGAAGCATTAAAGGCGGTTGCATTAATTTCGTTTTCTCTCTCTCTCTCTCTCTCTCACTCAAAGTCTTCATTCATACCAGCTAGCACTGAGATTGAAGGAATCTGTTCGTGTGGACTGAGTAGAGACGTTGTCATCGTTCAACGTTCGTGATCGCTTTGTGGATCTGCATCAAAGGTTTTGATCGTCATAAGAGATCTGCACCAAAGGTTTGAATCGTCATAAGAGGTAAATATTCTATCACTGATCATGACCATTCGTAAGGATCTCTAAAGGAGAAATTTTTAATTTCCGCTGCGTTTTGGACCGCAATTCTCCTTCAGTGGTATCAGAGTCACTTACGAAACCATGACTCGGATAGCTGTTTAATTTCTGTATTAATATGATTAAAAGACAGAAAGAATCAATTGATTAAACGAGTAATTAAATTTGGCATCATGAGTGTACGAGTTGGATGATTGATGTTGACTATGCTTCGGAACCGACATTAGTATGGTGAAGCAGCGATACATCGATCGTCCATAGGTTACGCAATTGAGACCGATAAACTTATATATGATATAAGTAATCCTAATGCAAAGTACGGCATATATGATATACTGTTTCTGTTTCGTTCATTCAAACACTAAATGGTTGTTTTCCTTTGAGCGATCAATGGTCATTTGCTTCGGAATCCGACATTAGTATGGTGAAGCAACGACCTGTTGATCAATCATACTGAATCAACAATCGAGGTGTGTTTGACGGTCTGAAATTGGTGCATTAGGGTTGATGACGGCACAAGGGTTGTGCCGTCAAGGAGTTGTGAATTTAGGGCTTTTTGGAAGAGGTCTGTAGACTGTTTCAAAGTTGTTATTTTGGCCGTGTGAAGCTCATGACGAGCGTAACAAGCTGGATGCGTGACGGTCGTAACGAGCCCGTGAAGGTCGTAACAAGCCTGTGACGGTCGTCACATGCTTTGTGACGGTCGTCACACTCACAGATCCAAAATTGCCTATCACAGTTGTCACACGCCTGTGACGGTCATCACACTCACAGAGTCAAAATTTTGGGGTTTCTGTTTTGTGACTACGCAAGGGTTGTGTTGATGCAAAACAATGTCCATTTCAAATGAATTGTTCATTAAAATTTTGAGTCGGGGCGCTGCCCCTGCAACCCCACAGCGGGAAGCGGAACCCCCGGCTAACTCTGCGTAGTGTGATCGGTCACCGAAATTTAATTTGGTTTTAATTAATTAAAGGAATTAAAAATTAATAATAATAATAATAATGTGTTTGTTATTATTGCCTTGTGGTGATCAGTTATGGCCTTAGTTGTCCTTTATTTTGTTTTGAGTTTTTAAATACGACCTGCGTGTCGTGCCTCTCCTTTTAATCTCTTAATGTAACTTCTTTTCTCATCTCAATCCCTCGTATGTAAAACGAGTTTCTTCTGCAATGTAATGAAGGAAGAAAAGAAGACAATGTTATGAAGAAAGAGAGGAATTCAATATCAAAGGAGGACAACCTTGAAGATCTTGCTTAGAGAAGCTTAGAGAAGAATTCAATATCAAAGGAGGACAACCTTGAAGATCTTGCTTGGAGAAGCTTAGATCGTTATTAGGTTAACTTAGGTTCTCTCATTGGCTTGGGAGAACAATTGCGCTAGGGGCCATAACTGTTTCATTATGTATGTTGATGCATGTGTATGTATGTTGATGCATGTGAATATATGTTGATGCATGTGAGAGACGATTTATATGATAATTAAGCCGGTGAGATCAGAACAATTGCAATTCCCTCAAACTAAAATATTAAGTTTATGCTTTCCAAGTCTTAGCACTCATCAAGACTAGTATCGGATAATGTAGGTTTCGCCTACGCGAGGTGCATGTTCTATATTAGTAAGGTGCGATGGGATAATTGTAATATCCAACTGCTAAGACAATGGGTAAAACTTAACTAAACAAATTATAATAATATTATGTATGTTTGCTTTCCAAGTTTTAGCACTCATCAAGACTGATATCGAATAATGTAGGTTTCGCCTACGCGAGGTGCATGTTTTGTATTAGTTAAGGTGCGATGGGATAATTGTAATATCCAACTGCTAAAACGATGAGTCAAACTTAATTATAATTTTATTATATATGTTTAGAAGCAAGAGTTGGGAATAATCCATATGATGGATTGGAATAAGGAGTTATTCACCCAACTGAAATTTTCGAGAGTTGTATGAGATACAACTGGAAGGAGTTCCTACCTAAATAACCTAGTTTTGTGTAATCCGCCTACGCAGACATAGAACGAAGTGAAATATGGATCTCGACCCACTAGAAAATCTTCCAACGGGATTTTCCGAATCAAATGATGAGGGTCATTTGTTTTGAGTAAAATAGTGGGAGCATATTTGATTAAAGGCCTAATTAAATATGTCAATGATACTTATATTTTCATTAATTCTTATGTAGATTACCATGACAACAAACACCTCTAACAACATCTTGCGATCAATCCTTGACAAGGAAAAATTGTCTGGGACAAATTTCCTGGATTGGCACCGAAACCTGAGGATTGTCCTCAAACATGATAAAAAGTTGTATGTCTTGGAGACTCCTGTTCCTGAAGAGGAACCTCCTAGTTTTGCACCTAAGGCAGAAAGAGATGCTTATAAGAAGCATGTCGATGATGCCAATGAAACTGTTTGTCTCATGCTAGCTACCATGAACTCAAAATTGCAAAAGCAACATGAGAACATGTCAGCGTTCGATATGATCGAACACCTGAAGTTGCTCTATCAAGAGCAAGCAAGGCATGAGAGGTTTGAGGTTTCAAAAGCCCTTTTTCAAAGCAAGTTAGCTGAGGGAGCCCCTGTAAGTCCCCATGTGCTCAAGATGATTGGGTATGTGGAAAACCTTGAAAGGTTGGGTTTTCCCCTCGGAAAGGAACTTGCGACTGATTTGATCTTGCAATCGTTGCCAGATAGATTCAGTCAATTTGTCCTAAATTTCAATATGAATGATATGGATAAATCTCTTCCTGAACTGCTAGGCATGTTGAGAACAGCTGAGCAGAATCTGAAGACAAAAGGGAAGTCCATTCTGATGATCGGAAATGGAAAGAGACAGAACAAAAGGCCCACCAAGCAGGGTGATAAAGGGAAAGGCAAGGAAGTTTCCAAACCCAGACCCACTGTTGCTGCTTTGAAGCCTAGAGGAGGCATGGCAAAGGCAGGCACCTGCTTCCATTGCGGTAAGACCGGACACTGGAAGAGAAACTGCCCAAAGTACCTGGAAGATACGAAGAATGGAGTAGAGACTTCAACTTCAGGTATTTTTGTTATTGAAATAAATTTATCTACTTTTGCATCATGGGTATTAGATATTGGATGTGGTTCTCACATTTGTACAAATGTGCAGGGGCTAAAAAGAAGTAGAGATTTGGCAAAAGGTAAAGTTGACCTACGAGTTGGCAATGGAGCAAAGGTTGCTGCTTTAGCCGTAGGAACTTATGTATTAACTTTACCTAGTGGTTTAAAAATTCAGTTAGAGAACTGTTATTATGTACCTGCAATTAGCAGGAATATTATTTCCATTTCTTGTTTGGATAAGTTTGGTTTTTCATTTATAATAAAGAACAATTGTTGCTCAATTTATTTGAATGATATATTCTATGCTACTTCACAAATGAGCAATGGATTGTATGTCCTTGATCTCGAAATGCCTATATATAACATTAATACTAAAAGGATGAAACCTAACGAGTTAAATCCAACTTACCTTTGGCATTGTCGATTAGGCCACATAAATGAGAAACGCATTTCCAAACTCCATAAAGATGGACTCTTGGACTCTTTTGATTATGAATCATATGAGACATGCAGATCTTGTTTAATTGGAAAGATGACAAAGTCTCCGTTCAGAGGAAAAGGTGAAAGAGCGAATGATCTTTTGGGCCTAATACATACTGATGTATGTGGACCACTGAACATACCAGCCAAAGGAGGTTTTCAATACTTCATCACATTCACTGATGATTTTAGTAGATATGGTTATGTGTATTTAATGAAACACAAATCAGAGTCCTTTGAAAAGTTCAAGGAATTCAAGAATGAAGTACAAAACCAACTAGGTAAGAATATTAAAACTCTTCGATCAGATCGAGGTGGTGAGTATTTAAGCCTAGAGTTTGATGACCATCTGAAAGAGTGTGGGATCCTATCCCAACTTACTCCTCCTGGAACACCCCAATGGAATGGTGTATCTGAGAGAAGAAATCGAACCCTGTTAGACATGGTCCGATCCATGATGAGTCACGCCGATCTTCCAAACTCCTTTTGGGGACATGCACTATTGACAGCAGCTTACACACTTAACCGTGTTCCATCCAAAAGGTTGAGAAGACACCATATGAGATATGGAGTGGTAAGAAACCACATATGTCTTACATAAAGATTTGGGGTTGCGAGGTTTATGTGAAACGACAAATTTCAACTAAGCTTGAGCCCAAATCTGACAAATGCTTATTTGTGGGGTATCCTAAAGAAACAAGAGGGTATTACTTCTACAATCCTTCTGAGGGAAAAGTGTTTGTCGCTCGAACTGGAGTTTTCCTAGAAAAGGATTTTATTTCCAAAGGAACCAGTGGGAGGAAAGTAGAACTTGAAGAAATTCAAGAATCACAAAGCATAGATACACCTATGGAGGAATTAGAGCAGGAAACACAAGAAGTTGTGGAAGAGCAACCTGCTCAAGTAGAACAAGACCAGCGTAGGTCAAGCAGGATACGTCAACTACCTGAGAGATATGGATATCTCATAACTGATCAAGGTGATGTATTACTCATGGATCAAGATGAGCCTGTGACCTACCAAGAGGCCATAACTGGTCCCGAGTCTGAGAAGTGGCTAGAAGCCATGAAATCTGAAATGGATTCCATGTACACAAACCAAGTTTGGACCTTGGTAGAGCCTCCTGTAGGAGTTAACCCTATAGGATGCAAGTGGGTCTTCAAAAAGAAGACTGACATGGATGGTAAGGTACATACCTATAAGGCAAGACTGGTTGCAAAAGGATACAAACAAATTCATGGGATTGACTATGATGAAACCTTTTCACCAGTTGCAATGCTTAAATCTGTTCGGATTTTACTTGCTATCGCTGCATATCATGATTATGAAATATGGCAGATGGATGTCAAAACTGCTTTCCTTAATGGAAATCTTCTTGAGGATGTGTACATGACACAGCCTGAAGGATTTGACATACCAGAGGAAGCCCAAAAGATATGTAAGTTACAAAGATCAATCTATGGATTGAAGCAAGCTTCCAGAAGCTGGAATCTTCGCTTTGATGAAACAGTAAAACAATATGGATTCATCAAGAACGAAGATGAGCCTTGTGTCTACAAGAAGGTTAGTGGGAGCATGATCGTTTTCCTGGTATTATATGTAGATGACATATTACTCATTGGAAACGATATCCCTACCCTACAACAAGTAAAGTCTTGGTTGGGGAAATGCTTTTCTATTAAGGACCTAGGTGAAGCAGTCTATATATTAGGAATCAGAATCTATAGAGATAGATCACAAAATTGCTTGGCCTAAGTCAGAGTACATACATAGACAAAGTGTTGAGACGCTTTAATATGCATGATTCCAAGAAAGGATTCATACCTATGCAACATGGCCTGTGTCTATCAAAAACACAATCCCCTTTAACTAAGGAAGAAAGGGATCGCATGAATAAGATTCCATATGCATCTGCAATAGGATCTATCATGTATGCCATGTTATGTACTCGACCAGATGTCTCGTATGCTTTAAGTGCAATGAGTAGGTACCAATCTGATCCTGGTGATGCTCACTGGGTAGCTGTCAAGAATATCCTTAAGTATTTGAGAAGGACTAAGGACTCATTCTTGATATATGGAGGTCAGGAAGAGTTGGCTGTAATTGGATACACCGATGCTAGCTTCCAGACAGATAAGGATGACTTTAGATCGCAATCTGGTTATGTGTTTTGCTTAAACGGTGGCGCTGTGAGCTGGAAAAGTTCAAAGCAAGATACAGTTGCTGATTCTACAACCGAGGCCGAGTATGTTGCTGCCTCAAGTGCAGCAAAGGAATTTGTTTGGATCAAAAAGTTCATTAGTGAACTTGGCATAGTTCCTAGCATTGTGGATCCCATTGGTCTCTACTGTGATAACAATGGTGCTATCGCACAAGCCAAGGAGCCTAGATCTCACCAACGATCCAAACACATACTTAGGCGTTATCATCTCATTCAAGAGATAATAGATAGAGCAGATGTGAAAATATGCAGAGTACCTACACTTGACAATATTGCTGACCCACTGACAAAGCCTCTTGCGCAGCAGAAGCATGATGGCCATACTAGATCTATGGGTATTAAGGGTATGCCTGATTGGCTCTAGTGCTAGTGGGAGATTGTTGGTGTAAGCCCTAGAGGCCAATACTTTTGGTACTTGTATCGAATTATTTATTAATAATAAAAGGCTTTTTCTTTATTACGTTTGTTTAATAAAGTCCCTAGAATAGCTAGTCTGTTTAATGTATCAAGTATGACTTAATCATGAGATCACATTAAACATAAGGACACTATTCTTAAAGTATCCGTAGTCGAGCTTTAGTGTGAAGTGGGATAACATTAAAGCATTAAGACTATTATGTTTGTAGACTGAAGATCACATCTCATGGATCATGGATAAAGAGTTATCAAGTCTTAAACATAGGTATGAATATTAAGAGTAATATTTATACCGGATTGACCTGCTATGAGAATACTATATAGAAAGTTATGAAAAGTGTCATAAGTTATTCTCATGGTGATAATGGTGTATACCACTTTTCGACCTGAAACCACTATGGACCCTAGGTGTAGAGTCGAGTGCTTTATTGATGATCCAACATTGTCCGTAACTGGATAACCATAAAGACAGTCGATGGGTACTCCACGAAGCATGCTGAGGGACATGAGTGACCTAGATGGAATTTGCCCATCCTGCATAACAGGATAAATGTCTATGGGCCCAATATTGAACTGGACAAGGATGACACGGTCTATGCCTTGTGTTCAATATAGACATAAGGGCAAAAGGGTAATTATACACATAAGTATTATCACAGAAGGATTTGTCAGATCACATGACATTTCGTGTCTTGGGTAGCAGTGATGTGTTGCTAGATACCGCTCACTGTTTATTATGTTAAATGCGTGATTTAATATAATTGCCAACGTCACGAAAACCTACAAGGTCACACACAAAGGATGGATTGATGAGAGATAGAGTAACTAAGGAATACCGTAAGGTACGGTGCCCTTAAGTGAATTATAGGACATCGTAAGGTACGGTGTACTTGAGTAGAATACGAAATATGGTAAGGTACCATGGGCTTAAGTGATTTTGGGCATATTATAAGATATGGGCCAAAATACACTTAAGTGGGCCTTTTAGCTTGAAGCCCACACAAGTGGTTCTATAAATAGAACCCTTGTGCAGAAGCATTAAAGGCGGTTGCATTAATTTCGTTTTCTCTCTCTCTCTCTCTCACTCAAAGCCTTCATTCATACCAGCTAGCACTGAGATTGAAGGAATCCGTTCGTGTGGACTGAGTAGAGACATTGTCATCGTTCAACTTTCGTGATCGCTCTGTGGATCTGCATCAAAGGTTTTGATCGTCATAAGAGATCTGCACCAAAGGTTTGAATCGTCACAAGAGGTAAATATTCTATCACTGATCATGACCATTCGTAAGGATCTCTAAAGGAGAAATTTTTAATTTCCGCTGCGTTTTGGACCGCAATTCTCCTTCATGCATGAGGTGTAAAGCGTATGCTTTCAGGAAAAATGAAGGGTAAATTTTGGGGTATTACACATATGGCCATAAATAAGTGTTAAGTGAGATATGTAGAGGAAGAACCTTTAAAGAGTGAGTGTAAGATAACACCGGTCTAATCATATGGATTAATGGTTTAAAAGTATTGCTACCTAGTATTCTGATTAAACTTTACGTTATCCTCACTAAGGTTAAGTTTTAAATCGAAAGATACCTAACTGTATTAACACTCTTTATATCTCATTTTCTGGAATTAGCTTTGCCATTATTAGAACAAGTGGAGGATTGTTGGAAATTATAAACAATAATTGCCATGAGTATGTTCCAATATGACAAAAATGGGCAATTGAGTTAATGACAATAAATGCATTACAAATAGTCTCACATAGAAAGTGGAGCTAACATTAAAAGCATTCATAAAGACCTTGAAACATTAAACTCACCAAAGGAGGCAAAGAGGATAAGGTGTCACATGGACATATGTGGTGGTCCCAAGCATTATGCCACATGTCACACCCAAATAACCCCTCGTCGGTGTAGCCACCGGCGACACCGACTCCGGGTCCTAGGGCGTGGGCGTAGAGACGTTCGTGGCTCTAGTAGCTCTAGTGGCAGCTTGTGGGAGGCACTTGAGCACTTAGGCACGAAGCATCTGAGTAATCGGGTTATTCGTGGCGCTCCAACGGCCGGTCTTCGGCCGACATGCTGCAAATTAAATATAAGTATTGCTCCAAGATTTTGGTCGTTGCTTACAGTTTGAATTTTGAATTCAAAATATACAACACTTCACCATTGCAACATATGGTGAAAAAGTGTTGTTTCATCAAGAGATGCAAACTTATGAAACAACACATGCATGACCTCTAAATACATGATTCTGAATTCAAAAATGATTGACTCAAAATCTGCACATCCTCTTAAACATTTCAGACACAATTCCTTGCATTCAAGTTCTTCACATGTCTTGTGCAAACTCGATTAAAATGCTGAATTATCCAGAATATTCTTACTTTCCGATTCTAAGACATCAAAGAGAATGCTTGAAATACTTTTAAAGAAAATGACTTCGTCCACTATTCAACTTAGATCCATTTAATCTTATCGATATATATATATATATATATATATATATATATATATATATATATATATATATATATATATATATATATATATATATATATATATATATATATATATATATATATATATATATAATATATATATATATATATATATATATATATATATATATATCTATATATATATATATATATATATATATATATATATATATATATATCAGACGCATCATGACTTCATCAATAAAGACGCAAAGATTCATAAGCTATTACTTCATGAACTATCACTTATGAAAGTGGTCTAATGTAGAACTAATCCAATATAAATAGTATAGCAGAAATGAGTTGTATGGATATTATTTAATTTCTCTAACGTATTTGAAATCTCATTTTTAATTAGTAGTTGAACCATAGAAGTGATATCCTTGCATGGAATCTTTGTATGATATTGTGTTTTCGAATCTTGTGCTGCTAAAGATAAACAAAGTTGGAAGTGAACTGTTATGTCTCCCAACTACATTTGGTGATGCTTCATGAATGCACATGCTAATTTCAACTCTATATATTAATATGAATGTTTAACTTCTGAATGTGTATAGGGTTTTATTATTTTATATTTTTCGGGAACCAAATGTGTGTAAGCTTCAATATTATTATTTTGTGGCAAATATCTCCCACAGTCGCTAGATGCTTCTTATTCTCTTTTTCCCTTTTATTTACTTCCATATTAAAAGTTTACATGTTAGAAATTAAAGTCAGATTACTTAGAAAACTTGTCATCCACGGTACAAGGGAAGAAACCTAGATGATACGGTACAATTTTTAGTGTTTTTAATTTGTATTATTATAAGTATGATTGTTTGATTAGTATTTTAGATTTATATTTTGATGAAGGGAATACTACATATTTACAATGTGTTTAATGTTTGAGTTCTTCATTGTTATTTGTAACTTTTGATGTGAAAAAATTACTGAGAATGGTTCAACTTTATTCAAATAATTTTTTAGATGTGTCGGAAATGGTGGTGCGACATCAACTTCAGAATTATGTTAGAAATATTCGATGTGACCTAAAATTTACAAAGTTAAAAAGATATTCATATTGTGAAGAAAAAAATTAGAAGCAAATAAGTGCAACACATTGATATGATTTATAAGCTTCTGAAGTTGACTTTAATCTTGCCTGTAGCAACTGCAATCATGAAACGTGTTTTTTCAACTATGAAATTTACGAAGAGTCAACTATATAACAAAATGAATGATCAATGGTTAGATGTCAATCTTGAAATTTTTATAGAAATAAATGGACGGTATACGCTTTTTATTGTAAATGTATTGCATCAAACAATATTAATTCTTATTATCAATATGATTTAGTTCATAGTTTCTTTCATGTTTAGTCACATCAATATGCAATGTCTGGATCCTCACCTACATCCACCTAATTTGAAAGTCATATTCACACCAAAAATGTTATTGAGAATTTTGATGGAAAAAATGAACAACACGCTAAGAAGGGTATGTTGAATGGATTTTTTTTTTGAAAATTATATATATATATATATATATATATATATATATATATATATAATAAAGAGTAAAGAGCTCAAAGTACAAGTGACTAGACGATTGTCATAAGATATATCAAAAGCTACAACAAACAAATAAAAATAGAAGAAGAAGAAATTACATGCCAAAAAACAAACAGCCAAACAAGTCAACTCTAGAAAAACTATCTTCAAAGAACTGTCCCCCAATAAAGAATCGATGTAGAGCTCAAGTCAGCTAGACCGTTAACACCAGATTAAAGACCACAAAAAAGAAGAAAAAAGAAACACTCACACTCTTAACTTAGCCATAATCTTTAACGGTTATTGATCAATTAAAAGGCTAGAGTTATGAAGTCATTCGGTGAAGGTGTATGAGTTCTCCCCGGATCTACCCATAAATCATTTCCAAGCCAAAAAATATTTCTCTTATCCACGTGTTTCATGTTAGTTGAAGAACTAGAAAACACAACCTCATTTCAAGACCTCCAAATGGTTCATACCACAACATGTCAGATCATAAAAGAAAAAACCTAGACTTCACTATGCCACCTAATAAAAGGGAATTGTCAAAAACTTTTAGGAGAAAACAGTCAGCTTAGATTGTGCTCAATTACACCAAATATGGGGGGAGACATATTGCAAGTAAAGGAATGGTTCCTAGAAGAAATAGAATAATCCAAAAGAAAATGATAGGTAGAGGACACCTAAAAAATACCATCACTTGGAAACTTCCATACCTAAGAGGTTACGCATGAACAAAGAAAGCCATCCTCCACCTGAAGTCCCAAAAAAGGTGTCATATACTCACTTATATACCTCTCTCACACTCTCCTCGTGATAATTATTAATTAGAAACAACCTAAGGAACCCATCCTTAATAGGTATACTCTTAATCCAAGGGTCAGTCAAAAAAGACTTTTGAAACCCCGAGTTGGCATTCCTAGTGATAACATCTGCAAACCAATCAGACGGGTCTTACTACTTAGAGCCAAGAAGATAAACTTTTTTCTCTAGAAGGAAGAGTTCCACTAGCCAGGTTCTCTACGACTCCTTAAATAAGAAAAAATAGATGCACCATAACGGGGCAACAATGACATCTCTCCAAAGACCAGAGGCACTAAAGATAAGATGTCACCTCCACTTAAGAGCTAAATTGACCAGGCGAATATCTCTAACCCCAAGTCACATTTACTATAAGACTTACAAATACCGACCCAACTAACCCAAGAGATTTTAGATTCTCCTTTAACGCCTCCCCATATAAACCATATTTGAATATGAACTATTTTGCTCAAAACCTTTACAGTCATTTTCAAAAAAGACGGGAAGAAAATAAGGATATCATTAAGTAGATAATTAAGCAAAACCAACCACCCCCAAGCTAAAAAAAACATGTGTTTCCTGTAATTAAGCCTCTTAAAAAGCAGACTAACAAGGGGGTCCCAAGTAACTTCTTAGTTGGGAATATCCCTAATAGGGATATTCGTATATTTAAAAGGAAGGGTCTCAATTTTATAGTTCATGAAGTCACCAACGGAATCCAAAAAAATAGATTCCACATTAGCCATTATCAGGCTACTATAAATAATTTCACCCGAAGGCAAGAACCAACTCAAAACCCCTAATAGTAGAAAGGTTCTCAACTGATGGATCTGGTAAGATAAATGTAGCATTCACATACTAAAGAACATTGTCCAACTAAAAAATATTTCATAAAAACATTTGTTTAAAACAATTTTAAAAATAGTAAGCAGTGGAATAAATAAAAAGAATAAAATGAGTTAAA
Source organism: Lathyrus oleraceus (assembly GCF_024323335.1). Lineage (NCBI taxonomy): Eukaryota > Viridiplantae > Streptophyta > Magnoliopsida > Fabales > Fabaceae > Lathyrus > Lathyrus oleraceus. The sequence continues at coordinate 498,786,503 of NC_066584.1, forward strand.
AAATATATATGAATGCATCAGAAATACACAAGCAATGGAAAATAATAGAGATAAGGGATTAGAAGACTAGAGATTTATAGAGGTGCGACATAACGACTTGGTCTAGTACTCTCCTTTGGGATTTCTTCTTGAGAGTTCCACCAAAACCTATATTTGAAATTCACACATTCAATGGCCCGTCAAGAGAGAGCTGCTCCCGACCTTTCAAATATCGTATTCAGAGAGGGAGAAGCCGACGAGCGACAGAGAGACAACTATCTCAGGTTCTATCAACGTTCAGTCCAAGCTACGAGGTATGTTGATAATGACTGTCTGACGGAGTTGGGACTTTCAGATGGTCTGGAATGGATGTTGAACACCTCTGGTTTGACGCAGCTCTGCACCAACCCGCAACCAACTTATGAGGCACTGACCCTGGAATTCCTGAGTTTGTTCTCCTATATAACCCCTCCCGGTGCAACTCAGTTTCTCACCGGAGCCTCCACATTTAGAATGTTTGTATCGAGTATTCCCTGAACCAAACTCAAATAGCGCGAATACTTGGTTTCCGACATGGAGATGGAGTTCACTGCTGTATCCCAGACAGATGGTCGGAAATAGCATTTGGAGTGTGGCACAGCCTCACCAACGTGAACGTCACAAGCTGGGATGCGCTCAACGCAACGTACATCCACAACCCGACTATAAGATATTTCCACCGAGTCTTAGGACACACGGTTTTCAGAAGAGTCAACAATCATAAGGTAAACTCTAAGCATCTCTTCTTTCTTCACTGTGTGTTCACTCCGGTGGCGTTCAATGCCACCCCATTCTTGTTGGCCAACATACAGGTTGCCTGCATGAGAGGCAACACGACGTTCTGTTTTGGAGGAATCATCACCTCCATAGCATTAGGCCTGAATCTGGGGGATAGGCTCGCCAACTTACCTGCCTTGTTGGTCGAGTTCCTCAACATCGACTATTTCCGTTCCTCGCACCTCATCAAGGTCAGAGACGACGGGAAGTAACACCCTGTGGTTCGGAACAAGATAGTTTGATGCATCATTATGCCCAACAGGAACCGTATGGATCCGCAGAATATGGCGAATTGGATTTTTGATCTGAACGCTCCTGAGCCCAATGAAGGAGATCCTAATAATGAAGCGGATGAAATTGAAGAGGAACTTGACCGAAAAATGCCACAGCCACCTCCTGAGTATGCTGCAGAGACATCTTCCCGAGGCCAGCGAAGAAATGAGCGCCGACCCGCCACCATGGAAGGCATCTACGTTGAGATGTTGCGACATAACCAGAGGATGGAGGAGCGCCAAACGAAAATGATGCAAACGATCCAGCAGATACAGAGGGATCATCATGACTATGCGAACTGGCATGACCAGGGGATGGCGGAACTTTCCAAAGAGATGAGTGCCCTGACACATTGCGTTGATGCCATCCAGGAGTACACTCAGCATGTGGGGTTGGATCCTACCCAGCGTGGTAGAAGTGAGCATGCACGAGCAAGAGTTAGAGCACGCAGATCCCAACGTCGTGGCGAAGAGTAACAATCTTCATGTTTCTTCCCTTTTCATTCTTTATATTGTCGCATTGAGGACACTGCTTTGTTTAAGTGTGGGAGGGAATCCTTGTCTTTCCTTTATTTGTTTCTATTTTTAGCCATAACAAAAAAATTGTTTTTCGTATCTAATCGTTCATTTATTTCTATCTAATTTGCCATAACAAATTTTTTGTTTTTATGCTAAATGCATACCCTACGAGTATATAGGTTGTCTTACAGAGGTTCTGTTAGGAAACTGAGAAAAATCTAACAAGATTGATACCGTCCTGACACCTTAGATCTCTCACTTTTGTCAGATCAGTTCGAATACCAATTATACTGATACCTTGAGTCTCTGTTCTAGATTAACCCCCTAGTAGTTTATACTAGCATCCAGCACCGTCTTAAACACAAACCATGTGAAGAGATGATGAATATAAGTGATCGATGCCTACTAATTAAGAAGATCCTTCATACTTTTGCTATCGAGAAATTGAAAATTCACCATACAAACGGTTGCAAGATGTACAAAAGGAAGGAACAGAAAAACCCGTTGTCGGTTGGTTCAGAGGTACCTGGTACTGGACTCAGTAGGGCGAACTACGGTTCGATCCCCCACAACCTTCAAATGGGATATATAAAGGGTTACCACACTAGTGTACCATACCCCGTGCTAAAAAAAGGATCAAAGCCACTAACCGGCTACTTCATTAAGTGCGTGTAAAGACAAAGGGCTTAATGTGATTGCGCTAGAATGAAACCGGGTGAAATAGGAACGAGAAGCATTAGGTTGAGCTATAATAGCATGATTCGAACTGGTTTGTACAAAAGAGAGATCTATGTTAATGCTTATTTCTTGTGTCGTCACTATATCTTTAGTGTTTTAATTTAGTATCTGTCATCTTAACGAAGTACCTAACAACCACGTATGAATCGGGAATGTGTTATGTATTCGCATTTAACTAGTGTTTCAAATTTATACTGATTATTTGCTTGAGGACAAGCAAAGATTCAAGTTTAGGGGAGTTTGATAACCCGAAAATACATCGTATATTTTCCTTGATTTACACTCAAAAATCGTACCACTTTCATTTATATTCCGATTATTCTGCAAGTGTTCGAGTTATTTTTGCAGGTATTTTAATCCCCATGTTTAAATGAGCAAAGTATAAAAAAGGAAGGGAAAAAAGAAGAAACAGAAGAGAAAACAGCAGAAAAGCAGAAAATACAAATCCTGTGCATGTGACGACCGTCATAAACCCTGTCACGACCGTCACACCCTGGGTGTCACGAACGTCACAGGCCCATCACGACCATTACAAGGCCAAAAGCAACGTAATGGAATTGTTCAACAGAAGTGATCCACACACCCATTTTTCTCGCTCCTCAGCCCATTTTCCCGTGAATTTCTCACTCAACCAAGCCACCCTTATTTCTCTCAACTGCCAAGACCAAATGGAGAATATAAAATGATGGAAGCTGGAAACCTAGGGGCACGCTTGATTTTTTCTCCCTGAAGTCAGCTTTCAAGATTTTTCTCTGCATTTATTTTCCACAGCAATTCTGTTTTCTATTATTTTTCTTCAGCGACATTGTTTTCTTTTACCACAATTTATTTACCGTTCCATTCATAGTTTCCGTTTTCCCTTTCCCTTTCCGTTTTTTTTTCATTTAGCCAAAGTAGTAGTTTCCTACACTGGGGAACTACTGCAATTTATTTAATTTAGTTTAAGCAATTATTTCGAAGAAGCAGAATCCTACCGACCTGTGGAGGACTGCTCAAGTACTTCGAGATTCAGCATATTCGATTAATCCAATTTCCAAGTTTTTATCCAATTATTATTGTTATTGCTTTATTATTATTATAATCATGTTTGTTTTAGTGTTAATCTGTTTATGTTTGTCTGTGTTTGCGTTATTTAACATGTCCGACTAAACTATCGGTATCGGTATGTAAACAATTTAATTAGACGGGATTTAATAATAATCGGTGTAAAACTTCTTTTCTCAAACAATCTTTTTGGTTGTGGTTTTTAATTTAAATTTAATTAACTTTTTCACGAGAGTGAGAAGCTATTTAATACGGTTTTGCCACGAGAGTGGGAAATTAACTAAGGTGAGAACCGACAATCGCGAGAGCGTGAGGGCCAAACTGGATAGTAAAAACTAGGCATTGATTTTAAAAACAGCGAGAGCACTTTAAAAGCAATTAGAACTTATTTATTTTCAAAAAGTAATTTTAACTTCAAATGGGACAGCGAGAGCGTACATTCTGACTTAAAAGTATAGTCCGAGTCAACAATCACGAGAGTGTGAGATAAAGCCTTTTAAATAAGTATTTTCTACTGAAAGATATTTGGTACTTAAAATATACACTGGTGACTTATCGAATCCCTGACGATTAATGCGTTGCATACTGATATCCCTCTATTAATATTTTCTTAAAAACGTAACTTCCTTTAGATTTAATTTTTGTTCAACCAAACCTCTAAAAATCATATCTTTAGCTAAACATAGTAACATCGATAGTATTAGTTTGACCATCGGTCCCTGTGGGTTCGATATCTTTTAAAACTAAAACGACTAGACTGTGCACTTGCGGTCAAGTACCTGATAGACTATATTCTATATACAGTCACGTGACGTATCAATGGGGTAGAGCATCTACCAGAATTCGATGCATTCTGTGATGTTTTCTATAGGTCCTCTTCTAAACAGGAGTAATGTTATTTCAATCAGTCACCATTCCTACTCCATCAACTAGAATATCAATACCATCTTCAAGAATGTCCCATAACTCATCATCAACACCTATGATGTAAGTGTACATCTTACTTTTTCACCATTCAAAATCATTAGAATCTCCACTGAAGGTTGGAGGTTTAGAAGTGCAGTTGTTCTTTTCAGAGGTAGTATAATCATAGTTTACAACAGTACTTCTAGTACCAGAGGTTTCAGACACATCAGTCATATTTTTCTCATAAGATCTTTTTTGTACCACTGTTAAGTGCTAGATCACATACCTTGCTCTGATGCCAACTGAAAGTGAGAAAAACACAAGTAGGGGGTTGAATTGTGTTAGCTTTTTCTTTCTTTTCTCAAAATCTCTTATCAGATTCTGAACTCAAAGTCTAGAATCTGATACTTGGTTAAGTTTTTCTAGCGGATAAAATAAGATCAGAGAGAGAGAGAGAGAGAGAGAGAGAGAGAAAGAGACTAACAAATTTATCCTGGTTCCTTCCATAAATTGGGAGTAGTCCAGTCCCCTTGCACTTATGAGGGATTTCACTATAATCACAACTAATTATAAATGATCAGGCATACAAGCAAGAGACTTTCAATGCTCAAAGACATAAGTAAGAGACTTCAAATACTCAAGCATACAATTAAAAGACTTCTTATAATCTAACTTACAAAGAAAATATTTTTTTCTTACACTTGATAGACAATCAGAGGTGTAAAGAAAATACAATATAATAAAACTCTCAAGACTTTAGAATTTCTAAAATATACAAGTGTTACGAAATTCCAAGTTAAACTTGTGCTTTTTTTTATAGAGTAACAACTTTTTTATTGTCAAAAGGTTAGTTGTCTTTCTTCAAGTGTTCAGCTCCTTTAATAGAGAGAAAGAAAAGAGTCGTTTGAGAGAAAAGATAGCACATGTGTGTCTTGGAGAAGCTTGATCATATATGTTTGAATGTTATTAGATATGGTTAATCCTTTTGAAAGGATATTTGAAATCACTTTGCTTTAAGAGAAATTATTTGCTGTATCCCAATTGTCTATGGAGATTTTGGTTTAAATCTTCATGTGATTAGAAGAAGACAAATTGTTGTTTGAGTCTGAAAGTGACCTATTAGAGTCTCCTCGATCCTTGTGTTGATTGACCTTAAAGTTTAATAGTGACCTATTAGAGTCTTCTTGATCCTTGTGTTGACTGACTTTAGAGTCTTCAAGTTCTGATCCTTTAGAGTCTGAGTCTTCTGAGGTTGACTTTCTTTAGAGTATGGTCTTCAGAAGTTAACCTCCTTCAGAGTCTTCAAGTTTTGATCCTTTAGAGTCTGAGTCTTCCGAGGTTGACTTTCTTCAGAGTATGGTCTTCAGAAGTTGACCTCCTTCAGAGTCTGAGTCTTTAGAGTCTGGTTCGGGTCTTTAAGATGCTGGATCTTTTAACTTCTCTTTAAATGTTCATCTTTAATATTAGAATTGACTTTATCTCAGAATTTTTAGTCTTTGGTCCTGCACACTTGAACATATGTTAGTATTTTCAATTGTTCTTTAAATACTTTATTATCATCAAAATCTTAGAGATATGGTACAAACTAATTTTGTTCCAACAAATTCGTTTATATGTGTTTCAATTGTAAAATCAAAATAAATAGAGGCCTGCTAGGAATGTAATAAAACTTTGAAGATCATTTCTATGTTTTGTGTGGGAAATTCCTGCAAAATATTAGCTCAAAATTTAATCATATGCCAAATTTATATTGTTTATGTTTCATAAATAATTGTCGCTTAAAAAATCATATTTAATTCATTTTATGTAAAAAAAACTCCAATTTCTATGAAAAACATTCTTAAAAAGTTATAAACATGCATGAAAAATCTTGAAAAAAAATCTAAGTCTAGGTCATTACAAGCATCTCTTTAGTTTGAAAAAAAAATGAAGATTTAAGAGACAAGGTTTGCTACCAATTAGTAGTGTATTTCTAGGTTTAAGTATGGCTTAGTGACAAATTTAGAGACAAATTTATCATTGTAATATACTTAATTAATATTTAAATATAAAATGGTTAAAATTGTCATGTGGTGTGTCATGTCAACATATTTGTCACGTCGACATTATTATATGTATAGTCAGTCACCAAAATGTTCCACGTGGCATGCCACCTTAGCTTCCGTTAAGAGAAGTTGATGGAAGACACCAAAAGTGTGAACAAAAATATTAGGAGGATCATAATCAAAGAAATTTTTTTGAGAGATTAAAATTGATTTATGATATATTTATAGGGAGAGATATTTAACCCATAAAATAATTGAATTCTATTAATTTATAAATCATTCAAAATGGTCAAAATGGAATAATTATAAATTCTCTCTTACTTTATTATTGAATTCTTTTATTTTCTTAATCTATAAATAATATATTATATATATATATATATATATATATATATATATATATATATATATATATATATATATATATATATATATTGTTCTACACTAGTCAAAATAGTTCTCCATTACTTATAAATTGAGATTAAGAGTAATTTATATATAACACGGTTACACCTCATCTCAATAAGGTGTCTTTTTTAAAGAACAAAAATTATGGTAAGTGTTTGTGGTCGAGCGAAACATTGATGTCGTTTATAAAAATTTAAAATTCGCATTGTTCCCTTTAACCTTGACTAAGGCAACAGTTTCAAACTCACCAAAAAAAGTTTCACATTGATTACGAATTGAGGCTAATGTTACTTTGTATACAACAGTCATTCTCCCTCCATATCGATTTAAAAGCTAAGAACACACATTTTTCTTATTATAAATTACAAAAAAAAACATTTATGTTATTGTATTTAAGTATTTTATTTCAAAAATACATATTTTCTAAGATAAAATTAAATACAATTTAATTTACTTACTCTCTCATTTTTTCTATAAATAACAACTATTTAAAATTATTTTTCCATAAAACACATCTAAAAAAACATAAAAGTCTAAATTTCTTAATAAATATGAAATATTAATTTTTTATTTATAAATAATTATGGTGGAGTACATATCATTTCAACAAAATGATTTTTTTAAAGAATAAAGTTGTGTGTTCTTACACTTCAAATGAACAATACCTCTTTACTAGTGCAGATTAAAGCCAATTATAATATCTATAATGTGAAATTATTAAACTAAGCAGTCTAATTTAAAGTTGGTATTTAATACTAGCTCAATTTTTTTTTATAAGCAGTTTTGGAAAAAAAATTATACCACTGTATAAGTAGTTAATATTATGTTTCTAATTATACTTTTAAATATTTTTTATTTTTTATTATTTTAATTATATAAATTTATCTTTTTAATATTCTTAATAAATAATAATTTTATAAAATCCTTTATAATTTTTTTCATACAATAATGATTACTTTTATTAATATTTGTAAAAAGTCAAAAATGATGAATAAGTATATATTTTTTTAGGTTGATATTAAATGAATAAGTTTGAGTAAATACTAAAATAAAATAAAACAACTTCATTTTTCAAGTATGAAATTTAATGAAAAAAATTCATTTATTATTTAAATTTTATATGACACCATTATAAAATAATTTATAATATCAATGTTAATAATAATAATTTTTCTAATCTTAATTTTTTTCTGATATTTTGTTTTTGTACTATTGCATTTTAGAGGTATGGCTGTCAAAATATTTTTATTTCCAGTCATCAGTTTTTTTCTCGTGCATATTAAATTTAAAATTTAAAATTTAAAAGGAGATTAATCTATAAAAAAATAAAACGAATTCAATGATGACAATTAATAAGAAAAATTATCATAAATGAATAAAATAAATGAAAAACTATTGTATTTTAATCTTATTAATAAAATATTCTATTATAATATTTTTATGAGCTGTCATATCAATGATAAGAGTTTAATTTTATAGTATTAATTAATAACGTTTAAATTTCCTATAAATGACAATTACAATTATCATTATTAATGTTATTTTCCATTCTTCAATTTTATTTTTTGGGATTTCCATTCTTCACATTTTTCATTATTAGTGTTATTAGCTGTCCTCTTAATTTTTTTATGAGAAAAAAAAATGAGTTTCACATTTTTCTTGGAACTATTCTTTATATTAAAATTTATTATTTTCTACATTAGAAGATTCAATATGTTAAATACGTTCAGTTATTCTATTCATTTCAAAATTGGCAGTGCAAATATTTTTATCATATTTCATATAAAAAAACTTATATATATATATATATATATATATATATATATATATATATATATATATATATATATATATATATATATATATATATATATATATATATATATGAACACTAACTTTTTCATAACATTCATTCCAGTTTAGGATAAAGAAAACAGTGACACATAAATTCTTAAAAAGACAAAAGTATGAATATTGAGAAAGGAATTTCCGCCATTGATCTTAATCAACCATCACAGCCTGAATTCCATGATGAATATAATTTTGAGGTAACTTACTTTTTTTTTTATTTTAAATTTACTCTGTTTACTTTGTTTCATGGCTTTAAATTGCAGTTCATATCTTAATCAACCAACACAAACTAAATTCTATAATATTATTTATTGATGTCATAATTTCTGCAATTATAATTACGGCCGTAATATTGTAGTCTCTGCAAGTGTATTGTGCTGCAATTGCAATGTGAATTGAAATCACGTGTCTAACTGTATAACCACATCAAACAACTTCGTTTATTTTTTTTCCAAGTATTTTAATCAAAACTTGAAATTTTAGAATCCATCACTCAATTTATATTTTATGTATGAAATATAACAACATAAAATATTATGTTTTTTTTCAAAAATCTTTCAATTAAAATTCACATCGGATTGTAGCGGCGGCAATGCACATCGTAATAACTACAATCACCACAAACCAAGTTAGGGTTTTAAAATATGGTTGCCTACGCATCCCGATTGCGGATGTGTCGCGGTTGCGAATGCGTATTTCGTGATTTTGGTTGATATAGGTGTGGTAATATTGATCGTGATCGTCGCGATGTGAATTAACCATAGTCGCGAACCGGTGATAACACTATTAGTATGAGTAACGGCTGAAACAATTTTGTCGCAGTCGTTTTCGCAGTCACGAACCATTTTTTAAAACCCTAATGAGCACCTGCAACCGCAATCGCAATTTAAAAACATGTTTTGTTCTATAAATTTGATCTATTTAATAGATTTGTATTTAATTAATGATGTATTTTTGTTGATATTTTATCGATGATTATAGATTTGATGTTGATTATGTATTTTTATTGATGCTTTATTTTTGGTACATTCAAAGGTTGAGCCAACATCAGTGGAGAGAAGAAACATAAGCCTGAGTGGTTTGACAATTAAATCCGAAAATATAGAAAATGGTGTAAGATTTTCAGCTTCATTACCATCCTATTTGTCTTCAATATTGGATTCTGATCTTGGTGGGACTGCAAAAGATGAGCTACCATCAATGATTCTCATGAGATGTACTACTTGTCTCATGTATCTCATGGTTGTCAAAGCTGACTCTAAATGTCCAAAGTGCAAAAATCAAATGATGGATGCTGCTAAATTTTGAGTCAATCCTACATAAAGAAATAATTAAAGTCATATTTATTTTATACTTAGAATAAGTTTGGTTTAATATATCAAATATTAGTATCATTAGTTATTAATAACGGTTTTCTTTTGATTTTAAATAATTATTCCTTCTTGGCACTAATCTCTTATTCCCTTCCATTGATTTTTTTAAGGGTTTATCTAACATTATAGTAAATTGTCATATTACTTCTTTTTAGGGTATTTGAGATTGTCTTCTTGATTACTTCTTGACTAAATTATTTTTTATTTTTTTTGTTGTTATTGTTGTTTGTTATCTCTACTTTTTTTTCAAGCCACTTCTTGTGCTTCTATTGATTACTTCTCTACTTTCATTTGTATTGGAATTTTATGGTTCTCCTATTTCATTTAAAATAGTTTTGTGAATCATACTCCATTATAATTGTATAATAATAATTAAATTAATGGATATTAATTAAACTATAATTGGATGGGTGAGGTAACTCAAGTGGTATGTCACATTAACCTAGATGAATGTAAATGGTTGTTTTAAGACTTATGACATTGATACTTATTTGTATTGTCTCATAATATACTCTTGTAAACAAATTTTTGATATTATAAAAATAAAAGATTTAAAAATAAATAAACTAGAATTAATCATATGTTTATTTAATTATTTTTATATTCATATTTTTAATGAAACACTAAAAATGTAATAAACATTTATATTAAACTAATTGAGTTAACAAATATATATATATATATATATATATATATATATATATTATTAACCAATTTTTTATAAATAAAGTCAAAACTTGGTGTAATGTCATTTAATACATATTCAAATTCAAATATATGATAAGTCAACTAAAAGAATCAAATCATTTTTCATTATTATTTATATAGAAACATATTTTTATAACAAAAATTTGTTTTATAATATACAATGTATGTTTCATTAATTATAAAATTAAGAAAATATATAATACAAATATAAAATAAAATGTTAAAGCAAGAGCTAAATCATGTATTATTTTGGATATAATACATCTCATTGTTGGTGTAAGCCCTAGCGGCCAATACTTTTGGTACTTGTATCGAATTATTTATTAATTATAAAAGGTTTTTCTTTATTATGTTTGTTTAATAAAGTCCCTAGAATAGCTAGTCCGTTTAATGTATCAAGTATGACTTAATCATGAGATCACATTAAACATAAGGACACTATTCTTAAAGTATCCGTAGTCGAGCTTTATTGTGAAGTCGGATAACATTAAAGCATTAAGACTATTATGTTTGTAGACTGATGATCGCATCTCATGGATCATGGATAAAGAGTTATCAAGTCTTAAACATAGGTATGAATATTAAGAGTAATATTTATACTGGATTGACCCGCTATGAGAATACTATATAGAATGTTATGCAAAGTGTCATAAGTTATTCTCATGGTGATAATGGTGTATACCACTCTTCGACCTGAAACCACTATGGACCCTAGATGTAGAGTCAAGTGCTTTATTGTTGATCCAACGTTGTCCGTAACTGGATAACCATAAAGACAGTTGATGGGTACTCCACGAAACATGCTGAGGGACATGAGTGACCTAGATGGAATTTGCCCATCCTGCATAATAGGATAAATGCCTATGGGCCCAATATTGAACTGGACAAGGATGACACGGTCTATGCCTTGTGTTCAATATAGACATAAGGGCAAAAGGGTAATTATACACATAATTATTATCACAGAAGGATTTGTCAGATCACATGACATTTTCGTGACTTGGGTAGCAGTGATGTGTTGATAGATACCGCTCACTGTTTATTATGTTAAATGCGTGATTTAATATAATTGTCAACATCGCGAAAACCTACAAGGTCACACACAAAGGACGGATTGATGAGAGATAGAGTAGCTAAGGAACATCGTAAGGTACGGTGCACTTAAGTGGAATACGAAATATGGTAAGATACCACACGCTTAAGTGATTTTTGGCATATTATAAGATATGGGCCAAAATACACTTAAGTGGACTTTTTAGCTTGAAGCCCACATAAGTGGTTCTATAAATAGAACCCTTGGGTAGAAGCATTGTCACTCTAATTGAAATTCCGTTTCCCTCTCTCTCACTCAAAGCCTTCATTCGTAGCAGCTAGCACTGAGATTGAAGGAATCCGTTTGTGTGGACTGAGTAGAGACGTTGTCATCGTTCAACGTTCGTGATCGCCACAAGAGGTAACGATTCTATCACTGATCATGCCCATTCGTAAGGATCACTAAATGGGGAAATTTTTAAATTCCGCTGCGCCTTGGATGGCCATTCTCCTTCAGTGGTATCAGAGCCACTTTCGAAACCATGAATCTGATAACTGTTTTTTTTCTATAATAATACAATTAAGGACAGAATGAATCAAAGATTAAATTGAGATCGATCAAGTTATATATATGATATAAGTAATCCTGATGCAAAATACATTATATATGATATAGTGTTCTTGTTTCGTTCATTCAAACACTCAATGGTTGTTTTCCTTTTAGCGATCAATGGTCGTTTGCTTCTTGATCCGACATTAGTATGGTGAAGCAATGACGTGTTGATCAATCATACTGAACCAACAATCGAGATGTGTTTGACGGTCTAAAATTAGTGCATCAGGGTTAGTGACGGTACAAGGGTTGTGTTGTCAGAGAGTTATGTGATTGGGGTTGTAAATGCACAAGAGTTGTGCTTTCTAACAAATTTCCGTACAGTGTTAACCGGTTAACGCAAGACGGAATACTGTTTTCTGAAAGATTTTCAAACAGTGTTAACCGGTTAACGCAAGGCGGAATGCAGCTTCCTAACAGTTTTCAACAGTTTTAACCGGTTAACGTATTTGGTTAACCGGTTAACGCAAAACAGAATACAAATTATGAACAGATTTTCGAACAGGGTTAACCGGTTAACGCAAGGCAAAATTCACTCGTTCGGCTAACTCTGCGTAATGTGATCGGTCGTCGAGATTTAATTTGATTTTAATTGATTAAAAGAATTAAAATTGATAATAATAATAATGTGTTTATTATTGTCTTGTGGTGATCGGTTATGGCCTTAGTTTTCCTCTTTTTGTTTTGGGTTCTAAAATACGACCTGCGTGTCGTGCCTCTCTTTTAATCTCTCAATGTAACTTCTTTTCTCATCTCACTCCCTTGTATGTAAAACGAGTTTCTTTATGTAATGTAATGTTATGAAGAAAGCAAAGAAGTTAGTGCCAAAGGAGGATAACCTTGAAGATCTTGCTTGGAGAAGCTTAGATCGTTATTAGGTTAGCTTAGGTTCTCTCATTGGCTTGGGAGAACAATTGCGCTAGGGGCCATAACTGTTTCATTGTATATGTATGTTGATGCATGTGAATGTATGTTGATACATGTGAGAGACGATTTATATGATAAATAAGCCGGTGAGATCAGAATAATTGCAAATTCCCTCAAATTAAATATTAAGTTTATGCTTTCCAAGTTTTAACACTCATCAAGACTAGTATCGGATAATGTAGGTTTTGCCTACGCGAGGTGCATGTTCTATATTAGTAAGGTGCAAGGGATAATTGTAATATCCAATTGTTAAAACAATGGGTCAAACTTGACTAAACAAATTATAATAAGATTATATATGTCTAGAAGCAAGAGTTGGGAATTATCCATGTGATGGATTGGAATAAGGAGTTATTCACCCAACTAAAATATTCAAGAGTTGTATTAGATACAATTGGAAGGAGTTCCTACCTAAATAACCTAGTTTTGTATAATCCGCCTACGCGGACTTAGAACGAAGTGAAATATGGATCTCGACCCACTAGAAAATCTTCCAACGGGATTTTCCGAATCAAATGATGAGGGTCATTTGTTTTGAGTAAAATAGTGGGAGCATATTTAATTAAAGGCCTAATTAAATATGTCAATGATACTTATATTTTCATTAATTCTTATGTAGATTACCATGACAACAAACACCTCTAACAACATCTTGCGATCAATCCTTGACAAAGAAAAATTGTCTGGGACAAATTTTCTGGATTGGCACCGAAACCTGAGGATTATCCTCAAACATGATAAAAAGTTGTATGTCTTGGAGAAACCTGTCCTGAAGAGGAACCTCCTAGTTCTGCACCTAAGGCAGAAAGAGATGCTTATAAGAAGCATGTCGATGATGCCAATGAAACTGCTTGTCTCATGCTAGCTACCATAAACTCATAATTGCAAAAGCAACATGAGAACATGGCAGTGTTCGATATGATCGAACACCTGAAGATGCTCTATCAAGAGCAAGCAAGGCATGAGAGGTTTGAAGTTTCAAAAGCCCTTTTTCAAGGCAAGTTAGCTGAGGGAGCCCCTGTAGGTCCCCATGTGCTCAAGATGATTGGGTATGTGGAAAACCTTGAGAGATTGGGTTTTCCCCTCGGAAAGGAACTTGCGACTGATTTGATCTTGCAATCGTTGCCAGATAGATTCAGTCAATTTGTCCTAAATTTCAATATGAATGACATGGACAAATCTCTTCCTGAACTGCTCGCCATGTTAAGAACTGCTGAGTAGAATCTAAAGTCAAAAGGGAAGTCCATTCTGATGATCGGAAATGGAAAGAGACAGAACAAAAGGCCCACTAAGCAGGGTGATAAAGGGAAAGGCAAGGAAGTTTCCAAACCCAAACCCATTGTTGCTGCTTTAAAGCCTAGTGGAGGCATAGCAAAAGAAGGCACATGCTTCCATTGCGGTAAGACCGGACACTGGAAGAGAAACTGCCCAAAGTACCTGGAAGATAAGAAGAATGGAGTAGAGACTTCAACTTCAGGTATTTTTGTTATTGAAATTAATTTATCTACTTCTGCATCATGGGTATTAGATACTAGATGCGGTTCTCACACTTGTACAAATGTGCAGGGACTAAAAAGGAGTAGAGATTTGGCAAAAGGTGAAGTCGACCTACGAGTTGGCAATGGAGCAAAGGTTGTTGCTTTAGCCGTAGGAACTTATGTATTGACTTTACCTAGTGGTTTAATAATTCAGTTAGAGAACTGTTATTATGTACCTGCAATTAGCAGGAATATTATTTCCGTTTCTTGTTTGGACAAGTTTGGTTTTTCATTTATAATAAAGAACAATTGTTGCTCAATTTATTTGAATGATATATTATATGCTACTGCACAAATGAATAATGGATTATATGTCCTTGATCTTGAAATGCCTATTTATAACATTAATACTAAAAGGATGAAACCTAATGAGTTAAATCCAACTTACCTTTGGCATTGTCGATTAGGCCACATAAATGAGAAGTGCATTTCCAAACTCCATAAAGATGGACTCTTGGACTCTTTTGATTATGAATCATATGAGACATGCAGATCTTGTTTAATTGGAAAGATGACAAAGTCTCCATTCACAGGAAAAGGTGAAAGAGCTAATGATCTTTTGGCCCTCATACATACTGATGTATGTGGACCACTGAACATACCAGCCAGAGGAGGTTTTCAGTACTTCATCACATTCACTGATGATTTCAGTAGATATGGTTATGTGTATTTAATGAAACACAAATCAGAGTCCTTTGAAAAGTTCAAGGAATTCAAGAATGAAGTACAAAACCAACTAGGTAAGAATATTAAAACTCTTCGATCAGATCGAGGTGGTGAGTATTTAAGCCTAGAGTTTGATGACCATCTAAAAGAGTGTGGGATCCTATCCCAACTTACTCCTCCTGGAACACCCCAATGGAATGGTGTATCTGAGAGAAGAAATCGAACCCTGTTAGACATGGTCCGATCCATGATGAGTCACTGTTGATTGTAATTTTAAGTGTCGGGTTTTTGTTATCGTATCCACAGGGATTGTAAGATATCACCGCCGTTCGATGGTTGTATTAATCTTAACTTAAGTAACACAGGGGGTTTTGGTTTGAGTCACGTTATCTTGCATAAAAAGGTAATAAAATGCGGTAAAAGTTTGGTTTGAATATTTGAGAAATATTGCCAAAGTTAGGGTTCAACGATCACTTTGCATGTATTTGTTCAGTCAACAATCTTATAAACTCCTTTAGATGATAAATTATTTCACAAAGTCCTCCCAATGTGTTTCTCTCGAACACACATTGTGAGTTTTCCCATTTTGATCGATTGTTTATCTCTAACACAACCTATCAAAATGACAACTTTTTGGTTCAACCTTATGGTGAACAAAATCATACATTACTATCTCTAGCTAACAAACAAGATTGGATGAAAACCTAGGTTAAGAGTTGGTAAACATCTCTCGATCATAAACCAACACAAAGAGTTTTGAATAAGAACAAAGTTTTCATCATATATTCACCATTAAAGAGTTTACACATGGAGATCCTTACATTTACACACAAAGCTAATGATCATCTACATCTAACCTTGACAAATGGAGGACTTAGCTACTCATTTTCATGGTAGCTTGGTCGGCAAGTTTCGGAAGAAGGTTGATCAACATCTGAGTCGAATAATCGAGATTGGATGGGAATCCACCTTCTTTTTGTAAAAGATGGTTAAGAGATGAAGAGAAAAGAAATTTAGGGCACAAAAGCTTCTAAGAACAATGCTGTAAAAATATCTAGAAAAAGTGCAAAAGTATGGAAAAACTAGGTATGGCTCCAAAAAGTGGCACTTGCTACTTATAGAGCTGTACTGGGCCATTCTGCTCGCTGAATGGCTCGCCTAGCGAGGGTCTAATTGAGGCACATGAGGCACCTGCGCCCAGAGAAACAGCCTAGCTCAGACTGTCATGTTCGCCTAGCGAACAAAACCTTCGCCTAGCGAAGGGCACGCTTCAACCCTCGCTCCAGCGAGGTTGAGAGGTTTGGCTACTGGAATCCTCGCTGGGATCTCGCTGATGGCTCGCCTAGCGAGTGAGTGTTGGCTGCGCTTTTCACCAAGTCTGGACGCGTTCGCTGCAACGTTCGCTGGAAGCTCGCCTAGCGAGTCCTTCGCTACAGCTCTCGCCTAGCGAGCAAGCTGATGAATGCATCTTCTCTTTGGTTCCTTTGCCAACTTTCTTGTGTCTTCATTTTCAATTATTTCATGCCTTCTTCCTGCACAATAACACACAAATCAAAGGTACCAAGATCGTTTATCAATGTATTGCATTTCATCTAAAACAAAGGTGGTTTCGACAATTTAGCAAGGAAATGGAGTGAAAGATACCCATATTTGATAGCTCAAATAAGCACTTTTGGGTATCTAACAACTCTCCCCAACTAGATTCTTGCTTGTCCTCAAGCAAAGTATGCCTCTTGAAGGACAAGAGGATTTGCTTTAAGAAAATGGTTTCTCTGAAGTTGGATAAAACGGCTCAAACACAAGCGAATCAGCATATACAAGTTTCCAACGGTTCGAATAAAATAATACACAAGAACTAAAACTTAATAGCTATGCGAAATATTTATCTATCTACAACAATATTATTCTGAATGAATCACCCTATCTCTCCTCTTCGAATAAGGAATGAAGAATTTACGCGTTTGCAACCGCGGGAATAATCTCACTCTCTAACAAATAATGAAGAAATCAATTCGATTCATACAATGTCTAACAATTATAAATGGTAATGTGGAAGCACGAAGATCACTAAGGGCTTTTCGGTTGAAGCTTGGTCAGGTTAACAAACAAGGGTCATTTCTAAGGCCATTGAAAACGAAATTGCCGAAGCAAAAGAGACATTCACTGTACACATATTCACACATCTCGACTTCGTTCCATTTGTTTCTTATTTGAAACCTTCACAACTCTTATTTCACAACTCAATTTTTATTTTTTTCACTATTTTTCTTCCAAGAAAGCATTCATTTTCATTCTTTCTATTTTTGTTCTTTTCTTTCACATCATATTTACAAAACAGATGTTTCTTTTCTATATTTTTATTTTCAATGCTTGCTCGGTTTTTCTTTTCTTTTTCAAGAGTTGTGGTACTTACCGATTCTCCCCAACTTATTTTTTACTCACCCTAAGTGAATGCTCTTAACTTTTTACAGCAAAAGAACAATAATCAAGATTTTCCGGGTTGTAAAAAAAAGATTTTTGAAATCTCACTTTATTTCAAGCTGAGATTCAACTGTTTAAGCTCAAAGGGGTTAACGAATACTCTCTCTGCTCACAGGTAAGTTGTTTTTGGATGTAGTTGTGCTCGATAGAAAACAAGTGCCTTGATCATTTCTAATTGCTTCCACATATTCACAATAATAAAAGACAAAGCATTAATCAAATGAATCAACAAAACTTATTAGAATCCAGCATTTAAGTGTACAATGGAGGTTTCCTCACAATTTGTGGTTTTAAGTCCTAGATGAAACATTCATTCAATCATGTTGCAAAAAGACAATATTCAATTTACCAAAAAGAGTAAAGTTCTTAATGCATTCTAAAATTCTAGCCGGAGGTAACCATGTACCTTAGCCTCATTCACTTGTTTATTCTTATCATTGCCATCCAAGATCGGATGCACCTTCATTGGGTACTTCTTTGAGGAGCAACCAATCTAGAAGGTTTGCCACTCAATCAACCAAAAATTTATTAAACAAACAAAATTAAAAACATAAATAAATAACATTACTGAAAAATTAAATTTGTTCATGGGGGACAAAACACCCCAAAAGTACAAAACCAAAGTCAAAATACAGAATCCGAAAATACAATAGAAATAAACATAAAAACTGAAAAATACAAAAACTTAACCCTCTAAGGGCTCAGAATCCTCCTCGCTACCGGCTTCAGAACCGGTAGGCTCATCATCATCATCATCATCATCAGTTGCAGCACCCGAAGACGCACCAGCGCCCTCCCCCTCACCATACACAGGCCTGTCCACAGGCCAGTTGGCGTTAAGCAGAAATTGCTCACGCGTCATCAAGGCATGAGCACCACTTCCCTGCAGCTGTAACCGCTGCATAGAGTCGTGCATATCTATCATGGCACGCTGGGTTGCCACCATCCATTCAAAACTGTAATCGCACACAGCTTGCAGGTAGGGATCTGGTCCAGGAGTAGAAGTACCATGACCATCAGAAGCCCGGATACTCTCTGCAGCTGCACTGCCTCTGGCATTCTTCGCTCTACAATACTTGGCCACGTATCGGTCATCGATAGGTGGCGGGATCCTGACTTGACCCCTTGAGGGTAGTCTCACCCTCGCTTGCAAGCACAAGCTCATAATCAGGCAGGGGAAAGCTAGGGGACAATTCACACGAGCCCCCGACTTTAGCCCGCTTTCGATCACGGACTTAAGCTCATTAGCGATTATCCTCGCCACATCGATCTGGACGCTGGAGAGGATACTGTGAACCAAATGTGCCACTGGGATCGGCACTGTAGAAGTATGCGATTTAGGCTGGATGTTTGTCAGAACCAAAAGCAGTATCAGTTGAGCCATGGGAGTCATGTCCTCCCTATGATACCTCATTGGAACCCCAGATGGGTTCAGCTCAACAGATTTCCCTCTTAATAGCAGGGCGGCAGAAATGGCTTCAATATCCCGGTGAAGCCGTAGGTCTGTGTGGTATGTATCTCTCTCCTCAGCTCCCAACTAGAGCGGCTCACCAAGGACTCGGTTAATGGCATCCCTATCAAATGCAACTGGACGGCCGGCCACTCTAGATATCCAAGTAAAGGGCTCGTCGTCATCAGGCAGTGCGTTTGCATAAAACTCACGCACCGTTGCTATGTCATAATGCTCAAGTGGGGAAATTAACCGATCCCACTTCATAGTGTCTATCAACCCGGCAAATGCTCTGCTTGTGCCTTGGGGGTTGATGAGGAATCGCTTCTCCGGAAGAATTTTCCGTTTCTCCAAAGCAATGTACCTGGCGGCCTGCTTCGGGCCGACAAACTTATCGGTATCAAACTGGATAGGTACAGACCGGGAAGTGTTTCCTCCCTTCCTCTTCTTTGAAGTTCCAGACCTTGATTCCATCTGCAAAATATAAAAGGAAACAACACACACCAAACAGATTAGACAGCAAAACCAAAATTTAAAGAACTGTCATGCTCGCTGCTGCTTCGCCTAGCGAAGTGGCAGCGAACGCTCGCCCCTGGTTCGCCTAGCGAGTGCTAGCGAACCTTACGGGTTTTTGGGTTCTGCAGCATTTTCAGAGAATATTTCCCAAAACCCACATTCTAATGGTTTCAATTTCAGAACCTAATGATTTATCAATTAAACGAACGTTCTATGCTATTGGGGATTACACATTCACATGCAAAACCTAAAATCCCCAATTGCAAAACCTAAAATCCCACATGCAAACCTAAAATCCCACATGCAAACCTAAAGTTTCCCATACCACAACTCATCCTAATTGTCATTCAAATCGGAAATAACAGAGTTCAAACATACAGAAAATGTAGTAGGGCAAACCTTAGTTACACGGATTGATTGAAATGTGAAGTGGAGTAGGGTTTGCAATCTTCCAAATAGGGATAGAGTGCTAGTGAGAGAGATGAAAATGAGAGAGTGTGGAGAGTGCTCGGTTAAAATTTTCCTCAGCAGAGTTGAAAAACAGAAAAGTTGTGTTTGGGCCAAAATCAGTGGCCTGCTGAGATTTTAAATAAGGCTGTCACGCAGCGCTCGCTGCTGCTTCGCCTAGCGAGCAGCTAGCGAATCAGCTCGCTACTGCCTCGCCTAGCGAGCATCAAGCGAGCATGACAGCAATTGCCTTTTCAAAGGCAGCAGTTCAGGTTCATTCAGCAAGGTGTTAGCACTTCGAATCCCATCACAACACACAGAAAAAGCAGTAAATACTTACAATGTTGGGGTGCCTCCCAACAAGCGCTTGTTTAACGTCGGCTAAGCTCGACGGTGCGATGCTCACAGAGGAGCATCCAAAGGAATTGTGCAGCTTCCGCGATCCACTTTGTTGTTTGAGCTACCGGGATCCATTTTGTTGAGCAACTTTCTCAAGGGCTTTGTTGTCTTCAAGAGGTTCTTGATGAACCTTCGATAAAATCTAATACCACCCTTTTTCGGAACTATTTGCACAACGCTCACCCATTCACTGTCGGCGATAGAACAATTCATCTCGGCCTCTACCAGTTTGACAACCTCTTTCTTCTTCAGCACCCGCATCAATTGATTCTCTTCATTTGTGGACAAATTATTGCTAATGATCACGGGTTTAGTACAGTTATCATCAAGGTACACATATTTCACATGTGGCTCCAATTTTGGTTCCTCCACTATATTGGTCATATCCACGCCTTCCCTTGTCTCATCATGATAGAAAAGTTCTCCGTAAGCCTCTAATTCATGCAACCATGCTTCCATCTTTTTTTCATTAGTTTTGGTCGAAAGTTGGTAGACTCCGATAAGAGGTCTTTCGGAAGGATTAGAAATATGGACCTGGTTTGCGACCTCCACTAGCTTCTCCTCTGTGGAATCGATTCGGAAAGAATCATGTTTATCATTGAGATGCTTTTTGGCTTCAAAAAGATGGAAGGCTACCTCTTCATTTTGGACCCTTACCTTCATCAAACCGTTATCTACGTCTATCATCATGTGCGCGGTTTTCATGAATGGTCGGCCCAGGATGAGCGGAGCATCATCATCCTCTTCCATATCAATAATAATAAAATCAACTGGGAAGAAGAATTTATCAACTTTGACTAACATGTCTTGAGCCACTCCATACGGTGCAGTGGTAGATTTATCAGCAAGTTGCAAAGTCATCTTCGCAGGTTTGATATCAACATTTCCCAATCTTTTGATAATGGACAGGGGAATTAAATTGATGCTAGATCCCAAGTCAATCAAGCCATTACCCATGTAGGTGTCTCCAATGGTTACCGGTAAAGCGACTCGTCCCGGATCGGATTCCTTCCTTGGGAGAGTTTTTTGAATGATGGCACTACATCGTGCATCAAGCAAGATTGTCTCTGGTTCCGTGTACCTCCGTTTTTTTGTAAGTATGTCCTTCATGAATTTGGCATACTTTGGCATTTGCTCCAAGGCTTCGGCAAACGGAATGTTCACTTTCAATTGTTTAAAAATATCCATGAACCGGGCGTAATTCCGTTCATTCTCCCTTTTGGACGGAGCATGAGGATAAGGAAGGTTTTGGATTGGAGTAGCGCTCACTACCTCCTTTCCTTTAGCAATTCTTGAACTCCTCCATCTAGGTTTTTTCACTGGCTCCACCACTACTTCATCACTTGTATTTTTCTCAATCTCCACACTTTTTTTCTTTTCAACTTCACCATTCTTTTCGTTCTTTTCAACTTCTTCCTCCTCACTCCACTCCCCCACTCTATCATCAATATTATCCTCCAAAATTTCTTTCTTTTCCTCTCTTTGTTCACTCTCAACTCTTTTTTTATTCTCACTCATCAACTCCCTCCCACTTCTCGTTGTGATCGCCTTACAATACTCCTTAGGATTTGTTTGCGTGTTTGCCGAAAAGGAAGGACCGGGTTGTTGTTCCGCGAGTTGCTTAGCAAGTTGCCCAACTTGGGTCTCGAGATTTTTTATAGCCGCGTCGTTGCTTTTTTGATTTGCCATTGACATTTGCATGAATTGCGTCAATGTCTCTTCCAACTTAGAAGTTACGACCGGCGGTTGTTGAGATTGATAAGGATTTTGGGGAGGGTTTTGACGGCTAGAAGAACCACCTCCATAACCTTGGTTATGGTAATAGTTACTTCTAGGTTGGAACCCTTGGTTCCCTTGGAAATGTTGTTGATTTTGAGGGTGCGGTTGATAAGGTTGTTGTTGTTGTTGTTGTCTCGGTTGGTAGTCCCTTTGGTTTGCCATGTAGTTTACATCTTCGAATCCCGGAGGTGGACAGAATCCGGTGTCATGCTCACCTTTGCAAAGCTCACAACAAGCTATTTGTTTAGCTTTAGACGGTTCTCTCAACTCTTTAATTTATTGCGTTAAGAGTTCCACTTGTTGTGAGATGAGCTTGTTTTGGGCAAGGATGGCATCGTTCGTCCCTAGCTCAAGCACTCCTGGCTTCTTCAAAGAGTTGCCTCAACTTTGACTCTGAATATCATTTAGAGCCATTCGATTTATGATGTTTGTGGCTTCTTCGGCACTTTTTGACAATAAAGAGCCACCCGAAGTAGCATCCAACAACGTCTTGCAGTTTGGTTGAAGTCCATTTTTGAAGATATGGATTTGAGTCAATTCATCAAATCCATGCCCTTTACATTTCCGAAGCATGGACTTGAATCTTTCCCACACTTCATTTAATGATTCACTGGTTCCTTGTGAAAACACTGAGATGGCCGTCTTTGATTCCATGAACCGGTTATGGGAGAAGAATCTTTCGATGAACTTTTCTTCTAACACGTTCCAGTCTGTCATGACGGCTGGTGTTTGGTCTAAGTACCAATCTTTTGCTTTGCCGAGCAAAGCGTGGGGAAATAATCTTCTGAATAACGGGAGCTCCTGAGCCTGATCCACTCCGGCCGCCAATGCTATCTCATAAAATTTTGTGAGAAAAGCAAAGGGATCTTCATGGTCCATTCCGGTGAATGGACTTCCATATAATAAATTGAGAGTTCCCGTTTTCATCTCAGCTTGCCTTCCCGTGTGGTTGGCAAACTGAGCGGTGTTTCTTGGACTGTTTATGCATGGACTAGAAATAGGCGGTTGTGGTTGTGGCTCCATGTTAGGTATGAATGGTGGTGGATTTGTGGTAGAAGAACTATCTCCTTGCTCTTGACGTTGTCTAGCCTGTTGCCTCCTACGTCTCGTTTTGCTATTGAGCCTCCTTGCGGTTCTCTCGATCTCAGGATCAAAAAGAAGTTCGTCCACAGGGATTTGCCCTCGCATAAAAAGTAAGCTGCACACTAAACCAAACAAATTACAAGCACAAGTTAAAAATTCAAAAGCTAAAAATTAAGCAACCATTGCGATGCTCGCAATATCAATTTACAATCCCCGGCAACGGCGCCATTTTGTTGATTGTAATTTTAAGTGTCGGGTTTTTGTTATCGTATCCACAGGGATTGTAAGATATCACCGCCGTTCGATGGTTGTATTAATCTTAACTTAAGTAACACATGGGGTTTTGGTTTGAGTCACGTTATCTTGCATAAAAAGGTAATAAAATGCGGTAAAAGTTTGGTTTGAATATTTGAGAAATATTGCCAAAGTTAGGGTTCAACGATCACTTTGCATGTATTTGTTCAGTCAACAATCTTATAAACTCCTTTAGATGATAAATTATTTCACAAAGTCCTCCCAATGTGTTTCTCTCGAACACACATTGTGAGTTTTCCCATTTTGATTGATTGTTTATCTCTAACACAACCTATCAAAATGATAACTTTTTGGTTCAACCTTATGGTGAACAAAATCATTCATTACTATCTCTAGCTAACAAACAAGATTGGATGAAAACCTAGGTTAAGAGTTGGTAAACATCTCTCGATCATAAACCAACACAAAGAGTTTTGAATAAGAACAAAGTTTTCATCATATATTCACCATTAAAGAGTTTACACATGGAGATCCTTACATTTACACACAAAGCTAATGATCATCTACATCTAACCTTGACAAATGGAGGACTTAGCTACTCATGTTCATGGTAGCTTGGTCGGCAAGTTTCGGAAGAAGGTTGATCAACATCCGAGTCGAATAATCGAGATTGGATGGGAATCCACCTTCTTTTTGTAAAAGATGGTTAAGAGATGAAGAGAAATGAAATTTAGGGCACAAAAGCTTCTAAGAACAATGCTGTAAAAATATCTAGAAAAAGTGCAAAAGTATGGAAAAACTAGGTATGGCTCCAAAAAGTGGCACTTGCTACTTATAGAGCTGTACTGGGCTATCATGCTCGCTAGGCGAGCAGAATGGCTCGCCTAGCGAGGGTCTAATTGAGGCACATGAGGCACCTGCGCCCAGAGAAACAGCCTAGCTCAGACTGTCATGTTCGCCTAGCGAACAAAACCTTCGCCTAGCGAAGGGCACGCTTCAACCCTCGCTCCAGCGAGGTTGAGAGGTTTGGCTACTGGAATCCTCGCTGGGATCTCGCTGATGGCTCGCCTAGCGAGTGAGTGCTGGCTGCGCTTTTCACCAAGTCTG
Organism: Lathyrus oleraceus; assembly: GCF_024323335.1. Taxonomy (NCBI): domain Eukaryota; kingdom Viridiplantae; phylum Streptophyta; class Magnoliopsida; order Fabales; family Fabaceae; genus Lathyrus; species Lathyrus oleraceus. The sequence goes on from NC_066584.1 coordinate 498,811,455, forward strand.
GACGCGTTCGCTGCAACGTTCGCTGGAAGCTCGCCTAGCGAGTCCTTCGCTACAGCTCTCGCCTAGCGAGCAAGCTGATGAATGCATCTTCTCTTTGGTTCCTTTGCCAACTTTCTTGTGTCTTCATTTTCAATTATTTCATGCCTTCTTCCTGCACAATAACACACAAATCAAAGGTACCAAGATCGTTTATCAATGTATTGCATTTCATCTAAAACAAAGGTGGTTTCGACAATTTAGCAAGGAAATGGAGTGAAAGATACCCATATTTGATAGCTCAAATAAGCACTTTTGGGTATCTAACAGTCACACCGATCTTCCAAACTCCTTTTGGGGACATGCACTATTGACAGCAGCTTACACACTTAACTGTGTTCCATCCAAAAAGGTTGAGAAGACACCATATGAGATATGGAGTGGTAAGAAACCACATATGTCTTACATGAAGATTTGGGGTTGCGAAGTTTATGTGAAATGACAAATTTCAACTAAGCTTGAGCCCAAATCTGACAAATGCTTATTTGTGGGGTATCCTAAAGAAACAAGAGGGTATTACTTCTACAATCCTTCTGAGGGCAAAGTGTTTGTCGCTCGAACTGGAGTTTTCCTAGAAAAGAATTTTATTTCCAAAGGAATCAGTGGGAGGAAAGTAGAGCTTGAAGAAATTCAAGAATCACAAAGCATCGATACACCTATGGAGGAATTAGAGCAGGAAATACAAGTGGTTGTGGAAGAGCAACCTGCTCAAGTAGAACAAGACCAGCGTAGGTCGAGCAGGATACGTCACCTACCTAAGAGATATGGATATCTCATAATAGATCAAGGTGATGTATTACTCATGGATCAAGATGAGCCTGTGACCTACCAAGAGGCCATAACTGGTCCCGAGTCTGAGAAGTGGCTAGAAGCCATGAAATCTGAAATGGATTCCATGTACACAAACCAAGTTTGGACCTTGGTAGAGCCTCCTGTAGGAGTTAACCCTATAGGATGCAAGTGGGTCTTCAAAAAAAGACTGACATGGATGGTAAGGTACATACCTATAAGGCAAGACTGGTTGCAAAAGGATATAAACAAATTCATGGGGTTGACTATGATGAAACCTTTTCACCAGTTGCAATGCTTAAATATGTTCGGATTTTACTTGCTATCGCTGCATATCATGATTATGAAATATGGTAGATGGATGTCAAAACTGCTTTCCTTAATGGGAATCTTCTTGAGGATGTGTACATGACACAACCTGAAGGATTTGACATACCAGAAGAAGCCCAAAAGATATGTAAGTTACAAAGGTCAATCTATGGATTGAAGCAAGCTTCCAGAAGCTGGAATCTTCGTTTTGATGAAACAATAAAACAATATGGATTCATCAAGAACGAAGATGAGCCTTGTGTCTACAAGAAGGTTAGTGGGAGCATGATCGTGTTCCTGGTATTATATGTAGATGACATATTACTCATTGGAAACGATGTCCCTACCCTGCAACAAGTAAAGTCTTGGTTGGGGAAATGCTTTTCTATGAAGGACCTAGGTGAACCAGCCTATATATTAGGAATCAGAATCTATAGAGATAGATCACAAAAACTGCTTGGCCTAAGTCAGAGTACGTACATAGACAAAGTGCTGAGACGCTTTAACATGCATGATTCCAAGAAAGGATTCATACCTATGCAACATGGCCTGTGTCATTCAAAAACACAATCCCCTTCAACTACGGAAGAAAGGGATCGTATGAATAAGATTCCATATGCATCTGCAATAGGATCTATCATGTATGCCATGTTATGTACTCGACCAGATGTCTCGTATGCTTTAAGTGCAACGAGTAGGTACCAATCTGATCCTCGTGATGCCCATTGGGTAGCTGTCAAGAATATCCTTAAGTACTTGAGAAGTACTAAGGACTCATTCTTGATATATGGAGGTCAGGAAGAGTTGGCTGTAAATGGATACACCGATGCCAGCTTCCAGACAGATAAGGATGACTTTAGATCGCAATCTGGTTATGTGTTTTGCTTAAACGGTGGCGCTGTGAGCTGGAAAAGTTCAAAGCAAGATACATTTGCTGATTCTACAACCGAGGCCGAGTATATTGCTGCCTTAAGTGTAGCAAAGGAAGTTGTTTGGATCAAAAAGTTCATTAGTGAACTTGACATAGTTTCTAGCATTGTGGATCCCATTGGTCTCTATTGTGATAACAATGGTGCTGTCGCACAAGCTAAGGAGCCTAGATCTCACCAACGATCCAAACACATACTTAGGCGTTATCACCTCATTCGAGAGATAATAGATAGAGGAGATGTGAAAATATGTAGAGTACCTACACTTGACAATATCGCTGACCCACTGACAAAGCCTCTTGCGCAGCAGAAGCATGATGGCCATACTAGATCTATGGGCATTAGGGATATGCCTGATTGGCTCTAGTGCTAGTGGGAGATCGTTGGTGTAAGCCCTAGCGGTCAATACTTTTGGTACTCGTATCGAATTATTTATTAATTATAAAAGGCTTTTTCCTTATTATGTTTGTTTAATAAAGTCCCTAGAATAGCTAGTCCGTTTAATGTATCAAGTATGACTTAATCATGAGATCACATTAAACATAAGGACACTATTCTTAAAGTATCCGTAGTCGAGCTTTATTGTGAAGTCGGATAACATTAAAGCATTAAGACTATTATGTCTGTAGACTGATGATCACATCTCATGGATCATGGATAAAGAGTTATCAAGTTTTAAACATAGGTATGAATATTAAGAGTAATATTTATACTGGATTGACCCGCTATGAGAATACTATATAGAATGTTATGCAAAGTGTCATAAGTTATTCTCATGGTGATAATGGTGTATACCACTCTTCGACCTGAAACCACTATGGACCCTAGATGTAGAGTCGAGTGCTTTATTGCTGATCCAACGTTGTCCGTAAATGGATAACCATAAAGACAGTTGATGGGTACTCCACGAAACATGCTGAGGGACATGAGTGACCTAGATGGAATTTGCCCATCCTGCATAATAGGATAAATGCCTATGGGCCCAATATTGAACTGGACAAGGATGACACGGTCTATGCCTTGTGTTCAATATAGACATAAGGGCAAAAGGGTAATTATACACATAATTATTATCACAGAAGGATTTGTCAGATCACATGACATTTTCGTGACTTGGGTAGTAGTGATGTGTTGATAGATACCGCTCACTGTTTATTATGTTAAATGCATGATTTAATATAATTGCCAACATCGCGAAAACCTACAAGGTCACACACAAAGGACGGATTGATGAGAGATAGAGTAGCTAAGGAACATCGTAAGGTACGGTGCACTTAAGTGGAATACGAAATATGGTAAGGTACCACACGCTTAAGTGATTTTGGGCATATTATAAGATATGGGACAAAATACACTTAAGTGGGCTTTTTAGCTTGAAGCCCACACAAGTGGTTCTATAAATAGAACCCTTGGGTAGAAGCATTGTCACTCTAATTGGAATTTTGTTTCCCTCTCTCTCACTCAAAGCCTTCATTCGTAGCAGCTAGCACTGAGATTGAAGGAATCCGTTCGTGTGGACTGAGTAGAGACGTTGTCATCGTTCAACGTTCGTGATCGCCACAAGAGGTAACGATTCTATCACTGATCATGCCCATTCGTAAGGATCACTAAATGGAGAAATTTTTAAATTCCGCTGCGCCTTGGATGGCAATTCTCCTTCACTCATGACCAACACCTCAAGGGGATGCTCAAGCGAATTCGACAATACAACATGATGCTAACTTGGAGAAATGCACATTCGGAGTGAGAGCCGATAAATTTTTGGGGTTCTACCTTATAGAGAGAGAGAATCGAAGCCAACCCCGACAAATGTGAAGCAATTGTTCAAATGAACTCACCAATCTCGAAGAAGAAAGTCCAAACATTGAATGAGATGCTCACCGCCTTAAACATGTTCATTTCGAAATCTTTCCAACATGCATTGCCTTTATCTAGATTGTTGAGGAATGAGTAGAAGTTTTAATAGAAATCAAAATTTGAAAGTGAATTCGAATCATTGAAAAAGGCATTGGCTACACCATTGATGCTTACTGGTCCACTCCCTAACGAAGTCCTCTACTTGTACATGGCCCTTTCTAAGGAAGTTATCAGTGTTGTTCTAATGAGGGAGCCAAATTCCAACCAAAACCTCATATACTTCATATCAAATGCCCTAGTCGAACCAAAAACATGCTACTAGAAGATAGAGAATGCAACTCTAGCATTGGTGACTGCATCGAGAAAGCTCCATAGGTATTTCCTTGCACAATCCGTAGTGGTTCAAATCGACTTGCCCTTGGAATAATTACTTCATATACTAGATTTAGTCGGGCGATTGATGAAATGATCCATTTAATTGTCGGAGTTTGAAGTATCTTTCAAAACAAAAAAGGAGTTGAAGCCCACATGTTCACCGGCTTCTTGGCGAAAATGACTACCAACCTACTAGATCCAACTCATACTTGGACGATATTCAAGGATGGGTCATCTAACAACCGAGGAAATGGAGCTAGCGTGATTCTAGGAAAGAGAGTTGGCCTTGTAATGAGAGTTTCTCTGCAGTTCAAAATTTTTGCCACTAATAACCAAGTCGAGTATGAAGCCGTTATTATCAAGATTATGTTGGCAGGAGAGATGAGGGTGTAAAACATTAAGTTAAGGATAGACTCATAGTTAGTTGTTTCTCATATGCGAGGGGAGATGCAAGCTAAGGACTCATTCATACAAAGATACTTGAATCTAGCTATAGAGAAGTTGGCAAACTTCAAAATGTCTGAGGTTGCACATGCTCAACAAAAAGAAAAAACTTGGAAATATGTACTCTATAGACTAGAAAGTGTTGTTCCTTTTTATTGACTGCATTATGTAAAATAACATAGAGCGTACAAGATGTTTTGATAGAGAAAGGACACATGTGAGACAAAATATTCATACATGTGTGCAACATCTAACATTTGTCAAGAGGACAATATTGTTGATACTCTGAGTGTATTTTCTGGATGTATCATTAATGTAAATATGACAATAGAGTTATTGATTTAATACCTTTTTAAATAAAAAAAGTTTGAAATTTTAAAAAATAAAATATTTTAATATATGACACCATCATTTTAAGAAAATCAAGTATAAATTAAAGTTATAGTAAAATTGTAATTATAAATATATACTTGATTTTAGGGGGAAAATGGTGTGATAAGTTTAATACAATTTTTTGCGCTCGTCCTCAGAGAGAGTAAAATTCGTCATTTCAAACGGGAAGCGCATAAAAAAATCCTTACGACTCTCAAAACATGTTCAAAATTGAAATCCCATCAATCTCAGTATGGATATAAATTTAGCGATTTCCCCTCCTTTCAATTCCTTCTCAGAATCTCTAATCAAACCCAAAAAGAAACTTATTAAACTTTTTCAGAAGAGAGCCCTCTCGCGGTTGAAGGTTCATGATTCAATCCCTTTTTAAATCCCAATCTCTGATTAATTCCACTTTTAATTTATAATAGATCTTAATTCCTTTATCGATTCAAGGATGAGTGGTGGTACGTGTTCATTGAACCAAACCCTCACTCTTCCTTATTTGTTTATATTCTTTTATGTATTTTTTGGATTTATTTTCTTGTGGAAAATCAATGGAAATCGGGAACTTATAACTCTATTTGTGTTGTAAATATATAGTAGAAATTAATAAAATGTTTATTTCATGTGTTACTCATTTGCCTTTTTTATTTATACATGTTTGACAAAATGTTGCTTTCAAGTTTTTAATTGACCTTCTCCAAATTGCAAATTGTAAGTGTTAGTTGTTGATGTTTGAGAAAAATTGATTATATCATTTGTGAGTGGCTGTACATAATGTTGTTAAAAAATAGGTTTAAATTGTATATCATATTACTATAATTGTATCTCTGAAGCAATTTGCAAGAGTTTTACATTTGTTTCCTTAATTTGGTCTCTTTCTCTTTGGATTAATTTTAAACTGTCAACTATGACTTATTGCTTATGGAATGCCCTTGAAGATACATTGATTTGAACACAAGTGGAGCTAAAATGAAAAATGCAACCAATGTATCTCAAGTGTTTTTTTTTTAATTTCTATTTAATTTATTTTGTTATAATTGTGTGCAAGACTTCCATGTTTCTATGTCATTTTCTCATTATACAATGCAATTAGATTTGCAATTTTGTTGTTGTCACGTTTGATGGGTGTTAAATTTGTTTTTCAGTCGCCTAGACTTGTTGTGAACCTTTTTGTTCTTGTCATAATTGTGTAATTTTTGTTGTTCACTTTTTTGTTCATGTCATACTACCTCCGTTTTTTAATTATAAATTGCTTTAGAAAAATATTTTATACCATAATATAAGTCGTTTTATAATATCAATGATTCATTAATGTTATTTTTCCTATTATACCATTAAATATTTATTATTCTCTATCATTTCAACTATGTCAATTTATTTTTTCAATACCATTAATGAAAGACAATTTTGTAAAAACCTTCATAATTTCTCTTTTTCATATCATAATTATTACATTTCTTAATACGTGTGAAAAGTCAAAAACGACTTATAGTAAAAAAACGGAGGGAGTAGCTTTTATGGCACTTGTTTTCTGCGGTTTAATCTCCCTAGATATGTCGTACACTTGTAGTGGGTATATTCAGAGCATTCTCCGAAAAGTTGATCTTTGATTCAAAAATAAACTTTTTTACCACTATGCTAATTAGCTTAGAGAACAAATAAAACTCAACAACGGATATTTATGTATTTATTGTTGGTTTATAATTTTATAAAAAATAATTTTGAGGCCCCTATTTTTTGGAGATTCTGGATGTAGGCCTCCTTGAGTGACCCTAAGGCCGACCCTCGGTATATTAGAGTTTGTTAATTTGTGGTTATGCTAGGTCACATCGGTTGTAACTTTTTATTTGTATTTGGTCACACTTGTGTTTGGATATGAATGTTGTTAGTAGAATATTTTGCTTTTTTTTTTTAAAAACACAACTATAGCTAAGTAAATCACTTTTTTTTTATGATATGTTAACTTTGATTGATGATAAGTTAGACATTTAGAAGAAATTAAAAAGAAAGATATATACTTTAGCATTTGGCAATGATGATAATGTAAAAAAAAATTGCTAAAGAGAATTTTTTGTACCATTATATTATTTGTATAATATCTAAAAAAAAATTATGTTATCTTCTTAGTGTCATAGTAGTATTTAATCTATTATTATGAAATTTTGAAACTCCACCATCTTTAAGGATATATCTTTATATATTTACTCTATTAAATAAGAATTTGTTTTTACATCGTTTAATATATATCTTAAAATTCGTCATCTGTCAAACTTTGGATTTTGCAATTTTTCTTTTAAAAAAATACATATAAACACCAATTATTAAGAAAATTAGGTGTTAAATATCGTCTTTCAACCACTTTTACCCAACCTTGAGGTAAAATGTTGATATTTAACACCATCTTTAATAAACAGGTGTTTTAGGTAGAAAGTTCACACTTGTTTCTGGTAAAAATAAATATTGAATTCTAATATTTAACTTCAGTGTTTACTAATAATAGGTGTAAAATGGAAGACTTATATCAGTTTTAAGACCGGTGTAAAATGATCTTATTTACTATGCCTGTAACAATAACACCTATGGAAAAAAGGTCTCAAATCTTTAAAACACATGTGTTAAATCCCCATTTTACACTAGTGTATGCAAGAAAAATTGGTTGTTATCACTACTATGGAAAACACATATAATGACAGTTGAGAAACACATATAATGTCGGTTTCACGTCCGTTGTTAGGTAGCGTGTGATTGTATGTAAGTCGGTTTCTATAACGGGCGAGTAACTGTGGTTATAGGTTAGGTAGTGCGCTGTCATATCCTAATTTTTAATCCCAAGATCCCACATACCATTGACATCCTTGCATACAAACAAGGTCACCTCTTGGTCCATCTCCCTCTCATCTTTGGGTTTTAATTTTGTAGGGATCATTAAGCACCTCTTTGTTAATGTTTTACCTTTGTGTTTATATGTTTATTGCTTAACCACTAATCAAATAGTAAAATATGTTTTGTTTTCTTTAAGTATATTGTGCAGGGTAGGGCTTTTCATCAAGAGTATCAAGCATGATTCCTCAACTAGGTTTTCTTTGATTCCTCAGTAAAGTGAGGCCAACCATTGATTTTCAAGGGAGCTATCTTTCAATGCATGATCTCAAAGGTTCTAAAGCACCTTTCAATATCATTTTGATCAAGAGTACATCAAAGTTTTGTGGTTCACTTCTCAAGGAAAGTCAAAGGTTCATGTGTTTATTTCCATGCCTTCTTCACCAGGTCACCTTAAGTTTTGAGAAATCTAATCAAGATACGTTCAAGGATACCTTATTTTGAGTTCATATGATCATCCATGTGCTTTGAAATTCAAGAAAAGTCCAAGTACACAAGTTTGTTCCAAGTGGTTTGACCAAAAAGTCAACATTTGAAGTCAAAGTTCCAAGGATCTCAACTCCTTCAATTATCAACATTTTTGAATGCTTATTTTTGAATATGAATCTTCTCAAAATCCCCTACAACTTATATTTAGACGACAAGAGGCAATTATTCTTAGAGGATCATCAAACGTTTGGAAACATTATAGGTCATTTGTGGACTTAGTGAAATTTAACCTATTTTCAAGTGACTTTTTCTCAATTTTAAAGGTTTATAAATTCTTCAATTTTCAACATTTGAGGCTTATTATTTTTACACAGTGTCATTTGTGATACGCTCTACAAGTTTGCTTCAATGATCAAGGTCAAATTATATTTGGAAGGCCATGGAATTCATTGAGACATTACAGGTCATTTTCAGTCATTGGATGCTTAAATTTTTCTAAGTTACATGATCAGTTTTTCGTGTCAATTTCAACATGCCATACCTTTGTGCCCAAGAATCCAAATGCAACCTTTCTTGGCACATTGTAATCTTTGTTATGATGTCAACACATTGCAAAAAGGATGAGACCAAAAAGCCTCCTGAGCAAGATGCCCCATTGAGTTGAACATGGTGACTTGGAACTGAAGAAATCACCATTGCCCAAAATTTGAACTTCACTACTCTCAATTCTAAGCCAAATTAGCATGTGTTTTGGACCTAAAAATGTTTAACCAAGTCTCAAGAAGTTAATTGACCCTTGAAACTCATCATTTGGCTGAGTTTTGATGGATTACAAGTCAAAATTTTCTCACATTCAGATCAAATTCGTTTTTGCACGAATTAAGCTTGATTCTATAAGTATTTGGATCCAAACACATTCCTTATAAATAGAGGAAGCTATTGCATTCATTTCCAAGCTTTGGAGACCTAAGAAACCCCTACTATAATTTGTGTGCGATATTAAAAGCGTTATTTGTAGAGCACGACATGGTCGCAGAAGTGATTGAGGAAGAAGGTCTTGATGAAGAGCTAGCTACCCCAAAATATCTATGTTACTATGTAATGAATGACAGTTCATTGAATGAAGACCACACCATTTTTAAAAGGCCAAACATGGCCATGCAGCAGCACTTGGAGCCTTTATATATAAGGGTCAAGGTAAATGACGTAGGGATCAACAAGGTTTTTATCAATTGTAGAGCATGTGTAATGTTATGACCTAGTCCCTCTTGGAGAAAATAGGAAAAATTACCACAGATTTAGCCTATAATAATATGGTATTATCCAACTATGAGGGAAAAACCAGTAAACCCTTAGGGGATATTCAAGTCGGCGTAGTGGTACGAACTACCACAAGGCCAACATTGTTCATGCTGGTTCCAACAAAAGCAAATTACAACCTACTATTAGATAGGGAGTGGTTGCACATGGTATGATGTGTACCCTCATCTATGCATCAGAGGATCGCCGTCTATAAGCCTGATGGGATTGTCGAACACATCGAAGCGGATCAAAGTTTTTTTAGAGCAAATGTCAATCACATCGACAAACTTAACTTTGACCAGAGATTGGCAAACATTTCACCACGTAAACTTGTTAGAGAAGGCTTTAGATTTCAAGGGCGTGAGGTCTACTACATAGTGAACCTACATCCTCAATACAAGTTAACTTGGGAATATGAAATTGTCGGATGGTACAACCGATGGTTTGAACCTGATGAAGATCATCATTTGAGTCAATTGCGTTGGCTCGGATTTGGGCATATGTGGCTAAAAGTAAGATATTACCGGCCTTAGAGGCTGAATCTCAACAAATATTGGTTGTCGAAGCCATTAAGTTTTAGAACTCTCGGGAAAATCAATCTGGCTCTACCGGCCAAACAATAAATTCAGAAAGGCAGAGGCTAAATTACATCTATAATGATGAGCCTTTGGGGTTCGAAAAAGATCCAGCGATCTCGACCAAAAGGTCGATATACATTAGTGCCAAAATCTCCCCATACTTGAAAGAAGAAGTAATCAAGGCGCTGAAGGAGTTCAAAGATTACTTTTCCTGTGACTATGATGAAATGCCTGGGCTTAGTCGTGATTTAGTATAATTAAAGCTTTCGATTAGACCTAATAAGAAGATAGTGAAGCATTCCCCAAGAAGGTTTGCGCCAGAAATCATGTCGAAGATCAAACCTGAAATTGAGAGATTTCTTCGGAACAAGTTCACCAGACCTGTCAGGTATGTCAAATGGCTAGCTAATATTGTTCCAGTTATTAAGAAAAACGGCAACCTCATAATCTTCATAGACTTTGGAGATCTTAATGTTGTCACTCGTAAAGATAAATATCAGATGTCAGTGGCTGAAATGTTGGTCGATTCGGTGGCAAGATTCGAATACCTCAATCTCCTCGATGGACACTCTAGTTACAACCAGATTTTCATTGTAGAGGAAGACATATCAAAATGGAGTTTCGATGCCCAGCGGCTTTAGGCACTTACGAATGGCTAATAATGCCTTTTGGCCTGAAGAACGCTGATGCCACTTACCATAGAGTAATAAACTTGATGTTTCATGACTTCATTGAAACATTCATGCAAGTGTACATTGATGACATAGTTATCAAATCTTCATCCGAGAATGGCCACCTTGACCATCTTCGACAATCGTTCGAAAGGATGAGGAAAATTGGGCTTAAAATGAACCCATTAAAATGTGTGTTTTGTGTTCATGTAGGGGATTATCTTGGGTTTGTTGTCCATAAGAAGGGCATAGAGATAAACTAAAACAAGACAAAAGCCATACGAAATGCTGAGTCTTTGACCAACAAAAAATAGCTCTAGTCCTTGTTGGGGAAAATCAAATTTCTAAGATTCATTTTGAATTTGAGTGGAAAGACAAAAGTATTCTCACTACTACTACGCTTAAAGAAAGAAGATGGTTTAAATGGGAACCAGAACATTAACAAGCCTTTGAGTTGATTAAGAGGTACCTGTCAAATCCTCCAACGTTATTACCTCCCATGAGTAACAAAGCTATGAAGTTATACATTTCTACATCTGAGTCGACAATTGGGAGTATGTTAACCCAAGAAGATGATGATGGCGTCGAAAGAGCCATATATTATATAAGTAGAATCATGAATGATGTTGAGACTAGATACACTATGGTAGAAAATTTTGTTTATCATTATATTTTTCTTGTACCAAACTCAAGCATTATATAAAATCTTCAGATGTGTATGTTTATTCACACTTCGATATAATTAAGCACATGTTGTCAATTTTTTATACATAGTTGAGTTGCAAAATGGGCATTAGCCCTAAGTGAATACTCTTTAACTTACGCGCCCTTAAAGGCCATGAAAGGCCAAATTATTGGTGATTTCATCGTGGATCATGCAGTGGTAGAAATATCGCAGAACTATGTCGAGTTCCCAACGTGGAAATTATATTTTCATGGTTCCACTCATTCCAAAGGAACGGCCGTGTGAATTTTCATCATGTCCCAAAAGGAATTCCGACTAAGTATAAGTTCAAGATCAACGACCATTGTTCCAAGAACAAGGTTGAATATGAAGCCTTGATAACAAGTCTTATAATATTATTAGACTTGGGGGAAACCAAAGTCGAGATCAAGGGTGACTCTGAACTGTTAATCAAACAATTAACAAAAGAATACAAATGCATTAAAGAAAAATTGTTAATATACTTCATCAAGGAAAATTCAATGCTTAAAAGATTTGAAAATGTGGATATTGAACATGTACAACGAATAAAAAACCAAGAGGCCAACGATTTGGCCCAAGTAGCCTCAGGCTAAAAGGTAGCGAAGAGAAAATTAAAGGACTTGACTAAAGTAAAAGACAACCTAGTATCGACTAGCATTATCCGACCAGATTTATCAACGCCAAAACTGGCGGGGGCACGAGAATTAATACCAGAAAATTTTGAAACTTTTGCCATCGAAAACATGACAAATGACGACTGGCAAAGGGAAATTATTGAGTTCCTTAGAAACCCAACAAGAACAACAGACTAAAAAACGAAATAAAAGGCGCTAAGTTACGTCATTATTGGGAACGATTTGTTCCAAAAGCCCCCACAAGAGGTGTTGCTCAAATGTATCAGTGAAAGCGAAGCTTACTTGTCAATTTCTGACACCCACAACGGATCGTGTGGCGCTCACCAAGCAGACCATAAAATGAAGTTTTTGTTATGTCGACAGGGGGTATACTGACCCACCGTGTTGAAGGATTGCATTCAGTTCGCTCAAGGATTTAAAGAGTGTCTAAAACATGGAGGAATGCAACATGTGCTCACCAGTTAATTACATTAGATCATCAATCCATGGCTATTCAGGTATGGGTATTAGACCTAATATGTGAGATCAAACCCACATCTTATAAAATCCATAGATATGTCCTAGTGGCCATTAATTACTTTTCAAAATGGGTTGAGGCAGTGCTGCTTGTAGCACCTCAAATTTGCCCCTCATTCATGCATTCATTCATTTTTTTAGGTCATTTATCATTCCATATTGCATTACATCTTGGCAGTCAGAATTGGCATCAAGAGAATCCTCAGTGCAAAAGAGCAAGTTTTTCCTTGAGATGAAGAGCCTCTTGTCGAGGAAGGACCGGATCCTGATGACAAGTGGAAACTGATGTTTGATGGGGCGGTAAATGTGAATGGAAATGGTGTTGGAGCAGTACTCATCAATCCTAAAGGTGCACACATACCTTTTTCTGCCAGATTGACTTTTGAGGTAACCAACAACGAAGCTGAATACGAGGCTTGTATCATGGGGATTGAGGAAGCCATCGATCTAAGGATCAAAACTCTGGACATCTATGGAGATTCCGCTCTAGTGATTAACCAAGTCAATGGAGACTGGAATACTCATCAGCCACATTTGATTCCTTATAGAGACTACACCAGAAGGATCCTGACTTTCTTCAAGACAGTGAAGTTGTATCATGTACCCCGAGAGGAAAATCAAATGGGTGATGCCTTAGCCACATTGTCTTCCATGGTTAAAGTCCATTGGCAGAATCACGTGTCACACGTTGCTGTGAATCGACTCGAGAGGCCTGCGTATGTGTTTGCAGCCGAGTCTGTTGTTGATGAGAAGCCGTGGTTCTATGATATTAAGAATTTCCTCAAAAGCCAGAAGTATCCTGAAGGAGCGTCAAAGAATGACAAGAAGACATTGAGAAGGCTGGCTGGAAGCTTTTATTTGAATCAGGATGATGTGTTGTACAAGAGGAACTTTGACATGGTTTTGCTCAGATGCGTGGATAGACACGAAGCAGACATGTTAATGCAGGAAGTACACGAGGGATCTTTCGGTACCCATGTTGGTGGTCGTGCAATGTCCAAGAAGTTATTAAGAGCCGATTATTATTGGATAACCATGGAATCCGATTGTTTCAAATACGCTCGGAAGTGCCACAAATGTCAGATCTATGCAGATAAAGTGCATGTACCACCAAACCCTCTGAATGTTATGAATTCTCCTTGGCCATTCGCGATGTGGGGCATCGATATGATTGGAAAGATTGAACCTACTGCTTCTAATGGACATCGCTTCATCCTAGTCGCGATCGATTACTTTACCAAGTGGGTGGAAGCAGTTTCCTATGCCAATGTTACCAAGCAAGTGGTTGCCCGGTTCATTAAGAAAGAAATTATCTGTCGATATGGGGTTCCTGAGAGAATCATCACTGATAATGGTTCGAATCTCAATAACAAGATGATGAAAGAGCTCTGCAAAGATTTTAAGATCGAACACCATAATTCTTCTCCTTACAGACCAAAGATGAATGGTGTTGTAGAGGCGGCAAACAAGAACATCAAGAAGATTGTGCAGAAGATGGTCGTGACGTACAAGGATTGGCATGAGATGTTGCCTTTCGCTTTGCATGGGTACCGTACCTCAGTACGTACGTCAACCGGGGCAACCCCTTACTCTCTTGTGTATGGTATGGAAGCAGTCCTACCTGTTGAAGTGGAGATTCCTTCTCTAAGAGTCATGTTGGATGTCGAGTTAGACGAAGCTGAATGGGTTTAGACAAGGCTCAATGAGTTGAGTCTTATCGAGGAAAAGCGATTGGCAGCTGTGTGCCATGGATAACTGTATCAGAGAAGGATGAAGAAGGCCTTTGATCAGAAAGTGCGTCCTCGAAGCTATCAGACAGGTGACTTGGTTTTGAAGAGGATCCTTCCTCCCGGTACAGATAACAGGGGCAAGTGGACTCCGAATTATGAAGGTCCATATGTTGTTAAAAAGGTTTTCTCTGGTGGAGCCTTGATGCTTACAACTATGGATGGTGAAGATTTTCTGTCCCCTGTGAATTCAGATGTAGTCAAAAAATACTTCGCATAAACTGACCCGCTGGACAAAAAAAAAATCCAGGCAAAAAAGGGCATCACGGCGAACCAAAAGAAAAAGAAAAAAAGGGGTTCGGGCAAAAGTTAGGGATAAAGAATAAAAATAATATGTACACCCGGTAATTCGAAAACCTGCAAAGGCGACTTAGGCAAAATGGGTATCCCGGTGGATTGAAAACCTGAAAAGGCGGTCCAGGCAAAAGAGGGATTAAAGCGAAGACTACAGGCTGAGTTATCTGTACTTCATCGCGTTCCAGGGTCTACCATCTTGAAGGATGTGATCGGTCCAATCATTCTTCTCAGAAAGCAAGGAATTTGGGGGAAATTGAGGATCTGTGAGTCATAACAGAATTGGAAAATAGTGGAATGTCGTGTCTGTTGGAGAATTGCCATCCAAGGCGCAGCGGAATTTAAAATTTTTCTCCATTTAGTGATCCTTACGAATGGGCATGATCAGTGATAGAATCGTTACCTCTTGTGGCGATTCAAACCTTTGGTGCAGATCTCTGATAATGATCAAAACCTTTGATACAGATCCACGGGGCGATCACGAACGTTGAACGATGACAACGTCTCTACTCAGTCCACACGAACAGATTCCTTCAATCGCAATGCTAACTGTTATGAATGAAGGCTTTGAGTGAGAGAAAGAGGGAAACAAAATTCCAAGTCTCTACTTGAATTTCTGTCTGAGTGGATTGGAGTGACAATGCTTCTACCCAAGGGGTTCTATTTATAGAACCACTTGTGTGGGCTTCAAGCTAAAAAGCCCACTTAAGTGTATTTTGGCCCATATCTTATAATATGCCCAAAATAACTTAAGTATTTGGTACCTTACCATATTTCGTCTCCCACTTAAGTGCACCGTACCTTACGGTGTTCCTTAGTTACTCTATCCCTTATCAATCCGTCCTTTGTGTGTGACCCTATAGGTTTTCGCGGCGTTGGCAATTATATTAAATCACGCATTTAACATAATAAACAGTGAGCGGTATCTAGCAACACATCACTGCTACCCAAGTCACGAAAATGTCATGTGATCTGACAAAACGTCCCGTGATAATAATTATGTGTATAATTACCCCTTTGCCCTTATGTCTATATTGAACACAAGGTATAGACCGTGTCACCCTTGTCCAGTTCAATATTGGGCCCATAGACATTTATCCTGTTACGCAGGATTGGCAAATTCCATCTAGGACACTCATGTCCTTCAGCATGCTTCGTGGAGTACCCATCAACTCTCTTTATGGTTATCCAATTACGGACAACGTTAGATCAGCAACAAAGCACTCGACTCTACATCTAGGATCCATAGTGGTTTCAGGTCGAAGAGTGGTATACACTATTATCACCATGAGAATAACTTATGACACTTTTGCATAACTTTCTATATAGTATTCTCATAGCGGGTCAATCCGGTATAAATATTACTCCTAATATTCATACCTATGTTTAAGACTTGATAACTCTTTATCCATGATCCATGAGATGTGATCATCAGTCTACAAACATAATAGTCTTAATGCTTTAATGTTATCCCACTTCACAGTAAAACTCGACTACGGATACTTTAAGAATAGTGTCCTTATGTTTAATGTGTTCTCATGATTAAGTCACACTTAATACATTAAACGGACTATCTATTCCAGGGACTTTATTAATCAACCATAATAAAGAAAATGCCTTTTATTATTAATAAATAATTCGATACAAGTACCAAAAGTATTGGCCTTTAGGGCTTACACCAACAATCTCCCACTAGCACTAGAGCCAATCAGACATACCCCGTATGCCCATTGATCTAGTATGGCCATCATGCTTCTGCTGCGCAAGAGGCTTTGTCAGTGGGTCAGCTATATTCTCAAGTGTAGGTACTTTACATATTTTCGCACAACGCCTAAGTATGTGTTTGGATCGTTGGTGAGATCTAGGCTCCTTAGCTTGTGCGATAACACCATTGTTATCATAATAGAGACCAATGGGATCCACAATGCTAGGGACTATGCCAAGTTTATTGATCCAAACAGCTTCCTTTGCTGCACTTAAGGCAGCAATATACTCGGCCTCAGTTGTAGAATCAGCAACTGCATCTTGCGTTGAACTTTTCAAGCTCACAGTGCCACCATTTAAGCAAAACACATAACCAGATTGGAATCATTCATATTAAAGCGTCTCAACACTTTGTCTATATATGTACTCTGACTTAGGCCAAGCAGTTTTGTGATCTATCTCTATAGATTCTGATTCCTAATATATTGACTGCTTCACCTAGGTCCTTCATAGAAAAGCATTTCCCCAACCAAGACTTTACTTGTTGCAGGGTAGGGATATCGATTCCAATGAGTAATATGTCATCTACATATAATACCAGGAATACGATCATGCTCCCACTAACCTTCTTGTAGACACAAGGCTCATCTTCGTTCTTGATGAATCCATACAGTTTAACTATTTCATCAAAACAAAGATTCCATGAGTAGGTCACAGGCTCATCTTGATCCATGAGTAATACATCACCTAGATCAGATATCCATATATCTCAGGTAGGTGACGTATCTTGCCTGACCTACGCTGGTCTTGTTCTACTTGAGCAGGTTGCTCTTACACAACTACTTGTGTTTCCTGCTCTAATTCCTCCATAGGTGTATCGATACTTTGTGATTCTTGAATTTTTTCAAGTTCTACTTTCCTCCCACTGATTCCTTTGGAAATAAAATCCCTTTCTAGGAAAACTCAAGTTCGAGCGACAAACACTTTGCCCTCAGAAGGATTGTAGAAATAATATCCTCTTGTTTCTTTAGGATACCCCACAAATAAGCATTTGTCAGATTTGGGCTCAAGCTTAGTTGAAATTTATCGTTTCACATAAACTTCGCAACCCCAAATCTTCATGTAAGACATATGTGGTCTCTTACCACTCCATATCTCATATGGTGTCTTTTCAACCTTTTGGATGGAGCACGGTTAAGTGTGTAAGCTGATGTCAATGGTGTATGTCCTCAAAAGGAGTTTGGAAGATTGGTGTGACTCATCATGGATCGGACTATGTCCAACAGGGTTCAATTTCTTCTCTCAGATACACCCTTCCATTGGGATGTGCCAGGAGGAGTAAGTTGGGATAGGATCCCACACTCTTTCAGATGGTCATCAAACTCTAGGATTAAATACTCACCACTTCGATCTGATCGAAGAGTTTTAATATTCTTACCTAGTTGGTTTTAACTCGTTAGGTTTCACCCTTTTGTATTAATGTTATTAATAGGCATTTCAAGATCAAGGACATATAGTCCATTGTTCATTTGTGCAGTAGCATAGAATATATCATTCAAATAAATTGAGCAACAATTGTTCTTTATTATAAATGAAAAACCAAACTTGTCCAAACAAGCAATGGAAATAATATTCCTGCTAATTGCAGGTACATAATAACAGTTCTCTAACTGAATTATTAAACCACTAGGTAAAGTCAATACAAAAGTTCCTACGGCTAAAGCAGCAACCTTTGCTCCACAGCCAACTCGTAGGTCGACTTTACCTTTTGCCAAATCTCTACTCCTTTTTAGTTCCTGCACATTTGTACAAATGTGAGAACTGCATCCAGTATCTAATACCCATGACGCAGAAGTAGATAAATTAATAACAAAAATACTTGAAGTTGAAGTCTCTACTCTATTCTTCTTATCTTCCAGGTACTTTGGGCAGTTCCTCTTCCAGTGTCTGGTCTTACCGCAATGGAAGCAGGTGCCTTCTTTTGCTATGCCTCCACTAGGCTTCAAAGCAGCAGTGGGTCTGGGATTGGCGACTTCCTTGCCCTTCCCC
The DNA here is from genome assembly GCF_024323335.1 of Lathyrus oleraceus. NCBI lineage: Eukaryota > Viridiplantae > Streptophyta > Magnoliopsida > Fabales > Fabaceae > Lathyrus > Lathyrus oleraceus. Next base: position 498,830,123 of record NC_066584.1, read on the forward strand.
TTATCACTCTGCTTAGTGGGTCTTTTGTTCTGTCTCTTTCCATTTTCGATCATCAGAATGGACTTCCCTTTTGACTTCAGATTCTGCTCGGCAGTTCTTAACATGGCGAGCAATTCAGGAAGAGATTTGTCCATATTAATCATATTGAAATTTAGGACAAATTGACTGAAACTATCTGGCAACGATTGCAAGATCAAATCAGTTGCAAGTTCCTTTTCGAGGGGAAAACCCAATCTCTCAAGGTTTTCCACATACCCAATCATCTTGAGTACATGGGGACCTACATGGGCTCCCTCAGCTAACTTGCTTTGAAAAAGGGCTTTTGAAACTTCAAACCTCTCATGTCTTGCTTGCTCTTGATATAGCAACTTCAGGTGTTCGATCATATCGAACGCTGACATGTTCTCATGTTGCTTTTGCAATTCTGAGTTCATGGTAGCCAGCATGAGACAAGCAGTTTCATTGGCATCATCGACATGCTTCTTATAAGCATCTCTTTCTGCCTTAGGTGCAGAACTAGGAGGTTCCTCTTCAGGAACAGGTGTCTCCAAGACATACAACTTTTTATCATGTTTGAGGACAATCCTCAGGTTTCGGTGCCAATCCAGAAAATTTGTCCCAGACAATTTTTCCTTATCAAGGATTGATCGCAGGATGTTGTTAGAGGTGTTTGTTGTCATGGTAATCTACATAAGGATTAATGAAAATATAAGTATCATTGACATATTCAATTAGGCCTTTAATTAAATATGCTCCCACTATTTTACTCAAAACAAATGACCCTCATCATTTGATTCAGAAAATCCCGTTGGAAGATCTTCTAGTGGGTCGAGATCCATATTTCACTTCGTTCTAAGTCCGCGTAGGCGGATTACACAAAACTAGGTTATTTAGGTAGGAACTCCTTCCAATTGTATCTCATACAACTCTCGAAAATTTCAGTTGGGTGAATAACTCCTTATTCCAATCCATCATATGGATCATTCCCAACTCTTGCTTCTAAACATATATATAATCTTATTTTAATTTGTTTAGTTAAGTTTGACCCATTGTTTTAACAGTTGGATGTTACAATTATCCCATCGCACCTTACTAATATAGAACATGCACCTCGCGTAGGCGAAACCTACATTATTCGATACTAGTCTTGATGAGTGTTAAAACTTGGAAAGCTTAAAACTTAATATTTATTTTGAGAGAATTGCAATTTTTCTGATCTCACCGGCTTGTTTATCATATAAACCATCTCTCACATGCATCAACATACATCCACATGCATCAACATACATACAAACAAAATGAAACAGTTATGGCCCCTAGCGCAATTGTTCTCCTAAGCCAATGAGAGAACCTAAGCTAACCTACAACGATCTAAGCTTCTCCAAGCAAGATCTTCAAGGTTGTCCTCCTTTGGCACTGACTTCTTTGCTTTCTTCATATCATTACATTACATGAAAGAAACTCGTTTTACATACGAGGGAGTGAGATGAGAAAAGAAGTTACATTTGGGAGATTAAGAGAGAGGCACGACACACAGGTCGTATTTTAAAATCCAAAGCAGAACAAAGGAAAACTAAGGCCATAACCGATCACCACAAGACAATAATAAACACTTTATTATTATTATTAATTCCTTTAATTAATTAAAATCAAATTAAATTTCGACGACCGATCATGACATTTCAATGAACAATTCATTTAAAATCGATGTCGCTTTTCGTATCAACACTTGACACTTTTAAAGCACTGAGTTAGCCGAACGGGTGAAAATTTCCTTGCGTTAACCGGTTAACCATATGCGTTAACCGGTTAACACTGTTTGAAATCTAACAAAAAAAGTTTTCTGCCTTGCGTTAACCGGTTAACCAAATGCGTTAACCGGTTAACACTGTTTGAAAATGTCTTGGAAAACTGTTTTCCGCCTTGCGTTAACCGGTTAACCAAATGCGTTAACCGGTTATCACTGTTTGAAAACTTAAAAATTTTAATTTCGCATTGCGTTAACCGGTTAACCATATGCGTTAACCGGTTAACAGTGTTCCAAAAAGTGTTTAGAAAGCACAACTCTTGTGCAGTCAAACCCCAATCGCATAACACTCTGACAACACAATCCTTGTGCCGTCACTAACCCTGATGGACCAATTTCAGACCGTCAAACACATCTCGATTGTTAATTTAGTATGATTGATCAACACGTCATTGCTTCACCATACTAATGTCGGATCAAGAAGCAAATGACCATTGATCGCTCAAAGGAAAACAATCATTGAGGGTTTGAATGAACGAAACAAGAACACTATATCATATATAATGTATTTTGCATCAGGGTTACATATATCACATATATGTAACTTGATCGATCTCAATTTAACCTTTGATTCATTCTGTCTTTAATCATATTATTACAGAACAAAAACAAATATTTGATTCATGGTTTCGTAAGTGGCTCTGATACCACTGTTGGAGAATTGTCATCCAAGGCGCAACGGAATTTAAAAATTTCTCCATTTAGTGATCCTTACGAATGGGCATGATCAGTGATAGAATCGTTACCTCTTGTGGCGATTCAAACCTTTGGTGCAGATCTCTGATAATGATTAAAACCTTTGATACAGATCCACGGGGCGATCACGAACGTTGAACGATGACAACGTCTCTACTCAGTCCACACGAACGGATTCCTTCAATCGCAGTGCTAGCTGTTATGAATGAAAGCTTTGAGTGAGACAAAGAGGGAAACAAAATTCCAAGTCTCTACTTGAATTTCTGTCTGAGTGGATTGGAGTGACAATGCTTCTACCCAAGGGGTTCTATTTATAGAACCACTTGTGTGGGCTTCAAGCTAAAAAGCCCACTTAAGTGTATTTTGGCCCATATCTTATAATATGCCCAAAATCAGTTAAGTATTTGGTACCTTACCATATTTCGTATCCCACTTAAGTGCACCGTACCTTACGGTGTTCCTTAGTTACTCTATCTCTTATCAATCCGTCCTTTGTGTGTGACCCTATAGGTTTTCGCGGCGTTGGCAATTATATTAAATCACGCATTTAACATAATAAACAGTGAGCGGTATCTAGCAACACATCACTGCTACCCAAGTCACGAAAATGTCATGTGATCTGACAAAACCTCCTGTGATAATAATTATGTGTATAATTACCACTTTGCTCTTATGTCTATATTGAACACAAGGTATAGACCGTGTCACCCTTGTCCAGTTCAATATTGGGCCCATAGACATTTATCCTGTTACGCAGGATTGGCAAATTCCATCTAGGACACTCATGTCCCTCAGCATGCTTCGTGGAGTACCCATCAACTGTCTTTATGGTTATCCAGTTACGGACAACGTTAGATCAGCAACAAAGCACTCGACTCTACATCTAGGATCCATAGTGGTTTCAGGTCGAAGAGTGGTATACACTATTATCACCATGAGAATAACTTATGACACTTTTGCATAACTTTCTATATAGTATTCTCATAGCGGGTCAATCCGGTATAAATATTACTCATAATATTCATACCTATGTTTAAGACTTGATAACTCTTTATCCATGATCCATAAGATGTGATCATCAGTCTACAAACATAATAGTCTTAATGCTTTAATGTTATCCCACTTCACACTAAAGCTCGACTACGGATACTTTAAGAATAATGTCCTTATGTTTAATGTGTTCTCATGATTAAGTCACACTTAATACATTAAACGGACTATCTATTCCAGGGACTTTATTAATCAACCATAATAAAGAAAATGCCTTTTATTATTAATAAATAATTCGATACAAGTACCAAAAGTATTGGCCTCTAGGGCTTACACCAACAGTGTCCACATTGCCAATAGGATAGTTTATTTCCTTTTTGGCGCAATTACCTCTTCCTAGGAATTGCTTCCTGATGTATTTGCCTTTATAGGCCATTTTCAATCAATAAAAGTCGTTATTCAGTCAAATTGCTCTCTTGTTTTTATTTTGCTGTTTTGTTTGCAAAAAACGTCTGAATTGTTGATAAACATTGCATCTAAAAACATGAAGGCTGGACAATGACGTGCAGAAAGATAAAACATTTGAAAATCATTTTGAATGTTGAGTACACTTGAGTGTATCTTGTCCATGCGATCCCCTGGGGCATGTACGCCTTGCTATTTTGTAGGTTACCATCTTTGATTGATGGCTAAAGCAGATAAGCCAAAGTTTGTTCAAAGGAAGGCCCTATTGTTTCAATATTGTCCAGTAGTGTAAGAAGTTGGGTCGTCTAAAGCAAGTTCAGAACTTGTCTCCCCAGCAGTTTCTAGATCGGTGTTTCCTCAGCAGCCAGGCCTGGAGTTTGCTGTTCCCCTAGCAAGGTTGAGAGTGTTATTTCCCCAGCAAGTCTGAAGGTTGTTGTTTCCCCAACAGAGGTGTGCGTTGGTAGTTTTTCCCCAGTGAAATCCCTAAGCAGATCGGGTTCAGTGGAGGTCATCCCCAATGAGGATTATCCTTTCCCCAGCAGCAGTGCTCTTCCCCAGCATGGTCGAGAGGTTGGTGCTTTCCCAACAGGTGACTCCCCAGTTGAGTTGGTTTCTCTGCCGTTCCGAGAATGTCAGATCAGTAAGTATCCTCAGCAGAATTGTTGTATCTCCCCACAGAGTTGGAAGATCGAGTCAGAATTGCGTGCTCAGTAAAGTGACCATTTGCTTTCCCAGCAGGAGTTTTCCTCCCTTTGCATCTTACATATAGTAATCATCATTTGCATTCGCATTCTCAAATCGCGTAGCATTTCCATTCAGTGTGGAGCATTACGCCATAGAAAACTCAAACATATGCATACATGTGTTAAACCAGGTTGGATCATATCCCCAGAAGAGGCGGATCATTTTTCAACATCTGTATGGCACATTTGCAGTAGCTGCTCTGGGCAGCATTCAGAATGGATAATCCCCAGAGAGATTTATTTCCTCACCCGTCCGTGAAAGGAAAGCTTGATTCTCTCCCCAGTGTAGTCCCCGGCAAGTGTCTGCCTTGTTTTGACATGTAGATGTCATCCTTACGATACCGGTAAGTGTCATGTCAACACCCGTGTGTGTCCTTTCTTTCTTTGGTGTCGGTAAACATCGAATTTCTTCCCATTCATCGGTAGATGTCTGGTCATGGTTTCTTTCTCCTTCCCATTCATCGGTAGATGTCTGGTCGTGGTTTCTTTCTCCCCATTCATCGGTAGATGTATGGTCGTGGTTTCTTCCTTCCCATTCATCGGTAGATGTCTGGTCATGGTTTCTTTCTTCCCATTCATCGGTAGATGTCTGGTCGTGGTTTCTTTCTTCCCATTCATCGGTAGATGTCTGGTCGTGGTTTCTTTCTTCCCATTCATCGGTAGATGTCTGGTCGTGGTTTCTTTCTTCCCAGTCATCGGTAGATGTCTGGTCGTGGTTTCTTTCTTCCCAGTCATCGGTAAATCTCTGGTCGTGGTTTCTTTCTTCCCAGTCATCGGTAGATGTCTGGTCGTGGTTTCTTTCTTCCCAGTCATTGGTAGATGTCTGGTCGTGGTTTCTTTCTTCCCATTCATCGGTAAATGTCTGGTCATGTATCCTTTCTTCCCAGTCATCGGTAAATGTCTGGTCATGTATCCTTTCTGCCCAGTCATCGGTAAATGTCTGGTCTTGTCTCACTTATGAACATCATCTTTCGATGTCGGTGAACATCGAGTTCTCTCCCAGTCATCGGTAAATGTCTGGTCGTGAAGCGTTTTTCTTTGATATCGATAAATATCAATTCCTCAGTAGAGTCATCGGTAAATGACTGGTCTTGTTTCAATTGTAAACATGTTGTTTCTCCCCAGTGCAGCCGCCATCGGTAAATGGCCTCGCTTTCCTTAGTATCGGTAAATATCAATTTTATTCCTCAGCCGCCATCGGTAAATGGCCTCGCTTTCCTTCTGTTGAAGCCGCCATCGGTAAATGGCCCTGAAATTCTAGTTATCAGACTTTAGATGTCACACGGGTTGTTATGACATCCAATTCTGCACAAATAGGAATTATGAAGAACGTAAGTGCAGTAAATAACACAAGTAATTGTTTACCCAGTTCAGTCCAACATGACCTACATCTGGGGGCTACCAAGCCAGGGAGGAAATCCACTATTAGTAGTATCAATTCAAAGCTAAACTCACCCGTTTACAACTTATCACTTAATCCCTACCCAATGCAATTTCAATCTTACACTAAGATCAGAGTTCCTACTCACTCCCCCTCAATCACCTCAGTGATTACTACCTTTAATCAATATTAAAGACAATTTGAAGTCACACTTCAAACAACTCTTGATTGTGCTTCACAGCTTTAATCAAGATACACAGCACTCACGCTTAAAAGCTTTGAGCGACACAACACTTACAATTCAATGAACACCCTATGCCACAGCAATCATCTACTTGATAATGGCTTGGCTTACAAGATACGTCTAATACAAGACTCACAAAAATACAGCAGTGAAGTATGATGGACACACAAAATCTTCACGCCTCAAAATCCCCGAAACTGAATGAAGGAACGCCTTCCTTTTATATTGCAGTACCTGGGCTTTTGCACCTGTATTCTCCTGAATTTAAGGTCACGCGAGTTCCCCTAAATTCAACATTTAGGTTACTAACAAATAGGCTATTTGTTAGGTTCATTAAATGTAGCTTGGTTGTTGATTTCCTGGATTTTCTCTCAGCTGTTGAATCCCTGAAGAATAGCCTGAGAAAAAGCTGAAACAGAAAACTGAATAACCTACAATATAGCATATGCTGTCAGGAATGAATGTCACGACATTCAGCTTGACATCAAGGTCCATATGCTGAGTCTGTTTTTCCAGAAAATAGACTGTACAATTTTGCTGACCTGCACATGATCAAAATGACCATAATACAGTAACAGCTTACATTCATAAATGTCAAAGTGTCCAATTTAACATTTACACATTTGGCCTTAAGTTAGTTTTGTTATTCTCTTGAAGAACAGACTAAGTAACATGCTGAAGTATAGCAGAACACCACTCTGTCTAATGTTCAGTAGCTGCTGTCAATGATGAATGTCATAACATCCAGTTTGACATTCAGTCAGTAGGCCTTATGCCAGGACTGGTCTTTCCTTGATAACCAGACTGGAAATAAATACTAAGTTCTAACAGAACACCAGCTGTTCTATTCCTTAGTATCTGCTGACAGGTATGAATGTCACAGCATCCAGTTTGACATTCAATAAATCATGTGTTAGCTAATCCTGCAGTAACTACTCAAGTGTGTCATGACTTCAGTCAAGACATCACATACCATGTCATGACATCAGTCAAGACATTAGTAACCAGCTAGTGTTTTACCATATGATGCAGCCAATTAAGCACCTACAAACTCCCCCTTTGGCAAATTTTTGGCTAAAACACTTTGATCCCCATAACAGAGTTCATAGCAGCGGAATCACACACCTAGCAGGAATTAAGCCTAGCTAATACACTCAGAGTGGCAGCACACTCACACACATGGAAGTTAAATAAAAAACTTCACAAAGCAGCACACATACAGAAGTTAAACTCTAAACTTCAACACACAGCAGCTGCAGGGGAGGGAATCTGTCATGAGAGTCTGTTGTAGAGACCCACTCTGTTTTTCAGGGGTAGTTATTACTATTACTCCCCCTTTTTGTCAAAAATGTTGCCAAAGCCAACAACATAACCAGAGACCAATGACAGAGTCACAGACTTGGTTTTACTTCACAGTTTCAACCAAGTTAACATCCACTTGATCTTGCTTCACAGCTTTGATCAAGTAATCACCCACTTCTGCTTTACAGTAGGTACCACCATATCATATGCCATGATTTTGTTTCTGACATCCAGAACCACTGCTGCATGAACAGCATCCTTGAACTCCTGCAGGTACATTGGCCTTCGCACGGTAGGGTGTCTCCTTACCCTCTTGTAGCCACACTCGTTGCAAGTAGCATAACTATGATCTGTCGACCAATTAGAGCATAGTACCAATTGTTTAATAGGTAGAGATATTAAACAATACATCCCAAACATCAGTGGTTGCTATAAGGTCTCAGAGAGACATATTCCCAATTTGCTCCTTAAGTTTTCAAACTGAGTAGCATCCAGAGCCTTTGTAAATATGTCAGCCAGTTGAAGGTCCGTGGCTACATGTTCCAAAGTGATCACCTTGTCTTCCACCAGATCTCTGATGAAGTGGTGCCTAATGTCAATATGTTTGGTCCTGCTGTGTTGGATGGGATTCTTGGAGATATTGATGGCACTGAGATTATCACAAAACAATGTCATGACATTTTGAGTGACATTGTACTCAGTAAGCATTTGTTTCATCCAAACCAGTTGGGAACAACTGCTTCCAGCAGCTATGTATTCAGCCTCTGCAGTGGACAGAGAAACACAATTTTGCTTCTTGCTGAACCAAGATATGAGATTGTCTCCTAAGAAGAAACATCCACCTGATGTGCTTTTTCTGTCATCAGCACTCCCAGCCCAGTCAGCATCACAGTACCCAGATAGGACAGGCTCAGACCCATGTGAATACAGCATCCCATAGTCACAAGTCCCATTGATGTACTTGAGAATCCTTTTGACTTGATTCAAGTGGCTCACCTTAGGCTCTGCTTGGTATCTAACACATACTCCAACTGCATAAGAAATGTCAGGTCTACTTGCAGTTAGGTAAAGTAGGCTTCCTATCATGCTTCTATACAAGCATTGATCAACACCAGGCCCTCCTTCATCTTTGGTTAACTTCAGATGAGTAGGCGCAGGAGTCCTCTTGTGCCTAGCATTATCCATACCAAACTTCTTAACTATGTTCTTGGCATACTTGCTTTGGGAGAGAAACATAGAGTCCTCCATTTGGTTTACTTGCATTCCAAGGAAATAGGTCAGTTCTCCAACTAGACTCATTTCAAACTCGGATTGCATCTGGTGAACAAATTGTTGAACCATTTGTTCTGACATTCCACCAAAGACTATATCATCCACATAGATTTGAGCAATCATGATTTTGCCGTCTTCATCCTTCACAAATAAGGTTTTATCTATTCCACCTTTTCTGTATCCATTTGAGGTCAGAAATTCGGTCAACCTTTCATACCATGCTCTAGGTGCTTGTTTCAACCCATACAAGGCTTTCCTCAACTTGTATACATGCTTAGGTTGGTTAGGATCACAGAACCCTTTAGGTTGTTCCACAAAGACTTCTTCATTCAAGAAGTCATTCAAGAATGCACTCTTCACATCCATTTGGAATAGTTTAAACTTCAGGATGCATGCTACCCCTAACAGCAATCTGATGGACTCAAGCCTGGCCACATGAGCAAATGTCTCATCAAAATCTACCCCTTCAACTTGAGTGTATCCTTGAGCTACTAATCTTGCTTTATTCCTAGTAATTACTCCTTTCTCATCAGATTTGTTTTTGTAGATCCACTTGGTACCAATGATGTTGGTCCCTTCAGGTCTTGGAACTAGCTCCCATACTTCATTCCTTTTGAATTACTCAAGTTCCTCTTGCATGGCACTGATCCAGTATTCGTCAGTCAGGGCTTCTTTCACATTCTTTGGTTCAACCTTGGATACAAAGCAGGAATTTGAGCTTATTCCCCGTGACCTGGTAGTCACACCACTATTGGGATCCCCTATGATAAGATCCTTAGGGTGGTCTTTCTGAATTCTGATAGATGGCACTTTGGTGGTTGCATCTGCTTCACATTCAGGAGGAGGTTCCTCTACTTATTCAGACTTGACTGGAATGTCAGTTGAACTGTCAAGGAATGTTTCAACATCCTCCATGACATCGGTTCCTTCCTCTTTATCATCCACAATAACATTTATGGATTCCATCAGGACATTGGTCCTGTAGTTGAACACTCTGTAGGCTCTGCTGTTAGTGGAGTATCCCAGAAATATACCCTCATCACTTTTGGGATCTAGCTTCCTTCTCTGTTCACGATCTGTGAGAATGTAGCATTTACTTCCAAAGATATGAAAGTACTTCACAGTGGGTTTTCTGCCTTTCCATATTTCATACAGAGTGGAGGAGGTTCCTTTTCTCAAGGTGACTCTGTTGTGAACATAGCATGCGGTATTCATTGCTTCAGCCCAAAAGTGCATGGGGAGCTTCTTTGCATGAATCATTGCCCTGGAAGATTCTTGAATAGTTCTATTTTTTCTTTCAACTATTCCATTCTGCTGAGGGGTTATAGGGGAGGAGAACTCATGACTTATTCCTTCAGAAGAGCAAAACTCATCAAACTTGGAATTCTTGAACTCCGTACCATGATCACTTCTAATCCTGACCACACAACTGTCCTTTTCCCTTTGAAGTCTTATGCACAAGTCTTTGAAGACATCAAATGTATCTGACTTCTCTCTGATGAAGCTTATCCACGTGTATCTGGAATGGTCATCAACCACCACGTAAGCATATTTCTTCCCACCAAGGCTTTCAACCTGCATGGGTCCCATTAAATCCATGTGTAGCAGTTCCAGAACTCTGGAGGTTGTGGGATGTCCCAGCTTCGGATGTGACATCTTGGTTTGCTTGCCCACCTGGCATTCTCCACAGACTCTTCCTTCATCAATAAGAAGCTTTGGAATTCCTCTGACTGCTTCCTTGGATATAATCTTCTTCATTCCCCGTAAGTGGAGATGTCCAAGACGTCTATGCCACAGCTTCACCTCCTGTTCTCCCTTGGTTGAGGAGCATATTGTTGAAAAGTTAGAGACTTTAGGTTCCCACAGATAACAGTTATCTTTGGACCTGGTTCCTCTCATAACTTCCTGATTGTCACCATTAGTCACAATGCATAGCTCCTTAGTAAACTGAACATGAAACCCTTGATCACACAACTGACTTATGCTGATGAGGTTTGCAGTTAGTCCTCTTACTAACAGCACATTATTCAGTTTTGGAACTCCAAAGCAGTCCAGCTTACCCACACCTTTTATTTTTCCTTTGGCACCATCACCAAAGGTCACATAGCTGGTAATGTGAGGTTGAATATCTACCAGTAGATTTTCCATACCAGTCATATGTCTTGAGCATCCACTGTCAAAGTACCAGTCTTCTCTGGTAGAAGCCCTTAGAGCAGTGTGTGATATCCTAGCATACCATTGTTGCTTCTTGATGGGAACATAGTGCTTATATGGTTTATGCTTAGGCCTGACATGAGAGGCTTGGTTAGGGAAACCATGAATCCAGTAGCAGAAGGCTTTTATATGACCAAGTCTACCACAGTGGTGACACCTCCGCTCCTGGTATTTCCTCTTCTGATGAACATTCATCCTAGTTCCTCGATGTTGAGACATTGGCTTTGACTTCCGCTTGAACTTCTGAACTTTAGCCTTTGGGCGTTTGTGTTCAGCTGAGGATCTTTTCCCAAATCCTAGGCCAGATTTGGTTCCAGACTGCTGTCCCACCTTTAGAATCTCTTCCAAGGTGTCAGTTCCCTTATTCATCATTCTGATGGATTTAGTCATCTGATTCAGCTTGGAGGTCAGCAGGTCTATCTCACCATTTAGACCCTCTATGACAGACAGTTGCTTCTGTCTCTCATCTTCCAGTTCCTTGATGAGTTTCTTCTGCTTTTCTCCTTGTGCACGCACTTCTGCACTGGTGGTACACAGCTTCTTATAGGCTGCAGCAAGTTCATCAAAGGTCAGCTCATCTGCACTTGAGTCATCATCAGAGGCACAAACACTAGTTAGTGCAGTGACATGTTTGGCAGATTCTCCTTCAGATTCACTTTCAGAATCTCCTTCAGACCATGTGGTAGTTAGCCCCTTCTTTTGCATCTTGAGATAGGTAGGACATTCAGCTCTGACGTGTCCATACCCTTCACAACCATGACACTGGATTCCCTTGCCTTGGTTGAAATTTTCTTCAGAAGTTGATCTTTTCCTGATGTCAGACTGGATGTTCTTGACATTAGGTCTCCCTCTTTGATCAATCTTCTTCACGAACTTGTTGAACTGTCTCCCAAGCATGGCTAACGCTTCTGATATACTTTCATCACCTTCAGTATATCCTGCTTCTGACTCCTCTTCAGCATTAGATACAAAAGCTATGCTTTTGTTCTTCTTTTCAGCATTCTCACACAAGCCCATTTCAAAGGTTTGGAGAGACCCAATGAGCTCATCCACCTTCATATTGCAGATGTCCTGCGCCTCCTCTATGGCTGTGACCTTCATAGCAAATCTCTTAGGCAAGGACCTGAGAATCTTTCTTACAAGTTTCTCTTCAGCCATTTTCTCACCTAGTCCACCAGAGGTGTTTGCAATTTCAAGAATATTCATGTGAAAGTCATGAATAGTCTCATCCTCTTTCATCCTCAGATTTTCAAACTTGGTGGTCAGCATCTGAAGTTTGGACATCTTCACCTTGGAAGTACCTTCATGAGTTACCTTGAGGGTATCCCAAACTTCCTTAGCTAGTTCACAGTGGTGCACCAGCCTGAAGATGTTCTTACTGATCCCATTGAACAATGCATTCAAGGCCTTGGAATTTCCGAGAGCTAATGCCTCTTGCTCCTTGTCCCACTCTTCTTCAGGAATCTGCACACTGACTCCATCTTCACATGTCCTCATTGGATGTTCCCATCCTTTGTTGACAGCTCTCCAGACTTTGCTATCTAGAGACCTTAAGAAGGCTATCATACGAGGCTTCCAGTCATCATAATTAGAGCCATCCAACATGGGTGGTCTATTTGAGTGTCCTATATCCTTGTCCATGGTACTAGAAAGTAACTTCCCTAGATCTCACCCAGAAATTCTCAGGCAGGATGCCTGCTCTGATACCAATTGAAATTCTAGTTATCAGACTTTAGATGTCACACGGGTTGTTATGACATCCAATTCTGCACAGACAGGAATTATGAAGAACGTAAGTGCAGTAAATAACACAAGTAATTGTTTACCCAGTTCAGTCCAACATGACCTACATCTGGGGGCTACCAAGCCAGGGAGGAAATCCACTATTAGTAGTATCAATTCAAAGCTAAACTCACCCGTTTACAACTTATCACTTAATCCCTACCCAATGCAATTTCAATCTTACACTAAGATCAGAGTTCCTACTCACTCCCCCTCAATCACCTCAGTGATTACTACCTTTAATCAATATTAAAGACAATTTGAAGTCACACTTCAAACAACTCTTGATTGTGCTTCATAACTTTAATCAAGATACACAGCACTCACGCTTAAAAGCTTTGAGCGACACAACACTTACAACTCAATGAACACCCTATGCCACAACAATCATCTACTTGATAATGGCTTGGCTTACAAGATACGTCTAATACAAGACTCACAAAAATACAGCAGTGAAGTATGATGGACACACAAAATCTTCACGCCTCAAAATCCCCGAAACTGAATGAAGGAACGCCTTCCTTTTATATTGCAGTACCTGGGCTTTTGCACCTGTATTCTCCTGAATTTAAGGTCACGCGAGTTCCCCTAAATTCAACATTTAGGTTACTAACAAATAGGCTATTTGTTAGGTTCATTAAATGTAGCTTGGTTGTTGATTTCCTGGATTTTCTCTCAGCTGTTGAATCCCTGAAGAATAGCCTGAGAAAAAGCTAAAACATAAAACTGAACAACCTACAATATAGCATATGCTGTCAGGAATGAGTGTCACGACATTCAGCTTGACATCAAGGTCCATATGCTGAGTCTGTTTTTCCAGAAAATAGACTGTACAATTTTGCTGACCTGCACATGATCAAAATGACCATAATACAGTAACAGCTTACATTCATAAATGTCAAAGTGTCCAATTTAACATTTACACATTTGGCCTTAAGTTAGTTCTGTTATTCTCTTGAAGAACAAACTAAGTAACATGCTGAAGTATAGCAGAACACCACTCTGTCTAATGTTCAGTAGTTGCTGTCAATGATGAATGTCATAACATCCAGTTTGGCATTCAGTCAGTAGGCCTTATGCCAGGACTGGTCTTTCCTTGATAACCATACTGGAAATAAATACTAAGTTCTAACAGAACACCAGCTGTTCTATTCCTTAGTATCTGCTGACAGGTATGAATGTCACAGCATCCAGTTTGACATTCAATAAATCCTGTGTTAGCTAATCCTGCAGTAACTACTCAAGTGTGTCATGACTTCAGTTAAGACATCACATACCATGTCATGACATCAGTCAAGACATTAGTAACCAGCTAGTGTTTTACCATATGATGCAGCCAATTAAGCACCTACAGGCCCCGCTTTCCTTGATTCGTCCCATGCAGAGTGCAAATTCTCTGGTTCTTTTGGTATTCAATCCCTGTTTACCTTGAAAGTATGATAGTTGTTGCTTTCATCCGTTCAGGTTCACATTTGATTGAATAGGGGCAGCTGTAGCACCTCAAATTTGCCCCCCATTCATGCATTCATTCATTTTTTTTAGGTCATTTATCATTCCATATTGCATTACATCTTGGCAGTCAGAATTGGCATCAAGAGAATCCTCATTGCAAAAGAGCAAGTTTTTCCTTGAGATGAAGGCCACATGATTATTCTAAAGAGCTTATATGAGCCAAGGTTCATTTTGAAGCAACTTTACCAAGTGGTAGAGGCCCAAGTTCATCAGTGCATTTACAGGTCGTATGAGGCCCATAAAAGTCAACTGTGCAGTCAGCTGAGGGCTTTGAGATGGGGAAGTGAGTGGAAGCATCCCAATCATGTTCATACAAGGCCTATTCATCATGGCAAACATCTATCTTGAAGATTTTGAAGTCAAATCAAAAGTTTCCAAAAATGGAAAGTGACATGTAATTTCAAGTTTCCAAAAATGGCAAGTTTTTGGACCACATTCAACTTGACTTTCCAACATCAAAGAAGCTTCAAATGGATTTTTGGTAAACATGAAAGTTGAATATCTTTCTCTCCCCTTTTCAAAAAGTCCAAGATTATGATCATCTGATAAAGGGTTGAGGAGTTATGAACAAATGATTGCAAAGTATGCTTGGAACTTCAAAGTGCCATAACTTTTGATCCAAAACTCCAAATTGAGCCACTCTTTTTGCAAAATGCTTGTCATGACCAATATTTTTCAAATCACCCATTGCCTTGCATGAAAGAGGATCACATGACCACTTGTTCATTCAAGTACATTTTGGAGGGAAAATGCATAATTTGAATTTGGTTGGTCATATGAGCCTAATTCCAATTCAATCATGTCCATGAGCTGATTTTAAGTGGAATTGAACCCTAATATGGCACTGTTCACGTGCACTTTAACCATGCAAGGGTGCATTTACCAATTTTGGATCACACCTCATATTTCCTTAATTTTTCATTAGCCAAGGCCTAATCTCATTTTCAGCATGATTAGTGGGAAGTATATAAGCCTAATTGTAATAGAATTTGGCATAACAACACATTCTAGATCTAGAATTCAAGATTCCCTCCAAAAATTCTCTCACTTCAAACTTCAAATTTCTTCACATAACTCATGAATTTTCCTGCATATTCTGGTTTATCATGCATTTTTTAGTAGGAATCAAGCATTGGATTGGAGAATTTGGTGCATATTCGTGCATACATAAAGCTTGAACATGAAGATGGATCTTGAAAATTGAGCTTCATTCAGGTGGATTCAAGTATCAGTTTATGCATCAAACTTCATATCAAGGTTGGAGGAAAAGATCTGGAAGTGCTGGAGCCTTGAACACGCAGATTAAGCAACTGTCATCTCAAACCAGGTGAAAATCGAATCTCTTGTTTTGCCTTCTTAATGCCATGAACTTGTAGAGTTTTTGATGCTGATGACTCTGATCTAAGTAGAATTTGAAATGGATGTGAAATGAGTGAGATATGTGAATTTCAAGTTTGGATGTTGAAACTTCTTTCGTTCGATCTATAAAATGTATGATGAATCAGGCTTAGATATTGTGATATTCGTGATGTACGTAACAAGACCTTTCCAACGGTGTATAATATGTTGAATTCTGGAAGAAAAAAAAGGTCATCGCCTCCGCCGTGAGCAACCGGAGAAGACGACCGGAATCACTATTCCGGCCGTCTGGTTCATGCTTTAGGGTTTCACTGTTGGCGCGCCTGTGACTTTCCAAGCCTTGGTTTGATTCCTTCGCATGGCTTTTTTTTTTGCTATTTCCTTCAAACGCGCTTGCAACCACATAGTCCCCTGTTCGAATCCAGTGCTTGCACATTTCCAATTGATTTTCCTTAAACGCTCATTTGACCATCCTTGCCTCAGTTTGAATCCAGCGCTATGCATTTTTATTAATTTCCAATTGTTTTCTTCATGGAGCGCCCTTGTTAACCAGGAGAACCTGTGTTCAACACCTAGCTATAGCATGTTTCCATTTTTAGTTCAATTTTGTTTTCCATATGGTTTTTCATATTATTTCAATATTTTTCTTCAACTTTAGAAAATCATAAAAAATAGAATACATATCCAATTTAATCCAATTTTTTTTTCACATGCTCATTTTAATGTCTAGTTTTTTTTAGCATTTATTACATGAATTGTTTGATGCTGGAATTTTAATTGTGATTTTGTGTTTGAACATGATGCTTAATGGACATGCTTCATTCATTTGTTGGTGAAATGCTCATGTTTAATCCAATTGACTTGAAATTTTACATGCTTAATCCTAACATGTGATGTGATTTTTTGGCTTTGGTTTGAGATTTTTATCATATTCCATCACTGTTTTGGACACATGAACATTTGGTGTGACAATTTGTGTCACATATTTGATGTTGCTTTTATGCATTTTCATTCATATACCATTTGTTTGTTTCTGGACCTAATTTTTGGTATGATGCTTGTTCTTAACATGTTAAGCCTGTATAAAAAATTTCATGATCATTGGATACATTTCTGTTTTAATGAGGATTTTCTATTTTTGATGTCCAAGTTTGATCATATTGTTTGCCTTTGCCTTATCTTGTTCATGTGATGGCTTTGCCTTATGATTTAGCTTTGGTCCTTTTGAGGACTCCTTCTTGCTTTATTGAACATGCTTCATGTGAAATGTTGACTTCTGTTTTGACTATTTGACTTGCCTTTGACCCTAGTCTTGGCACTAGTGGTTTGTACTCACCAATTGTGTTTGTGTTTCAGGTTCAAGCACCTAGCACTAATGTTTGGTTTGGTCTCATTACTTGAGATGCAAGTTGCTTTGATTAACTAACTCTTGTTGTGTTGTAGGTTCATTGTGTGATGAACTCACTTGAGTGATTGCATTCGTGACTTGCATTGTGTACATATTGGAAATGTCCCACTGTTGTTGACTGTTTGGTTTGTCTGAATACCATATTGACTGTTTGGCTTTTATACAGGTACATTAGTCGCTTTTAGCTCTTGCTTGAGCTTTGCTTTGGTTTGTGGTTGATATACCACCTAGGTAATCACTCTCTAACTCCATGTAGCCTGGAAGTCCTGTCGCCTTTTTGGCAGGCATTTGGCTGAAGTCCTCCTTAAGAGGCAATGATTATGATTGTTTATATTTGTGCCAAAGACCTCCAAGTGAGGCATGTTACTTGTTAAGTCCTCCTAAGTGAAGAGGCAGTTGACAGATAGAAGGGATTAGCAATCAATCCCCTGTTATTCCGTGTGTCGTTCATTATGCTCGCACTACGTGCTGATGCTCTTGGACATAACCCAAGATCTTTGTATAGAGTCAGTCAAGTGGAATAGGGTCCCTCATTCTGGATCCCCACACCTTATTTGATTTGAGCTCACCCAGGCCAGGGTTAAGAGCATGAGGTCCAATCCTCATTTCCGTTTCATCAGCTTCACCCTAACTCTCAATGTTAGTGGTTAAGAGCTTCAGCACACCCCTACAGTTTTGGCTTGTTTGTCGAGGTTGATATGACCCCTCTTGACTAAAGCCTTACCCTTGGATGTTTGAGCCCCCTTGTTGGTGTGTTTACTTCATGTTATATGTTTTTGTGTGGTGTGATTGTATCCCCCTAGGATTGCTAGACTTCGTATAGTCTCTCGTTTGCATGTCAATTAAGGTAGCACAGTTCCTTCGTCTAGGACTTCCTTTCTTGTGTGAGCATTCCTAAAACACAAATAAACTTTATCTTATCTTAAGGACACGTTAACTCCTTCTACTACAGGTGAGTAAGTCTCCCAAGGTCGAGCATCCGGTAGATTGCGTAGTAGCGTCGTTCACCTAAAAAACACAAAACAAATAGAAATAGTTTAGCCGAACTACGGCAACTCTGATTCTCATGTTCAGATGAGATACGTAGGCACGAGACGCGATGTCTTGCCGAGTTTGATTGACGACTAACATTTAATCCTTGCTGGTTTTCGCCCTCGTTGCGATTCTTTTCTCTCGCCCTCGTTGCGATCGAGACCTTCCTTTTCTCTTGCCCTCGTTGCAATCTGTTTCCTTTTGTGTGCGTTTGGAGTCGGATATAAGTCCATCTATTGGCATTCTGTTTCCTATTTGCGTTTGTTTGTTAGGAGTTAGATGTAAGTCCATTTATTGGCATTCTGTTTCCTGTTTGCGTTTGTTTGTTCGGAGTTGGATGTAAGTCCATTTATTGGCATTCTGTTTCCTGTTTGTGTTTGTTTGTCCGGAGTCGGATGTAAGTCCATCCATTGGCATTCCGTTTCCTGTCGCGTGTTTATTGTGACGTCTCAGCGTCTTTTTTCGGTGTTTTGTTTCGGCGTGTGTTAGCCGAGCTAAGAGTGCTCTGATTCTTTCTCTGGTTAGAGAAGATACATATGCATAGGATGCGATATCCTAGCGAGCACGTTCCCCATTTCCCCGAACTACATCGACTCTGATGTTTGTTTCTGACAAACTACGTAGGCCTAGGATGCGACATCCTGCCGAGTCCTCTTCCTCCATCTTCTTTCACCTGTTTGCTTATTCCAGTGTGTGTGCATTCTTTGAGCAGTTTATTAGCAACCTTTTCCTATTCTTTTGAGCGTGGATCCCGTCGAGTACGACAGACGTGAGGGGTGCTAATACCTTCCCCTTGCGTAACCGACTCCCGTACCTTGCAATCTCTGGTCGTAAGACCATTCCTTTCCCTTTTTCAGGTTTACTTCGAGAGTTTCCTTTCCCTCCTTTGGGATAAATAACGCATGGTGGCGGCTCTATGTTTTTCCCGCCAGTTGTTTTTCGCGATGCGACACTGCTGACTAACGTTGATCAAGACACCTTGATTGGCTTCCTACATAGTCATATCATATGTAGATATGGAGCGCCAGAAACCATGACAATTGACAAAGGTTCAGTGTTCGTTGGTAGAAAAGTAATGGAGTTTTCCGTGGAAATAGGAATCAAATTCCTAACATCGACCCCCTACTACGCACAAGCTAATGACCAAGTAGAGGTTGCGAACAAAGTTATCATAGGTTTAATAAAAAAACACATAAGCCAAAAGTCGAGAAGTTAGCATAAAACCTTGAATCAAGCACTTTGGGCTTGCAAAACTTCGCCCAAAGAAGCCATCAATTTTACACCATTTCGACTAATGTTTGGCTGTGATGCAGTTTTACCTACAAAGATATGCTTACATCCTGTAGGGATTCAAAGGAAAAATGAAATCCCGCCTGACCACTTTTGGAGCATGATAATGGACGAGTTGGTCGACCTGGACGAAGAAAGGCTACTTACTTTAGATGCGTTGATGAGAAAAAAATAAGAAAATAGCTAAAACCTACAACAAAAAGGTTAAGTCAAAAGTAATTTTTGTCAAAGATTATGTCTGGAAAGTTATACTTTTTGTCGACAAAAAGATAGGTCTTTAAGAAAATGGTCACCGAATTGGGAATGACCTTTCAAAATTTGTCAAGTCTTTTCCAATAATGCGTATGAGATTGAGGAATTAGGCCCTGATAATCGAACACTGCGAATAAATGGGAAATAATTAAAACGTATATGACTATGCTTCAGGAAATCAATGTCACAAAAGGAAAATAGTACTCAAAATTAATGTGATTTCCTTCTCTCAATCATATACAACCACTTAATATAATCGACATCCTCAGGTGGAGGAGAGGAATGGAAGACCCGATTCTTAAAAAAAATTGAAGGGTTCATCAATGAACACCAGTGGTTAATACCCCCGATGGGGAAGTGATCTCGAAGCACCTGGGGTTTCTTAATATATTTGGGTAGAGGACCCATAAATGCATGCACCCTACCGGTAAACACGTAAGGAACGAATGTAGAACGATACTAGACTTATCTGCTCTCTGCCTTGAAAGGAGGCTCTGGTACGTAGGAATGGCTGTTAACAAACATGGGGAGCTCAATCTCGTATGTGAAGCCCGCATGGTGTTGTTCTGGAAGCGTCATTGAAGGATATGGGTTTCCTACGTACGAGCTTAAGGAAAAAGGAAACAATATCTAGGGTTTTGGTTTTTTGTAGGGAGAGTTGCACAAATAGGAAAGAAGTGGAAATGTGTTTGAGTAAACACGTTTAAATAAAGAAAAAAGAAGTGATTCAGTTTTTCCCAGAGTCACTCTGACATTTCTCATTCCTTCAGCATTCAGATGCTTATCATTAACACATTTATTAGAATCATCCACTGATTCTAATTCTTTCCATCAAATACTAAGATGTTTGTAATTACATAGACTTAAGTTTTTTTCATAACTTTTTGCATGCAAGTTTATCACTTTCTAAGAATCTCACATAAAATTGGAGTTTTTTTGACGTGGGATGAATTAAATATGAATTTTTTTAGAGTCAAATTTCAATAAAGCAAAAACAATAAAAACTCTGGCCTATGATTGAATTTTAAGCTAATATTTTCGCATGGATTTCTCACAAAAACAATAAAAACTCTGGCCTATGATAGAATGGATATGTAAACTTTTGTAGTATTTCTAGCAAGCCTTAAATTATTTTAATTTTTCGACAGAAACACATATAAATGAATTGTTTTTATGATGAGATAAATCAAAATAAATTCAAGTATTCTCGGAATGCAACGGAAAATTTCATTTCCTCTCTATTTTTTTCAATATAAATCCGCACAAAAAATTATATAAAAATTTGATGTCTGGCCTATTTTTCCTATTGTTTTCGTCTTTTCCTCACTCGCACTTGGAAACTTACAATAGATTGAGGCATCCTTGTAATGCTAGGAACCTTTGTAATTCTTCTTTATTTGTTGTCATAAAAGTCATTGAAAAAATTAGATCAAAACGGGATGCATAAACCTATGTTTCTTTTGTTTTCTACCTCATGAAACAAATTCATTTATATGTTTTTCGATCGAAAAATCAAAATAAATAGAGACTTGCTAGAAATGTCACAAAACTTTACATATCATTTCTATGTGTTATATGAAAAATTTCTGCAAAATATTAGCTCAATATTTAATTATAGGCCAAAAAATTTATTATTTTTGTTTCATAAAAAATTGATGCTTAAAAAATCATATGTGTTGGTGCAAAGGTAGAATAAAAGATGAATATTCTATTAAGAGAATGACGGCTACAAAAAGAATTAAAAGTTACAATGATTGACACCCTATTTATAAGCTAAAACTAGGGTTACTACAATAGGATAAAATACTAAAATACCCTCTAACAAACTTAGGGGCTAAGAAAATAATACAATTTAAATATGAATTAAATCTAATAAAATCTAATACCATCCCTTAATTCATATTCCATCAAAACTTGTAACACCAATTCCATCCCTTAATATGAGAAATTGGTCAGTCTTGATAGCTTTCGTCAGAACATCTGCCAACTGCTTCTGAGTGCTGCAGTGTACAACTTCTAACACTCCCCTCTGAATTTGATGTCTCAGAAAATGATACTTGGTCTCAATGTGTTTGCTTCTCCCATGCAACACTGGGTTTCTGGCAAGATTGATTGCAGACTTGTTGTCAATCATCAGCTTCAGAGGTTTGTTTACTTTAATCTTCAGATCCTGCAATAGATTCAGAATCCACACAGCTTGGCATGCAGTAACAGCACCTGCAATATATTCAGCTTCACAAGTTGACAACGCCACAACAGGTTGCTTCTTGGAACACCAAGAAATGGGACCTCCCAGAAATTTGAATAAGTACCCAGACGTACTTCTTCTGTCAACTCTGTCTCCACACCAATCAGAATCTGAATAACTCAGAAGTTCTGACTCATCCTTTCTTCCAGAAGGAAATAATACTCCATACTTCAGAGTTCCCTTGATATACCTCAGAATCCTGACTGCAGCTTGGTAATGGGACCACTTAGGTTTACTCATGAACCTACTAACCATCCCAACTGAATAGCAAATATCAAGTCTGGTATTGCACAAATACCTCAGAGAACCAACTAACTGTTTGAAGGTTGTAGCGTCCACATCCTTTCCATCAGAGTCAGAATCCAACTTCTGATTTGTATCAGAAGGTGTGACAGCAATCTTACAATTCTCTAATTCAAATCTCTTCAGAAGTTCTAATTCATACTTGAGCTGATGCAAAATAATACCTTTCTCAGAGTATCTGAACTCCATCCCTAGAAAGTATGTCATTTTGCCTAAATCAGTCATTTCGAATTCATTCATCAGAACTTTCTTGAACTTAGCTATCTCCTGTTCAGAACTTCCAGTCAGCAGTATATCATCAACATATAAGCATACCAGAGTCATATTTCCTTCAGAAGTATGCTGAACATAGACACCGTACTCCATCTCACATTTCTGAAAGCCTTGCTTCTTGAAAAAAGAATCAATCTTCTTATTCCAAGCTCTGGGCGCTTGTTTCAATCCATATAGAGCTTTGTATAATCTGTACACCATCCCTTCCTGATTCTTTTTCACAAATCCAGGAGGTTGTGACACGTAAACTTTTTCTTCTAATGGACCGTTCAGAAATGCAGATTTTACATCTAAATGCATCAGAGGCCAATTCCTGTTAGCAGCTATTGCAATCACCATTCTGATTGTTTCATGTCTTGCTACAGGTGCAAACACTTCAGAGTAATCCAGCCCAGGTTTCTGTAGAAATCCTCTGGCTACCAACCTTGCTTTATGTTTGCCAATTGAACCATCTAGCTTTAACTTCTGCTTGAAAACCCATCTGACGCTGATGGCTTTCTTGTCTTTTGGAAGTTCTGTCAGCTTCCAAGTCTTGTTCCTCTCTATAGCATCAAGTTCTTCTTTCATGGCCTTCAGCCAGAGCTTCTGCTTAAGAGCCTCTTCTGTACTTATGAGTTTAGAGTCTACTAACATGGCACACTGAATAACTTCTCCTTCAGAGTCTACTTCAGTGTCTTGCAGCATGTCAAATTCTGCATATCTTCTGGGGATATTTCTGACTCTTTGTGGTCTCTGAACTTGTTCAGAGTCTTCAACTTCAGAGTTTCTACCTTCAGATGGTTGACTTCCTCCAGAGCTTTGACCATCTGAAGGTTCTGGCATATTTCCAAAGTCTGAATTGCCACCAGAATCTGGATTACCATCAGAGTCTGGGTCATCAGAGTCAGGATCATCAGAGTCTGAAACATCAGAGTCTGCAACATCAGAGTCTGGAACATCAGAGTCTGGAACATCAGATTCTGGATCACTATCAGAGTCAGAATCAACGTCAGAATTTACTCCAACCTCAGAAATTCTGAACTCTGACCTTTCTTCAGAAGTTCTAACATCAGAATCAGATTGAGACTTATCCCAATTCCAAACTTCTGATTCCTTCACAATCACATCTCTGCTGAATTCAATTTTATTGGTTTCTGGACAATAGAGCTTGTATGCACCTGTACTGTGGTACCCTATCAGAATCATCACTTTGCTTCTATCATCCAGCTTCTGTCTTCTGGCTTCTGGAACATGTTTATAGCAAACAGAACCAAACACCTTCAGATGACTAACACTTTGCTTATCTCCAGTCCACTTCTGTATTGGAACTATTTCCTTCAACTTCTTCGTAGGACATCGGTTGAGTACATACGTTGCAGTGGCAACAGCTTCTCCCCAGAGCTTCTGAGGAAGTTTCTTCTCCTTTAGCATGCTTCTCACCATATCAAGCAAAGTGCGGTTTCTTCTTTCAGCAAGACCATTGTGTTGAGGGGTATAAGGAGCAGTAACCTCATGCTCAATTCCATTCTCCTCACAGAATTTCTGGAATTCTTTGGAGTTATACTCACCTCCACCGTCAGTTCTAAGAATCTTCAACTTCTGACCACTCTGATTCTCAGCCTTCATTCTGAACTTCTTGAATTCATCAAACACCTCGTGTTTAAACTTAATAAGGGATACCCATGTCATTATTGTGAATTCATCAACAAATAACACAAAGTATTTATTCCCTCCAATCGATGCTACTGGAAATGGACCACACACATCAGAATGTACAACTCCCAAGGCATGTTTTGCTCTTGGAGCAGTTTCTGACGCAAATGGCAATCGTGGTTGTTTTCCTTCCATGCAAACTTTGCATGACTTTTCAGGCTTCTTAATTGCAGGAATTCCATGTACCAACTTCTTTGAATTCAGATGTTTTAAGCTTCTGAAATTCAAATGACCAAATCTTCTGTGCCACAGCTCACTCTCCTTCTCAGCACTTGTTGCACTAAGACATTCTGAGTCTGCAGTTCTGACATTCACCTTGAATGTTCTATTCCTTCCCTGTTCTGACTCCATAATCAACTTCTGATTGCAGTCATACAACTTCAGAAGATTGTCTTTCATGGTAACTGAAAAACCTTTCTCAATTAATTGTCCCACACTCATCAGATTGCTTCTGATGCCAGGTACATACCACACGTTCTGAATCAATGCTGTTTTCCCATTGTTCAGAGTCACTCTGACATTTCCCATACCTTCTGCATTAAGATATTTGTCATCAGCACATCTGATCTTTGTCCTCTTTTCAGAGTCAAAGTCAACCAGCCATTTCTTGTTTCCAGTAAGATGATTTGAGCAGCCAGTGTCCATATACCACCAGTCTATCAGATCCATATTATCAGATTCAGAGGCCATCAATAGCACAGATTCGTCATCAGAACTTCTGGCTATATTTGCTTCTTCTGATTTTCTCTCCTTGTTTGACCAACAGTCTCTAGCAAAGTGACCGAACTTCTTACAGCAGTAACATTGGATTTTCTTCTTGTCATACTTCTCTTTTCCCTTCTGAACATTCTTTTGTCTGTCAGAGGTTGAGCTTTCTAACTTCTGACCACCATCAGATCTTCTCCTGGCTTCTGACTGCTTCTGATACCTCCTATCAGAAGTTGCTTTCAGAGCCTGCTGCTCTACTTCCCTTTCAGAAGTTCTCTCAATCAAACGCAACTCTTGCGCTTCTAGACTGCTCTGCAGCTCTTCAATTCTCATGGTGCTCAGATCTTTGGAATGTTCTATTGCTACCACAATGTAATCAAATTGAGAGGTAAGGGATCTCAATACCTTCTCCATGATTGTTTCTTCAGAAAGAGTTTCTCCACACGCTTTCATCTCATTAGTGATCAGAATCACTCTGGAGATGTATTCAGAAACTTTCTCATTATTCTTCATGTTGAGATTCTCATATTGCTTTCTCAAGGACTGAAGCTTCACCTTCTTCACTGATGCGTCACCACCATAACATCTAACCAGTGTGTCCCACGTAACCTTTGCTGTCGTTGAATCTGCAATCTTCTCAAACACATTTACATCAACACATTGATGAATGAAGAACAATGCTTTCTGATCCTTCTTCCTTACTTCCTTCTGCGCGTTTTTCTGTTCATCCGTCGCATCTGCTGCTACCGGAACATAACCATCAGTGACAAGATCTAGAACATCTTGAGCACCGAACAATACACGCATTTGGATCATCCAACGATTCCAGTTTTTACCGTCAAATACTGGAAGTTTGGTGTTCATGTTGCCGTTTCCGTTCATCTTTCTACCTTGCACAGTACACTCAGATTTCTCACACAGTGTTTCCCAACCCACAGAATTAAAATTCTGATCAGATTTTGTTCAAGATTCAACACGAATCTAAGAATCAAAATCAAACACACAAGACCTCACGTTCACTCGTGTTTCCCGTGTTTCCCAATGAATCCGAACCGGAGCTCTGATACCAATTGTTGGTGCAAAGGTAGAATAAAAGATGAATATTCTATTAAGAGAATGACGGCTACAAAAAGGATTAAAAGTTACAATGATTGACACCCTATTTATAAGCTAAAACTAGGGTTACTACAATAGGATAAAATACTAAAATACCCTCTAACAAACTTAGGGGCTAAGAAAATAATACAATTTAAATATGAATTAAATCTAATAAAATCTAATAATATGTAATTTATCTTAAAAAAACTCTAATTTATGTTGAAAAGATTCTTATAAAGTGATAAACTTGCACTAAAAATCATGAAAAATAATTAAAGTTCGAGTCATTAAAAAAGGATTTCTTTAGTATAAAAAAAAACTAAAGATTTAAGAGACTGAGTTTGCTACTAATTAAATGCATATTAGCTACGAATTAGCTGTCATTTCTGGATTTAAGTATGATATTCAACTTAGTGATGAACTTAGAGACAAATTTATCATTGTTATATACTTAATTAGCATTTAAATATGAATGGTCAAAATTGTCACGTGATGTGTCATGTTAGTATATTGGTTACGCGGACATTGTCATGTGTATAGACAAACACCAAAACCTTCCACCTTAGCTTCTGTTAAGGAAAGTTAAGGAGAGAGACCAAAAATATAAATAAAAAATATTAGGAGGAATATTATTCGAAGAATTTTTTTTTAAGGAATTTAAATTGAATTATTATATATTTATAGGAAAAGATATTTAACCCATTAAATAATTGAATTCTATTAATTTAAAAGTCGTTTAAAATGACCAAAATAGAATAATTATAAATTCTATATTAATTTATAATTGAACTCTTCTTTTGGTTGAGGTTTCCTTAATCTATAAATAAAAATTTAAATTAATATATATTATTTCAGACTAGTCAAAATAGTTCTACATTGCTTATATATTGAAATAAAGAATAATTAATTTACATACAAACTCATACTACTCCGGCCTGATTTATAAAAAAAAAAGAAAAATTTTACACTTAAGAAATATAGTTAAGTTCATTTAATTTTCTTTGATTTTATGTGAGAGAGACAACGTAATTACTAGTATACCCTCAATTAAATTATCTTATATTAATAATATTAAGTAATTAATATAGGGATACTTTTGGAATAAAAGTATTAAATGCATCTAGATTGTTGATATTTTCTTATATTTAAGGCAAAAAAAATTAGAAGAATTTTGTTTATAAATTAGGAATACATCTCATTTCAAAAAGGTGTTTATTTATATTGTAAGTATTCTCACACTTAATTCGGACAATGCATGATGTTGTATGTAGAAATTCGAAATTCACATTGTCCCCTTAACATTGACTAAGATAACTGTTTTGCGGACCAAAATAATTTCACATTAATTAAGAATTGAGGTTAGTCGTTGTTTATATACCACACTCGTACTCCCTTCACAACCATTTGTAAATATATATATATATATATATATATATATATATATATATATATATATATATATATAATATATATATAATATATATATATTATTCTTATTACAAATTATAAACAAAAAAGAAAACATATATTCTATTTTTTAAAATCAAAAATACATCTTTTACAAAGTAAAATTAAATACAAATTCCATTTAATTTACTTTCTCTCTCCTTTTTTCATAAACAACAACCATTTTAAATTACTTTTACATTTTTTCATAAAACATACTTCAAAAATGACACAAAAATCTAAATTTTCTTGTGAAATATTAATTTTTTAACTTATAAGTTGTAATGGAGGGAGTACATATCATTTCAACAAAATGACTTTTTTAAATAATAAAGTTGTGATTAAAGTCAATTGTAACATTTATAATGCGAAATTAGTAAACCACATGGTCTAATTTAAAGTTGATATTAAATACATTTTTAGAGGTTGATATTAAATGAATAAGGTTTAGTAAAAACAAAAATTAAATACATTAGGTGTGTAAAAGTTGATATTAATAAAAACAACTTCATTTTCTTGTATGAAATTTAATGAAAAAAAATTCCATTTAATATTTAAATTTTTATATGAAACCATTATAAAATAATTAATAATATCAATATTATTAATGTTATTTTTTTCTTAAGATTTTGTTTTTGTACTATTGCATTTTAGTGGTATGGCTGTCAAAATATTTTATTTCGAGTCATCACTTTTTTTCTCTTACAAATATTAAATTGAATATGAATTGATTATTAGGATAATATCAAAATAATTAAACAAATAAATAAATCTATTTTGAATTTAAAATTTAAAAGAAGATTAATTTATAAAAAAACAAACTCAATGATGACAATGAAATATAAGAAAATTTATCATATAAATGAATAAAGTAAATGAAAAAACATTATATTTTAATTTTACTAATAAAATATTCTATTATAACATTTTTATTAGCTGTCATCTCATCATAAGAGTTTAATTTTATTGTATCAACTAGTAAAGTTTAAACTTCATATAAAATCGATGCAAAATGACAATTACAATTACCATTATTGATGTTATTTGCCATTCTCCAATTTTTTTAAAATTATTATAACAACTTTTCTAAATATATTATCTCCAAAAAAGGTATTCTACATTCCATTTTCCAAAATAGTTTAAACATTGAACTTGACTATCATATTATTTAAATGATTCACCTCATACCATATGATATTAGACTTTCTTTATACTAAATCCTCTTTTTGTTTTCATTAAAATTTATTATTTTCTACATTAGAAGATTCAATATGTTCAATAGTTCGGCTATTTGTTTTTACACCATGCTCAGTTATTCTATTCATTTCAAAATTGAAAGTTTAAATATTTTTATCATATTTCATATAAAAAAACTCATAATTCAAAACAACTATATTGAATTTAACCCCAAACAATTCTTTGGTATATATATATATATATATATATATATATATATATATATATATATATATAACACATAGAAAATGGTGTAAAATTTTCAACTTCATTACCATTATATGTGTCTTCAATATTGGATTCTGATCTTGGTGGGACCGCAAAAGATGAGCTACCATCAATGATTCTTATGGGATGTGCTACATGCCTCATGTATGTGATGGTTGTCAAAGTTGATCCTAAATGTCCAAAATGCAAAAATTAAATGATGGATGTTGATAAATTTTGAGTCAATCCTACAAAAAGAAATAATGAAAAGTCATATTTATTTTATACTTTGAATAAGTTAGGATTTGATATATCAAATATTACATTTGTAAAATCAAACATTTGTAAAGAGTTGTGTTTTTGTTAGGAACACACTCGTCTTCCATTTATCTGCATAACAATAAGTAAATATACAACTTATTTTCTTAAAACTGTGCTAATAAAATAAACCCCTATGATTAGTCCTATAATAAAAACTTCCAACTATGCTAATTAATTTAGTACAATTAAATCCAATCATTTTAAACTAATGCAATTAGACATTCCATCCTATACAATCGGAATTTTCTAAATCAAAATATTACCATTAGTAATCTTCTTTTTATGCTTCATAGTTCTAATCTCTTTGAATAGAGATAAGTAGAACTAGAATTATGTTATAGATAATATATTGTCTATTGTCCATACTTGTCATTTTCATTTGGACCTTTTTATCTCTTTTCGTTCCTCTCATTTGGTTGAGAACTTGACCATTCCCCTATTATGGGTCAGTTTGGTCTCTTCTACGATGGTGGTCTTTTCTAGACAATTTTTTTTATACAATAGACTACCTTCTAAAGATAACTTGTTCAAATAGGGGATGATAGTTTATTCTAATGAGATATTTTGCCCCATATGTGGGTTTTTTTATAGTTATTTTCTCATATTTTTGTCACTTGTGAATTAGCTTTGTCATATTGATATTAAATCTTTCACTGGTTGGGAAGGTAGGTAGTAATTCTGAGTGATCTTAGGCTCATGTTTGAGTTTTTCTTCTCTTTAGGTAGTATGGCTAAGTCTAGATATGGATTTGCTATGGTCTGGAATGTGGTTGTCTTTCCTATTTATAGGGTTCATAGTGATGGTATTTTTAATGGTGCTTTAACAACGGTGAAAGAAGTGGAGGAGAAGAGTTTTTTTATCTGAAAATGGTTTATTTGTAGGACAAAGGTGAGCTCATATACTTTCTTTGAATTGATTCATATTCCTATGTCTTACCTTAAACGATAACAGATCGAGTGTTTGTCGTGATTTTGAGGTTGACAGTGGTTTATGGTTTTTAATTCTTTCTTTATGTCATCCAATCTGTTGATGGTGGTTCTAGCAATCTGAGTTCTAACATAAATCATATGGGTGAGATTTCTAACTTCTTAGGTGTTTTTTCTGAGAGATCCATTTAGGTATTTAGGTATTCTGGTGCCTCTAGGGTGTTCGTGGTGCGGTTTGGATCGGTTTTGAAGTAAAAATTTATTCAATCTAAAGATAAATTTATTTGTACTTCGATTTAGTTTTGGATGATTGTCAATATATCCAATGTCATGCAATTTAATTTGGATTGAATTTAGGATATCCAAATTACAAATTATATTTTATTAAAATTATAAAAATACTAGTAAATAATATATTTCATATAATATATAACATATAGTCTATTAAAAATTAATATTACAAAATGAGAATGATCGATTATAACTGAAATAAATAAAATAATAAAAATAAGTTAATTAAACTAAACTAATAAATAGTATTAAAAAATATGTATCATTGAATAATAAATTAATATAATATAATATATTAGTAAAAGAAATATAAATAAGTCTAAAAATATATATACGCAGTTCGATCGATTTAGAACAGTTTTTGAAAAATCAATCTGAAATTTGATTTGAACCGAGCGGTTTTTACAAAATGACATCCAAACATATCCAATAATATTCATTTTTTGTTCGGTTTTCAATTTTATTAAATCGATTTGTGATTTTTATTTATATCGATTTTTATTTGAACACCCCTAAATACTTTTATATTTTTTAATTGTACCTTTTACTTTTCTTTCTTATTGTGTGTTTAGCACTCCTTATAATAAAAGATAAAAGATGTTCTTGATGATTTTTACCACTTTATTAATATAATATTTTTGATTTATATATATATAATATATATATATATATATTATATATATATATATATATATATATATATATATAATATATATAACGACCTTTTTTATCGGGTGTTGTAGCTCGGGGTTCCAAAATTTTAGAAACCCACATATATTTTTTTTAAATTACACAATTATATATCTTACACCTATTGTTTTAAAAAAACAAGTGTTAAATCATAATATATTTAAAATCTATTTTATATCTGCTTATTGAAAATAGATGTAAAATTATATTTTATTTTCAAAATCTACAATTTTATATTATTTTTTAAAAGTTTTGGTATGAATTTGAATTTTTTAAACCTATTTTTTTAATTAGATCAAGACCTTCGGATTAATTAAGCTCATTATTAATAATTGTGGTGGTGGAATACCTCAACTGATATCAGGAGGATATGTGGTAGTTTTGAATTTAATTCATAAGTTCAACATTTATTTGTATTTTTTTTAATGTATTCTGATATTTAAAAATAAATTCTAATACCTAAATAATTTCAACGAAACACTAAAAACTCAAAATTTGGTCAGTTGTATTTAATGCATTCAAATTTAAATATACAATAAATCAACTATAACAATTAAATATTTATTTATTTTCATTATAGTTATATAGTAACATATTTGTATTAACAAAAATGTATTTTATAATATGCGGGTAAGTTTCATTAATTATAAAACTAAGAAAATATAAAATATCAATATTTTAAAAACTGGACCGAACCGTCCGTTCAATCGATTGATCCCAAAATTAGAGATGAATTCGATTGAGTCAACATTTCAAAGTCGCTAGTGGGTCAAAATCGGAGTAAAACCGAAAAAATCGGATTGAATCGTCCAAAACCATTAGAAACAAAGAATCAGAGCCGATTTTATAAAATCGTCAAGTTCAAACAAATTCATCAAATTGATCATTTTTAAAAAAAATTAATAAAATTTAATATTTCAATATAAAAACTTAACATACACTCTCAATCACAAAAAAAAATCCGTATTTTTTTACAATTATACAAACTTCTAATTTTTGTCACTCCATTATAGTTTTTCTTTCAATCACACTTCATCATGATCACACCGTCTCTTTCAAATATAGTCATGATATCTAACTCAAAATTGATTGTTCTTTAAATCAATATTGTTTGTTGTTTTCAATTGAGATTTATTTGTCGTAGTTAATTCAAATTTGCTTTTTTTTCTTGTTGTTTAGTTAAGTATATTATATTATTTATTTTTGATATTTTATCTTATTTAATTTGGTATTCTTAATTATTTGAACTTTATTTTAGTTATTATATTCTATTATTTTAATTTTGGTTTGAATTAGTTTAACTTAGTTTATTGTATTTTTGTAATTTGGTCAAATTATTCTTAATTGAATGTTAAAATTAAATGTAGAATTATGCTATGTTATTATATGTATTATCGATATTGTTGTATTAAATTTATAATAAATTTTTGAATATTAATTTTATTAAGTTATAAATATATGATTATGTTTGACATATTTATGAAATTTAGTTTTATATTATTAGTTTATTTAATAAACAGTTAGGCAGTAGGTTTAACCAATTGAATAAATTAAACCTTAAACCGTAAGTTTCACCAGTTCGATCTCAGGTCAAATTTTTAAAATATTGCAAAATATAATATTAAAGCAATAGCTAAAATTATATATATATATATATATATATATATATATATATATATTATATATATATATATATATATATATATATATATATATATATATGATATTTTTATATAGAGTATTTTTGGGATCTATCGTGTATATAAAGTTTTAAAAATTAATATTGTGAAAAATAATGTTATAGGAACTAGAAATAGTAAATCTATAAATGTTAAATATTATTATAGAAAACAATAAGAATTTGGTCAAAAGTTAATAATAATAATTATTATTATTATTATTATTATTATTATTATTATTATTATTATTAATAAAACTAATGAATGTAGTTTCATATTCTTAAAACAAATTAATGTATTTGATATGTTCTATGTTGTTGGCTTAGGTGGTTTCCCCTTCTGTTTTTTTTTAATATTTATTTTCTTGTCATTTATACAATTTTTTAACAAAAATAATAATGTATTTGATACGAGTTGCTGTACTTATGAACTTATATGTACCTTTAGTTTTAAAAAACTTTATATGTATATTTTTAATATTGATTTATAGGGTCACTTGATTATTATAGATTTAATGAGTTATAATATTATTGTTTAGCATTCATCGTGACATATTGCGATATTAAATTAGAGTTAATTTATAATTTTTCTATTTACTTTGTAAAATAGAATTCTTTTTTTTTTTATAGTTATATAATGATCGTAAATTATTCGGAATATTCAATAAAAATATTTTACAGAGTTTGTGTCATTTCATTATGGCATCATAGTAAGTTTCTGATTCATAAAGTTTGTGTCATTTCATTATGGCATCAGAAGAATGATACCTCTTGTGATACAAAATTGACTTCCATTGTCATAGACACATCATCATATTATCTTGGCTCCTCTGATAATCTAGGAATGTCGCTCGTAGCTACAACGCTCAGAGGCGAGAATCACCGCAATTGGGTGCGCTCCATGAGGACAACATTACAGGCGAAAAACAAGTTGGGTATCATTGATTGATCAATCAAAAAACCTAAAAAAACCAATTCTGATTTCTACAATTGAGAGAATCAGGGAAGATCATGAGGAGTGTGTTGCTCAAACAAATGCTCTTAGGATCCATGAGTTATGGCGCATGTTATGTCTTATGGAGCATGAACCAGACATGATTGCAACATAATATTATACCAAATTTAAGAATCTCCTTAATGAACTAGGATAGCTACAAGCACTTTCATAATGCACATGTGGTGCATCTAAAGAAATTTTGCAGAGAGAAGGAGATCAACAAGTGCATCTAGGGGTGTACATGGGTCGATTTGGATTGAACTTAGTCAAAACCATGACTCAATCCATACAGGGTACACCGGTTTGGTTTACCCTTTTTTTTTCTTTTTTTTCTTCCTTATATAATTATAAATTATGTGTCACATTTTTTTATTAGTAGTTGCACAATAAAACTCATCGTAAACATATTTAGAAAAATCAAAATTACATTTACGATAATACCTGTAATTGCATTAAATACCTGCAACTTACAAGAATTAACATCAAAATAATTAAAGTGGGATATCCTAAATAAGTTAAGATAATTACTTAAAAATAAAATAATTTAAAAAGTTGTAATTGAAGTAGTCAAGATTAAATATATCAAAGTCATCGCTCATCAAATTATAAAAAATAGTCACTCAATAACCTATGAGTTTTGTGGGTTGAGTGCGGGTTTACCCATAACCCAATTATTTTGAATGATTTTTCATTTTTAAAAATTGTATTCACCAAATAGCCTAATCCAACCCATTTTTTGAGTCAGTTTTACTGGGTTTATTGGGTTTACCCAATCCATATACATTCCTAAGTGCATATATTCCTCGGAAGTCTTAACAATAAGCCATTTCAACATGTCAAGGCATCAATGTTGAACACCGAGCCTTTGCCTTCGTTTCAACGCATTTTCCACCATGTCCTCAGAGAAGAAGCTCAAATTATGGGGTGAGAAATAAAGGATTGCTGCAACTAAAAGAGAATTAGGGGGATTTACCTTTTATGCTCCTAATCAAAATAGACAAAGGAGAAGAGATGGGTCGAACTCAAAGTGCGAACACTGCAGCAAGACTAATGACATTAAAGCATGATGTTTTGAGATTATAAGGTACCTAGAGAATTGACACACGCAAAGGACACAACTCCGCTCAAGAGATGATGGAGGAAAATCTAGCGCTCATCATACACGATTGATTGAAGAAATAGTGCAGGGCATGCATTCCATGGTTCTCGGGTGATGAAACATGATTTTTGTGAATCCGGTAAAAATAAATCTTGTGAAGATCTAGAATGTGTCTTAGACAGTGGTGCATCACACCACATGACTCCTCTCTTATCCTTAATGACAGGGGTGCCCAAGATAGAGAAACTTTTTTGTGTCACTATTCTTAAAGGGAACACAGTGTTGGTAGAAATGATGAGGACTGTTGATCTTAGTACATACATTACCTTACCATTTTTTTTTACTTATTCCTAAGTTTGATTGCAATTTAATTTCAATCTGTCAATTGACTCGTGATTTAAATTGCTTTGTGACCTATCATCCTAATTATTGTATGATACATGACTTTTCCACGAAGAAGAAGATTGACTTAGGTGATGTACATGGTGGAGTTTATGTGTTGAAATAACAAATCCAAGGGCCTGCTTTCACGGTACATCATGAAGACAACACTTCTCTCTGGCCCACATGCATGAGGCATCCCTCTCCTCAAGTTATGCAATGCATATCTCACCTAATGAATTTTAATTTTTGTTCAAATAAACTTTGTTATTGTGACATATGTCATAGAGCAAAACAATGTAGACTTCCCTTTCATATTATTTATAATAAAGCTAAGAGTCTTTTTGATCTTATACATTGTGATTTGTGGGGAAGATATTATACTAGCTCTCATAGTGACTATCATTATTTTCTTATGATTGTTGATAATTACTCGCATGGAACATGGGTTTACTTGTTAAAATAATTATTTTTTTTGCGAATTTAACAAATTTTATCAATATGGTAAACACACAATTTAATGTAAAGATCAAAAGGTTGCGGAGTGAGAATGGGACAAAATTTACCAACCATGTGTTTCAAGGAATCCTACAACAAAAAGGAATCCTACATGAGACTTCATGTGTGAGAACACCTCAACAAAATGCAAGGGTAAAGAGAAAGCATAAACATATACTCAATGTAGAACGAGCCTTGAGATTCCAAGTTAACTTACCCATCTCATTTTGGGGGAATGTGTCTTGATAGAAACATACCTCATTAATAGAACCCCTAACATGATTAATGATGGGTTGGCCCTATATGAGAAACTACTGAGAAAACCTTCATCATATGAACACATTAAGACTCTGGATGCTTATGTTATGTTAAAAATTAAAACAAGCAGCAAGATAAATTGGATTCTAGAGCATAAAAATGTGTATTTATGGGATATCCTTGTAAGACCCCAATTTTAATCCTAAGATCCCTCATGCCATCTCATTATGTGCATTGGCATTGGGATCACACTTTGACACTCTCTTTACCTTCATTCATTGGGTTTGCATTGGGAGAGGTCACCAAGCACTTTAGATTGTATCATACTTTTTTTTCTTTATTTACTAACCAAAATACCAAAAATATGTCAATGTATAGTTTGTTGCTTTTGTAGGTAGTGTGTATGCTCACCTATGCTCCATCAAGTTCATATCTAGGGTTTAAGACCCTCAATGCAAGAATCTCAATCAAGAAATGGTTCACATTGGCTCTAATTATCATATATGGATCTCCATGATCTCCACATGTTATTTTGATCAAGAAATCATCAAGAGTTTGGAGTTTGTTTGCCTTGGAAACCCTAATTCATCTGGGTATCTTATGTGACTTCTTCAACAAGTTTCTTTAACAATTGATCAAATATCTCAAAGTATACTTCATTTTACATCCTCTTATGCATATATGATCCTCCATGAGCCCCAAAATTCAAGAGAATGTCAAGCTAGCAAGTTGGTTCATGGTGGTTGATCAGAGAAAGTCAACTAGTCAAAATTGGGGTTCCCTAGACCCTATCTACTACAATTTTTGTCATATGAAAATGATTACAAGAACAAAGTTACTCAAAATGATATTCCAAACAAATTTCATGTTTAAGTCAAGAGCTATTTTTTCTTGGAAGGTCATCTTTTATGATGAAAGATTATAGGTCATTTTGTCTAAACCCTAGTTTGGAGGTCAACTTCTCAAGACCATAACTTGCTCAATATTTATGATATGAAATCCATTCAAATTTCATGATCAAATTCAAGATGTCTAGTTCAACTTTTATGTTTAGAGGAAGTGCAAATTCAACTTTCAAATGCATGTGGCAAGAGGAAACATTATAGGTCATTTTGGACCATTACCATTGAACAAGTGATTTTCCTCAACTTCTAAAATGCATAACTCCTTCATGCAAAATCCAAATGAGGTCAAATTTGTTACCAAATTGAATATCTTTGAAATAGATACAACTTTGATGAAGGAACTTTTCTCATTTGAAGTCCATAGAAAAAGTTATTCAAGGTGGAAGAAGTGAACATTTGACTTGGGACTTAGAAAATTTTCAAATATGTTTGATTTCCCAAACTTCCACCTCAAAATTCATCATGATCCAAGTTTCAAATGAAAAAGTGTTCAACATGAAACTTGTTCCCCTTGATCTCACCTTTCCAAAAAGTCCAAGATCATCTCATTTGGATAGAATTGAGGGGCTTGCGCATGGCTTCATTATGGGAAGTGTTTTGGCAAGATTGGATTTCAAATGATTAAATTCTTTTGCATGCTTCCACATGATGGATTCAATACACTTTGCACACGAATTGGAAGTGGATTGCATCATTCCTAAGGCCCGAATCATTTCCCATGCATCCATTCAAGGAGGTTTCTAAAATTGGCCAAATTTCAAGTGGTGCAAATATCAAGTGCATTGCCTATTTAAACAAGCTTAAGGCTTCAAATTCATCATCAACACCTTACCCAAGCTTTGCTAGACCAATTCAAACCCTCACTGCCATAGAATTTATGAAGATTTCTATTGAAATCGAGCTTGAACTTCATCTTCTGTTTGGAAGTTCAAACTCCAGAAATTCATTTCCATTTTCATCTCAATTGACTTCTGCAAGCAAGAGGAAGAGAAAGCAATCAAATCCAGATCAAGATCAAGTGGAATTAGATCAATTCGAAGGTGATTTTTCAGAAACTTCTTCTCTTCGATTCTCTCTCAATTCTTCACCATTCTTGTTGATTTTTGGTTGTCTGAAGTCCTATCAATGTAGGCAAGAAGATTGAGTTGCTTTGAGGTCAAATCAAAGCAACTCAGTTCATGATCCTCAAAATTCAAATCCCTGTATCTTTTTATATACTTGGAATTGGACAAAATTGAGGCCAGATTCAAACTCCTGAGTATTTTTTCTTTAAATCCATGTCTTGCTTTTTCATTTTGGTGATGGTTGATGGTAGACCAGTCCGGTGAGGTCCACCGGAGAAGAAGACCGGAGCTATGGCTCCGGTGATGTGTTGTCATGCATCTCAACCATAGGATCTAGTTTAAATATTTTAATCTCATGCATTGCTTTTGATTACCAAGCCTATGTCGCGTTGACTGCAGTGCATCATGGAACGCGCGCTTATCACCATCTGATCTGCCACCTCAATTAATGAGGGAGATCAGATGGCTCTCATTTTTTTGAATTTCTAAATATTTCATTTAATCCATTATTTTTAATTAATTCATATTAATTTCATTATTAATCCAAAAAATATGGGACTTTCACCTCTAGCATGCTTTGCTTAAAGGAGCTCATATGTATATACCTTTTTCAGGAATTCAAACCTAGCATGAGCCCCTTTAGTTTTTTCCAACTTCATCATGGCATCCTCATGGTCAACTCACAGATAGTCTACCATCAACTCGAGTTCCTTGTATTTGCTAATCCTCCTATAATCTAGAAGTTTCCCCCTAATATGAAGATGTAGCAAACACGATATATCATCGAGTGTGATAGACATCTTACCAAGTGGTAAATGAAACGATGACGTCTCAGTATGCCATCTCTCCACGAATGTATTAAGCATCACGTGGTTGACCGTAAAATGATCGATCTTACACAAGTCATCATCCCAAATATGGACAAAGGAGCCTGGAACCACTTGTCATTAAGCCGAGGCGAGCCATTAATCTTCTGCCCATGGTTAATGAATTTCAACGGATCGTGGTCCTACAGAAAAATAAATCTATGTTAGAAGCTTGTAGTATAATAATAAATGTAATTTAAAAAGAATGAATTCAACTAATTTTACCTCTTCGTTCTAGATATGTCTGACAATATGGTCCGGGTACAAAGGCAACAATGATAACTCTATATGGCCTCTTCCAAATGCCCGAGGTGGCACTGACTCATCAGCCTCGACAACGTGAGATTACCCTAGCTCGACAACCTCATTAGCCTGAGGTGGCAATGGATCATTAACATGAGGTCCCTCTGGTGCATGGGGTGACACTGGTGCCTCAGGTACCTCTGGTGACTCGGGTACCTCTAGCGCATGAATAAGTGAAACATGTCGCCTACAGAAAGATGAAGGCAATGATGCGTCAGTAGGTGACACCCGTCTTCTACAGGAAGAAGAAGATGGAAAACATGAGCCCCAGAAGTTGATACCTCCGCATGAAACGAGCTAGAGTGAACAGGAGCCTCTGAAATCTAACTCTTCTCCTTCCGAACTAATGTATGTTGTGCAATCTTCCCGTGTCTCAACCTGTCGTCTATATCAACCATATGTCTGTAAGTAAACCTGACAAGTGTCAAACAATTACTATAAATAACCATACAAGCAAGAAAAGAAAAGAAAATACAGATAAATTACTAAGATGCATCTTCGATTACTAGATATCTAAACATTGATAAATTCTGGAGATGCATCTCCAAAATTTTCTGCAACTTTCAGCTTCGTCATTGGCGGTAACGCAGACCACCAAACCTCCAAAAATAGTGCTTTGATCTTTATTTTTAACCATCAAACACATTTTTCAATGTGTAAAAACTATCATTCATGCAAAAACTATCTATTTCTTAACCTAATCATCAATTTATACTAATTTATACAAAAACTCAAAAAAGTTTACAAAAATAAAAAACTTACAAATTGAGAGTTTATTTTAGTGTTAAATGATGTCTTTGATGCACTGGATGGGAATGTTAGAAAGAAGGAATGATGAGGGAATTAAGGAGCTGAAGGGGACAGAGGGACTAACTAACTCCACACGTGGTAGTCATGGAGTGGAGGGAAGCATGCGAGTGAGGGAAAGAGAGATGTTTAAAGGGGGAGGTCATCCGTGATGCAAGAAAATGGGATTGGAGTAGAATCAGGGACCGGGAATGGGAATCTTCCTCGCACTAGTAGTGGTTTTCAGTGGAGAAAAGTAGTGTCTTCTTTCTTGTATTTGTCATTACTGCAGGAGTTGTTGCTCCATCCATTGTCTTTCTATTCTATATCATTCTAAGTTCTATTACATTTGAAAACATCCGTCACAAAGACTTAAAAATTTGAAATGTAGTTTTATCTGTTTGGCTTATAGAATTTGCATATTTATATGACTTGCATTTTTTGATAAATATTTTTTATGAAATTGTGCATAATCTATACTATATATAATTTTGGAATGAAATTCCATACAATTTAATGTCTCAACAATGGAAGACAGGTACAATCAAACTCACTAATCACAAAAGTTGGATGGATTCTATGCATAAACGAAGAGAATCCTAAGGACTAATTGTAACATGATGTTGTGCATACAATGCACACTTATTATTATTATTATTATTAATAATAATAATATTAATAATAATAAT
This sequence comes from Lathyrus oleraceus, assembly GCF_024323335.1. Classification (NCBI taxonomy): domain Eukaryota; kingdom Viridiplantae; phylum Streptophyta; class Magnoliopsida; order Fabales; family Fabaceae; genus Lathyrus; species Lathyrus oleraceus. The sequence goes on from NC_066584.1 coordinate 498,870,835, forward strand.
AATAATAATAATAATAATAATAATAATAATAATAATAATAATAAAAGATAGAAAATATACCATATGAATCCTTATTATTTATTAGACTTGCAACATAGTCATGTCACAGTACAAGAATATGTATCAACAATAGTGAAATACAAAAATATGTATCAACAATCCCTCATGTTAAAACATTTTCTACTTCTTCCATGTTAAGTTCCTTAAACCCAGGGTCTACTTTCCCTTTTAGTCAAACTATTTTATTTTCAATAGCATTTGTAACTATCAATCTAAAAGCGCCCTGAAATATATCATTTCTTTTTTCCTTAACTCCGATAATGTGATTGATAACAACATTTTTCTCATATTCCTTCACTGCCTCCATAAAAAAAACCGGTGGACAGAAGATATGTCAATGTCACCTGAAATGGCTTCTAAATTCGCTAATAAAACCTTGTTTTCCCTACTTGAAGAATTTTGAAACAGTTGAGTTGCCTCTAATATCTCCTCAACCTCCATCTCCCGATGGATTCTATTAACTTCAAACCCCTTTTCTTGGAAAAAACCTTTCAAGGCGGGTTAACAACTGATCAAACTTTGAAACAACCACTGACTTGGAAAAATTCCTTACACTCTCTATGCTATTAAGCTATACATTTGCTTTTGTGCTAATACATTACCTACCGCCTTTCCGAGTTTTCTTAACGTTAAGTCATTTTTGTATTTTCACATAATACCATAATAATACATAGATGTGCATTAAGAAATTCCCAACCAAAAAATCCTACAACAATGTATCAAACATGTTTGTGAACACTTTTAAAAATATATAATTATTTTTTTTGACTTAAAAAATAGAATAATGATCACTCCGAAAAAAAAAGAGAGATAAATAATAAATATTTTTTAAATTTTAAATATAAAAAAAGAGTGTATTAAATAAATATGCTATTTTATAATATCATTGCATATTCATTAAACTCGTATATTAAAAACTAGTATATTAAAAACTAGTACTAATATAATAATTTATTTTTAAATTATTTTAAATCATATAAATTCATATAATAAATTCATTAAAATCTTATATAAAATTTTAATATTTAAAATGACCTCACGAGTTTTTATTTTTTTATTTCTGATAAAACACTTTTCAAATCACACAATCACGAGCGTTCAACGTATATCCCCAAATTCGAAATTCGAAATGCGCCAAAACCAGACCTTTCTCTCTCCTCACTCCACCGTCCGGTGCTGAAGACGTGACCAATGTCGGCGACGGAGAAGCTCTTCGTCAAGATCTTCGAACGGAAAAAGCAATTCATCGAGCAAGTTCGTCAGGAGTCGCTTCTCTGGGAGGAGAATCTTCGTTACCTACTCATTCTCAACGGAATTCCCCCTCCTCCATGGCTCAATAACTCCGCCGTCCACTCCTCCTTCCCCTCAGATCCCAAAGGTACTCTCTCCATCTCTCTCACTCTCTTCACTCCTTCGCAGAAATTAGGGTTTATAGTGTATGAGAGAGAAGATTGTGCCATTTTTTCATTTTAGGTTTAGAAGCATTTATCTCTATTATAATTATAATGATATGGACAGTAATTAACTCTAATTGATATTATTTTCTGGTAGATCCTTGATTATGTCAGGTTAAGCATTTTAGATTTTGCTTAATTTTTAAATTATGAAATCCAGTGGTTTTATGTTAATCTATGCTCATAAATATGAATCACACTTTAATTTTCAGTTAATATATGGATTTTCCTGTTTTTTCTTCTATATCCTTTTATGTATCAACAGAAGAATGTAACAACTTCTCAGCCAAATTTACTTGGTGAATGTTTGGTTTAGCTTTTGCAAGAGGTGTAGAATTGATTTTGAAATGATTTTGAGGTGTTTGGTTCTTCTAAAGTAGAATTGATTCTGTGTTCAGAATTGATTTTACTTGAAGGTAGAATTTGCAGCTTTTGAGTTTAAACATGATTTTTACATTGAAATTTACAGTTAAACTCATGTCTACATAAATTTATCCAAACATAAATCACTTTTAACTTCAACGCACTTTTATTAAAAATATTTTTCCATGTATGCAGATCTATTCAAAGATGATACTGTTTATCAAGGCCAACCATCACAAGCACAATTTGGAGTTCCTTCGGTTGGTGACCATTGCAGTCAGTACAATAATCTGGATGCTGTATCTGACGATTTGCGTAATGAAGTCGATGCTATTAAAAAAGACCATGATACAGGGGGAAGGCTTTCTAATTTTCCAGATTGCTCAGTTAGTAATGCTGGATGTGCCTCAAGTGGTCCTCCAGAATTGGATTCAGTTGCTGTTTCACCTCAGAATCAGATAGAGCAAAGAGTCTCAGAGAGTTTCCTTGACCCGGCAGTGTCATTTTCCAAGTTGCATAGATCAAGGTCAAGGCAGAAAGCTCTGGAGCAACGTAACAGTGCAAAAGCGTCCAAACTGTTGTCAGTAGATGGTGATAATGCTGGGGATTGTACTGCTGCAGCTACACGTTCTGCACCACCATCTCTACAGGAAGATCATATCAAGGAGTTAAGCTTGGTCAATGAGTATCATCCAAACAACCGAAGTTGTTTGACGGAAGAAATGAGAAAAGGGGGTTGTCTAACTCGAAAAGACCACAGTTCTAATTACACTGGCCGTATAACAAGATCTAAAAGTTCATCCCAGAAGTTCAACTCTTTGAGTATCCGTAGTTCTTCTGTAGAAAAGGAACATGGTCCTCCACTTAATGATTTGAATGAGGAAATGGAGCTTATCAGCCGGCCTTCTTTTATAAATGGAAGCTGTGGGGTTCAGGAACCAAATTTAATAAATTTTCAGAACAAGGACGTTGGAAGCAGTGTCTATGATAAAAGATTAAGCATACCTAGAACTTCTAGCCAGGCAGAACATAGTAGTGAATTATTAAACTTAGACAGCTCCTCAGGAAGATACAAAGTGGTTGAAGTATCTGATATTAATCAACCATGTTCTCATGTTGAGTTAAAGGATTTAAGCAAAACCTCTGATTGTATCAACGGAAGTAGGCGGAATATTGTTAAAGATGGTGACTTCTGCCAAACTGAACAAGAAAGTAACATTCAGAGTAGGTTAAGACTACATAGAAGTTCATGTCCATCACCAGGGGATGATTTTTTCACAACCAATGGTTCTGGAAAGTCTATCGATAAATCTGTGCAATTACCTCAACCTTTAATTTTGAAGAATTTGCAGGACCCCTCAGTGGCCGTTGTTGGGTCTTTATGTAGCCAAGAGGAACCTCACATTTCTGCAGTAAAAACAAAAGAATATTTAAGTAAAAGTGGTTCTGGAAATATATACTTAACCAGAAATTCAAAGTTATCAAAGTCTCCAAATTCCAAATCTCGCGGGCAAAGGGCTACCCATTCCGAATCAGCGGGTAAGAAGTCTCAAAATGTACAGCCTACAAAACTGGATCCTAGATGGTTATCTTCAAGTCCAAAGTATTCCAAATTAGATTTACAAATTTCAGTGAATTCTGCAGAGAAGGAGAACATTGCAGAAGTTGATGCTTCTAGAAATACCAGGGCTGAGACTAGTTGCGCAGAAAAAAGTTTGTTGAGGCCAGCAAGCTCTTCCAATTTAGATGGTGGATCTATACTTGCAGAATCATTATACATTAAAACAGTTGTGGCTGAAAAGGACTTGGATGTCCTAGAAAATATAGCATCTGATGCCAATTCTACTGATAATGCCAAACACAAATCTACTACAACTACTGCCAAAATTCATCTTGATTTTGATGGATTAGTTGATAAAGATCCTTCTTGTTTGGGGTCAAAACTCACTGCTGTTAACCCTAAGGTTAGGGAAGAGGTTTCCGTTTCGAGGCTTTCCCCTGATTTTGTTATGTCTGTGATGCCTAAAGAACTTGTTTTTGATGATTGTGAAGACACTAATAGGGATGGAATATCTAGCCCTGATTTGAAAGGAAGCAAGAGAATGTCACCGGATAAAGAATCTCTTGCTTTTTCGGAACCATTGAAATTACTTGATGATGACACGCAGGAAGTTCTGGCAGATTCTTTTTCTGAAGCAGTTACTGAAAATGGTCTCCCTAGACATACAGACAAAAGTGTTGCAAAATTCAATGTTAGGTTCCCAGTTATTGCTCCTACTGATGAAGTGAATGTTGACTTGGTACAGCAGTCCCCAAATACCATTTCCTGGGATCAAAATGGTGACTTATTGAGGCAGGCACTGCCCAGCAATGGAAAAGTTACCCGTTTTTCAACTGATGTCCATAATTTCAATAGTTCCACAGAGACTTTCGCCAATGATATGGAGCATTCATGCTCTCAGCATAAGAAAAGAAAGATTGAGATTGAATCAGAGAAATTTCTTCCAGGCTCTACACACTTATTGGAAAAGCTAGTTGATTCTATCAACCAAAGGCCTGGAAGTGGTACCTCAAGTATCAAAGAAGACAATCCTGAGGCTGTCATTGAAGTTCAACATTTGGCATTTGATCAGGCGGATGATATAGGACATGAACGTGTCTGTAAGAGCCCAACAGATGTGATGGAAGACACCGGGGAAAGCCAAAAAATGGAAGGGTCTTCATGTACAGTGAGAAAAGATGAGGTAAATCTTTAATTTTTTAAGCATTCAACAGTAGATTTGGATTTCCTGTATATCTTTGTGCTAACTAAGTTGGTGTCATTCAATATTGAATATCAAATTGTATGCCAAGCAGTCTTGGTTAACATCTTTACTACTGTTATTGTCATGCAGTGTTGTTTTGGCAGACTTTGCCAGATTTACTTTATTGGATGATCACACAATCCTTTGAAAGCTATTTCAGATAAAAAATTAGTTCTTAAAATTGTGGAAATAAAAAAGTAGTGGTTTTAAGTTTTTGACTCTTATTTGAAATATTTGCCAGGATAGAGAATAATGAAACAGAAGAGAGAGGTGGGAATATATCTCAGTTAATTGAGAATACAGGATTAAATCTCAGTCTTTGTACATTGTAGCCTAGCCTTGTTTTATACAAGTTAAAAAATGTAGTAGTGTTTTTCATTTTATTCTTAATCAAATATAAAAGCAATACCTTTAGTTTTATGTGATAGAGGATTCTGAAAATGAAATAAATCATCCGAGTTAAGTAAAACCAATTTTAATAGAAATGAATAATAAATACTAAAAGCCCACAAAACCCTAAATATTAACTGTCATAAGCCCATCTAGGGGGGAACAACATTTTTCGCTGTTGTTTCTCAATAACTTTGGTAAGCTAATTCTCTAAATTGAAATGAAAAAAATGTTAATATATGTTTTTACATTGCTTTATTTTCCTTCTAACTTTTGGTCTCTTTGTTGTTTGAAATTAACGAGAGCAAACAACACATTTTAAAGCAATTGAGCTAGGGGAGAATTGAATTGAGTTTTGATTGCCATTTAGTATGGAAATATAGTAGTTCTGTGTAATAATACTATAGAAGTAAAAAACTAAAGTAATGGAACTCTCCATTTTTTTGAGAAATGAAGAGGATCCTTACTTAGGTTGTTGGAGAGGATGGGAGGAAAACAAAGATAAGAATGAGAAAGAATGCAGAGAGAATTCTGAGTTGGTTAATACATATGAATCTTATCAATTGTAACAGTAACTTTGATGCAAGCTGATATTAATTTTGGTAAAGAGAATCTGACTGCATGTAAGCTACTGGTTTAGCTTGGCATTGGTTCTTTAGACTGGAATTTCATTGTTTACATATATATCCTTTCCATTTGTCTCTATTAAAAGGAATATCAATTCTTTATTCTTGTCCTTGTTATAGATTCTGACACTTCACAGCCTTATGGCATGAGCCAGCTCTTGTATGATCAGAAAGTTTCATGAATAGGCTAGTTTCTAATTATTTGTATAACTAGATACTTTGTTTTGGGGATAATCAGTGAAACGCCATTTTCCATGAGCTACAGTGAATAATAAAAGTTCAGGCAAATGAAAATGAATTTTACTGTTGATTTATAAATGTTACACTTCAGGATCTTCCAATTTTTTCTGGCTCTCTATTAGTCATTAGCTTGTTTGAAAATGCATTCTATTTAACCAGAACTGCACTCATAACTGCACAGTGAAAGAATTTGGTAATCTCCTACTCTGCATGAAAGTGAATATATAATTGTATATGTGCAGTATATAGTTGTAAAAGTTGTTTTTTCCATTTTACTTGATTTGTCTGAGTAGTTTGTGATTCAATGATTTCCTGTCAGCAGAAACTTATCTTGGATGGACGAGGCAGAGGTTCAGACACCCTTATGTTGCCAGAAGTAGATCCGTTCAGTTTTAGTATTGAATCAACGAGGTTATCCTTTGATGGGAAGGCAGGGTCATGGCATCTCCAGGTTAATTCTGGGCAAAATAATGCAGAGGATCTGACTTGTTTTGAAAGAACCACCTCAAGTAGAAGAATCTATCCCGAAGGTGATTCTGAGTTCTTAGATGGTTTGTCTGTTTCTCCAAGATTCCGAGATTTGGATTTGACTGAGACAGGGGCTTTACCAGAGTTTGAAGGGTTTCTTATGCAAACAGATAATGAACAACCATGCATTGCTCGAGATGAAATGCAATTCGAAACTATGAATCTTCCTAGTAGCTCAGCCGATAATTCATCACTTGATGGATCTAGATTCACAAGCTCTCCGTCATGCTATTCTTCAACTCCATACAGGTTGCACAGCATAGGGAACGTTTATCAGTCTTTACCTAATGGACTTCTGGAAGGATATGGTCTAAGGACTTCCCGTCCTCTAAACGATGGGAGTCCAAGGGCCTTTTCTGATTGCCGACCAAAATGCAATGGTCAGTTTACATCTTCGGTCCAAACACTTTGGGATAGATTTAATTCCAACTTTGGCAGTTCTGGAAAGCGCAAGAGTTCGAAACCAGAGCTACCCTGCATAAGTGAAGAAAATGAAAACGTGGATGAGATTGCTGGTACGTTCCAACAAGGCATTGGTCCAGAAGGAATGAATGAGTCAATTACCAGAGGACAACCAGCTGAGATTGTAGAAAATGCAAACCCCTCTACATCAGTTTTACAAGATGCATTAACTAGTGAACAGGAAGATTTTGTGATCTCAGAATCTAACTTTGGTGGTACATTCCAACAAGGCATTGGCCCAGAAGAAATGAGTGAGTCAATTACCAGAGGACAACCGGATGAGATTGTAGAAAATGCAAACCCCTCTACATCAGTTGTACAAGATGCATTAGCTAGTGAACAGGAGGATTTTGTGATCTCAGCATCTAACTTTGATGGGACTCACAATAAAGTAAAAAAGAAACTTGACAAGCAGGATGGAAATAGGACAAGATTAACAAGTAAGGGGAAGGATAACAAGAGTATATCTCTTGGAGTAAATGGTGCCAAGAGGAACTCCGAATCAGTCCAGAAAAGATCCAGTAGGCCAAAGTTATCTGGAAAAGATAGTATGAAACTACAACGCCCCACTTTTTCTGGAAGGAAGTCTACGCGCAAGAATATTGTATCTAACATTACTTCCTTTATTCCATTAGTGCAGCAAAAGCAAGCAGCGGCAGTTTTGCCAGGTACTTAGTAGTTATTTAAAAAGTGAATATTATTTTTCTACTACAATTATTTGAACCCTAACATGTGACCATTTAGGCAAGAAAGTTATCAAAATTAAGGCTTTGAAGGCTGCTGAGGCTGCTAAGCGCAATGATGAAATGAAAGAGAATGAGCGCAAAAAGAAGAAGGAGGTGTTGATGGAGCTGCAGAAGAAAAAAGAAGAAAGAAAGAAAGAGGAGGCCAAAATGTCAGCAAAAAAAAGACCAAGGGAAAATGAAGAGAAAAAGGAGAAAGAAGGAAAAAGGAAGCGTGTTAATGACATGAAACAGCCAGAGCACGAGAAGATACTTGCTAAGAAAGAAGAGTTAAAAGTATATCAGCCAACTTCAGTAAAATGCTTCTTTTGTCAATAAATTAGTGTCTTTCTCTCTTTTGATTTTGTGTGAATGCTAATATATACATTTTCTGGTCTAGGGTAAAGAAGCACGCGAAAGCAGGAAAATTTTGGATGGAAGAGATGATCTTAACAAATTGCTACAACAAGAGAATAGACAAGGCAATGCAGAAAAAATTTCAAAAACTGAACCTTTGACCAAGGAAAGCCGTCACGAAAAGTATGAATCTGGGATCGAATGTGCCAATAAAGGAAAGGTAAAATAGTTTTCTGTGGCTCTCTTCTATGTTATCTTTAACAATCATAGATGGAGGGATTTCATAGCAGTTTGGTCCAGAACAGAAAATCTTTTCCAGTTTTATACAAAGTTTATTTCTACTAACAATGCAGGCTGCTTATTTTCTAGTTAGTCAAATAATGCCAATGCTTTTAGTTAACTGCTGTTAATGTTAGTTGTTTAAAGCCAACTGTTTCCTAATATATAGTGCTCAACAATTATTTGAAGTGATACATGATTTATTCACTCGGTTTTTAATGAAACATAATTCTCTCATGTAATAAGTTCAGCTTGTACTTGTGCTATGCAGGGCCTGACTGATAATGATCTTTACAATGACCTTCTGGAATCTTTTATTTTTAATATTTAAATGTGTTACTTGGTTCCTTTTTAACCATTGTGAGATTTAAATATCTTTATAGGCAACAATGGAAGATAATGACTTGATCATCAAAAACTCACCTCTGGAGCAATCATACGAGATGTCTCCATATAAATCAGATGATGATGATGAGGATGAGGATGACAGACCATCTAATAAATTTATACCATCATGGGCAAGGTTTGTGACTGTTATGTTTTTACACAGTACCCACTTAGGCTTTGTTTGAGAGTTTGGAGGGGAGGGGAAGGGAAGGCTTCTGAAAACGATTTCTTTAAAAAATATAAGAAAATATTTAACATTTTTTGAAAGAATGATTTTGTCTAGAATAATAAAATAGTGTTTACCATTACTATATTTTTAATTTTCAGAATACTATAACAACATAAAATATATTTGAAAAATTTATGGAAACCCTCCAAAACCCTCCTATACAAATTGAGTTCCCCCAAATTAGAGGGTTTTTGGTGTTATGAATAAAAACAAACCCTCAAAAACTCTCCCAACCAAAATCCTTCAATTCTTTCCACTCAATCCTTCCCTTTTTTCTAAGTCCTTCCCTCCCTTCCCCTTCAAACTCCCAAACAGACCCTTAATAAAGTCATGGTGCTGTCTCTCAGCATTATTTTTGTGGGTTTAAACCTTTTGTGGTGCATGTGCTTATGTGGATCATTTTCTAGTCCAACTGAATCAAGGAAAATAAATTAAATAAAAGCTTTAAAAGCAATATGCAGTTGGCCTAAAAAATTGTGCAAAATTTAGTGAAGCAGATAGATAACTACTGCTTGATCACAAAATTTAAATGAAATTTTGGTTATATCCATTTATCTAAAAACATTGAGTTTTGGTTCCTTTTTGCAGTAAGCATAGCCTGTTGCTGAATATTTCTTCCCAGGCAATGGACCCAGAAACAATATTTCTTCGGCAAAGTTTTTGTGAGATAGCAGAAGGTAACTTTAAATGTTATACATTTTTATGTATTAGTTGTCTATAGACTAAGCACCAATTGCATTCTTCTACAGTTCTCCAGCCTCGGAAGTTTGTGTTATAGTACCAAGTAGGGGTTTGGACTCCATAACGTAGTGATTCCTTTTAATTCTTGGTAAGCTTTTAGATATTCCGAAGTTCAATAATTTGGTTATTCCATAGCATGTATTGTCCTTAGGGTTAAAAGCCAAGTTACTATTTACACCATTGCCCAATGTGCTAAGTTTTGATGAAATACAGGCAACAAAGCTTATATGTATGGGCCAAAGACTTGGTTTTGATTGATCTCTTTATTTTTCTTGCTATTCTTTATTTATCCTTCAATTCAATGTAACTAAATGACTTGGGAGGGGTTTTGTGGTTTTGTTGCATGCACTATAAAAACTTCTTATATCATCTAAATCTAATAGTAGACTTGGTCTGTTGTATCTTTGTGGCAGTTTTTTTTAGAGCTTCTTTACGGGATACGGTGCAGCTGCAAAGATGATTAAATGATCCCTGCCCTATTTTTGCAGAGTTTCTTTTTCAAACTCCCTCAAATCTGCTACTTCAAACGATGGTGAATTTTATTTTAGATGTATCTTTTTGTATAGTTAACTTATTAATCGTAGAAGAAGCCGATGTATGAAATTCATTGTCAAAATGAAGCAAGGAGCTACTGCTATCTTTCAAGGTCCTTGAATTCGGTCAGTAGTAAAGTTAGAATGTACACGCCGGTTGGTAGGCATAGGTTTGTGCAAGTTCTTTGTACAAATGTTGAATGTTAATTTTCACACTTAAGTTTAGCTAAAGTTTCTGATATTATAAATTTGAGCAGATGAATTGCGCATTCATACTGCTCATTAGTATATTCTTGTTGAAGTAAACTAATAAATAAAAGGTTATGTATAACCTCATCGTTACCAGCGTTTGTTCTTTCACTTCATAGAGGCATTTATTGAGTAATCCGTCTATAATTTGTTAAAGTGGAAGTCGTCATAATTCAAGTACAAGAACTGGAAAGAGAGGAGGAAATAGCTCATTCCAAACATGCACTCTGCCTGTGATTGGCAAACAAAAGTGGGAGTTATAACTGTTTTTTTCTTGAAGGGGATTAAAATAAATATTATCAGGCTTTATCGAATTTAAATTATCATGTTAAATCAATTTTCAGCACATGACAATAAATCTGCCACTACACTAAAGGCGTATTTTTTTTACTAACATCACAGCTTGTGCATTAGATAGATTTATTTATTTTTTGAATTTTTTTATGCTTATTTAGTCATCGCGTAATAATATTTAAATACCCCTGTATTTCACAAATATATCTTCGGAGGCATTCAATTTCAGTTAACGTTAACATATTCTAGAGATGCATCTTCGAATTTATTTTAGAGATGCATCTCTTGAATGTTTTGGAGTTTAAATCGTGCAAGAACCATTCTCCTTCCTCATTTCTGATATTTCTCGAAATCTTTTCAAATTCTCTCAAATTTTTTCTCATCATTAAGTTCAAAATAAAATAATTAAGCTCAAAGAATCTTCAATCAACATCAGAAACATCATCCCAACACTGAAGCAAAGTGAGAAATTATGAGTTTTTGATGTTTTGAAAAGTTTGAATTTTTGTGTAAATGAGTAGAAATTGATGATTGAGGTTAGAAATTAATAGAAATTGCATGAATGGTATTTTAAACATAGTGTAAAACATGGTTGTTGACTGAAAATGATGATCAAACCATTAATTTTTGTGTTTGCATGTGTGCATTAGCGCCATTGACGCACCTGCAGTCTTGCAGAAAATTTATGAGATGCATTCCGAAAATTTTCAACGTTTAAGTTTTTCAATAATCGGAGATGCATCTTCGAAATTTTCTCAGTCTTTTTTTAAAAATGATTTTCTTGCTTATAGTGTTGCTTGCTTGCACTAATTGTCTGCTTTACTTTAACTTACATGCATTATGATTGATAGATACAATATAGTGAGACACGGGAGGGTTGCACATTATGCATCAATGCGGGGGGAGAATAGTCAGGTTTCAGAGGCTCATGTTCCCTCTAGTTATGCATAGGCATCTACTTCTAGGGATCATGCTTCTCCTTATCTTCTTCATCTTTTTCTTCTCGTGGGAGACGAATTTCACCTACCGACGGATCACTCCCTCCATCCTCTCGCAGACGTCAGATTTCACCTATTCATGCGCCAGAGGTACCCGGGTCACCGGTAGTACCAGAGGCACCTCATACTGCTGATACTACTGATGCTTCTAAGATAGTGCCACCTCATACTACTGATACTACTGAGCCAGTGCCACTTTCGGATGGTGAGACTGCTGTGGATGCTGAGCTAGAGGTATTTGGAGGAGGTCCTGTAGAGTTATCACTATTGCCTATGTACCCATATCATACTGCCAGACAAATCTGGGATGGAGAGGCAACATTAGTTGGCTTCATTCGTTTTAATTTATATTTATTTTAATTGACAAGTTTTTGACATTGATTTTTATTTTCTACAAGACACTGATCCGCTGGAGTTTATTAACCACGTGCAAAAGATTACTCGCTTGCCACATCCGAATGAGGATTGGTTTCAAGCAACTTTGTCCCTATCTTGGATGAAAGACTTATGCATGACTGTTTATATTACGGCTAACCACGAGATGCTCAATATATCCGCGGAGAGATGACATTCCGAGACCTCGTCATTTCATCTTCTGCTTGGTGAGATGTCCATCACACTCGACGATGTGTCCTGTTTGCTACATCTTTCAATCAGGGGGAGATTTCTAGGTCATGCGAGGATTATCAAAGACGAGGCATTCAAGATGATGGTAGACTATTTCGGGGCTGACCCAGCTGAGGCGAAATAGGAGTTGGATAGAACCAGGAGGGCTCATGCTAGGTTTGAATACTTGAAAAAGGTATATACATATGAGCTCCAGAGAACACATCAGGCTATAGGTGATGACGAGCAAGTGGGACTCCACAGTGTGCATGCTATGAGAGCATACCTACGATATTTGGTTGACATTGTGATTTTTGTGGACAAGAATGCCACTTATACATATGTCATCTACCTACGTTACTTCAAGGATTTCAAGCGGATCCATGAGTACAACTGGGGGCGCTTGTTTGGTATACTTGCACTCAAAGATATTAGAGAGCTGTAGGTGGAAGACGAAACATGTCACATGCAACATCACACTACTGACGGTAATATTTATTGGTCTTTTAATGTTTCAGTGTTGTTTTCATTTCATCTTTACAACACTATTACTTATGATTCGTGTGTTCCAAAATTTTCAGACTTGGATCCTCCAACACTTCCCGCGCATCTCTGTCTGGACTAGTGTACCGACTTGCATTGAGGATATTTTGTGTGCTACTGCATTTGTCCGCTTGAAGGGAACCGAACGACTGAGCCGTTTAGAGTGTATCTTGATCGCTTCGTTGTCGAGGACATGCACTTCAACAACTATGTCGATCACCGTGAGACGCTTCCATTTTATGAGATAGTGCTATACTCTAGATGGTTGGCCTGCGGATCACGTTTCACTGCTCCTCATCTTCCTGAGCGCGTTATGCGTCAGTTCGACTACACTCACACCATTTCCAGACACCCTGTTGTATCTGCTCCTTCTGCTTTGATATGTAGACAGATGGATGTCATGTTTGATGATTATGAGAGTCATCTGATACCGGAGGAGGCACAAAGTACCATAACTGTGGGCAACTGAAGTTACGTCGACGGGTACATCAAGTGGTTCTTTAGGGTGTCACATCCGTATATGGTACAGGCTTCTCCAGGAGATCCATCGAGGTCAGCTCATCGGGAGATATTAGAGGAGGAACAAGCACAGTTAGATCATGTTGGGGATGTCTTGCCTAGATGTCATTGCATATGTCGTTACATAGTGGAGATTACTTAGATAAGCATTGATAGAGGTATATTCCCTGATGGGTCTGGTGTGAGGCATGTCCTAGATGCCATTATGATAGATGCACGGGGGATATTGATGTACCGAAGATAGCGTCAGGGGGCAGGGAGAATTTATAGCCGATGAGCTTGAGGAAGCAGATGAGATATAGTCCGACATACATAGTAGTGCAGTAGTATATAGTAGTTGTACTATGAATTATATTTTATTTTCATCTCATGCTACTTTATCGCTATATTCGACTTTATTTATATATGACATTTGGATCATCTGGATTTATCTACGTCATTTTTTGCATATGAATTGTATGGTTTATATGGATTGTATGATTTAAATCTTCATCTGAATACACGTAAACAAAACATAACATATACTATTCTATTCTGATCGGCTACAAAGATAAATCTCCAGTACAATAAACTTGTAAAATGACCTCTGAGTGTGATGCATTGTATATGTTTTAAATTGTTACAGAGATACATCTCCGATTCATTTAACGTTTCAAGATGCGTCTAAAGATGCATCTCCGAAATCTGGAGACATTTAAATATTTTCACGTGATGCATAAGTAACATATAGGATGCATTAAGATTTTTTTTCCCTCATATTATATAACCTTCACTTTTAAAAAAACCAAAGAACCATCGTGCAAATGTATTGTTGTTGGACATTATTCCAAATGTCCAAATTTGGATGTGAAACCTATGTGCAAAGTAAATCAAACATCCAAAGCTATAATTTTCATGAAGGGCTTTTCTTGATGCAACAAAGGCATAACTATGACTAGTTCAAAAGTAAGATCATTAGTCATGGAACATTGTGCTTCCCACAAGATCCCTTGATGTTTGTAATCTCAGTCAATGGCGAAGCTAGGTTCAAAGTTATGAGAGGGGCACATATACAGACAAACAAGTACTCACTAAGGTTTGATTCATGCAAAATTGTAAACTATCCCAAATGCTAAATGATAACTTTATCATAGTTAAATAGAAGATAAAGTAAAGAATCATTTTTCCTTTACAAACACACCACTGGCCAAGGATGTGATTAATCATTTATCAAAATCTGACGAGCATTATATTATGCATGGCCTATGTCCTAATTTAAAATTCCCAAAACCCAACACAGTTTCCAACCAAAGTTCCAACATCCAAGCAACCCATACAAAAGCACCCTCTTCTAGTATGTTGTCCTAAGAAAATTGAAAAGATGGATATAATAGAATACATGACTACTTAGAATACTGGTTACAAGTAATCTGATCAAAAGCAAACAACCCTCTAAAGCTAAGAATATCCCATCAAGTTGAAGCTTCACATGCAAAGTGTAAGGTGATAAAGAAAAATTGTATATGGGAGTGACAACTGACCTGAAAGAGAGGGCTGTTAAAACGATAGAATATGTTTGATATATAAAACGATAGAATATATTGTTAATAGCTTTTCTTATAAATGGCCTATGAACCTTAAACTTCCCATAAATACGATGAAGAATCGTCTTCAAATACTCACGCTCGCGATGATCCTCCGAATCAAAAAAGTCCATAAGCTTTAAAACAAACACATGATTTACATAATGACTCGTGATTTTTGTATCAGTCTCTGGTGAAACAATGTAACACATTAGAATTTCATACACAAGCTGTAAATGTGCCCAAGATGGATCCATATACATATCATCTTCTTCTGGATCAACAGTTTCGGTACCTTTGTTTTCGTGTGATGCCGGAGCAAACAATGGAAAATGTTGACAGAAACAATAGCGATCAATTCTTCTTGAAATTCGTTGAATTGGAACGAACAAGATTGAAAAATATCAACTAGGCTCGTAAAGTGTTTGTCTTTTGATTTCTTTCACCACAATGAACTTGAGTGTGTCTGAGAAATAAGAGAAAACACTATAGATTTTTTCTCATAAATAGCACGGAGTGTTCTAAAACAACGACTTCTTTGAGTGGTGGAAGTGATCCGATTACGGTTTGATTAGGAGGTGGCGCCGCCGTATTAGGAAGTAGGTTTTGTGGCTCCGAATAGAAGGTGGAGCTACGAGATGCGTGTTTAACAACTACTTAGTAGAATTGGTGTCCATTTGTTGAATTTTTAGGGAATGTTACGGGTAAGAGTATCACATTGAACGATCTATGGCCTAAACTGTGTTTATAAGAGGGGGCAATTCTCACCTTATTAGCCGGTTTTATAGGGTTGAGTTAGATCCAACCACACATTCTTAAGATGATATCAGAGCCACCCACCATTTAGTTTCACGCCCCAAACTCAAATCCTGAGCGTGAGAGGAGGTGTTAAAGAGTCTCACATCGGACAATCTATGATCTGAACATGTGTTCATAAGTGGGCAATCCTCACTCTACTAGTTGGTTTTGTAGGGTTGAGTTAAGTCCAATCACGCATTCTTAAGAGTTACTTTCCTTGATTTCTTGTATACGCTCTTTATGATCTTGTTCAACATATTTGATGACCAGTAATAAAGAACCATTTGCATAAAAAATAAAAATAAAATAAAATTCCTATGTAATGTACAACAGATGAATTGATGATTACCAATGTCAAGCCTTCCTCTAAAAATCTCTTCGACATTTTTTAAGAAAGCGGGAATAGACGTGAACTCCCGTTATTTGGAGTTAAATGAAAGAGCTATACATATCAGAATCCGCAGGTTCACCAAAAATCTCCACAAGAACATAAGCCATGCTTAAAGTGATGAAATCGGTTTGTATCTCGAACAACAATCTCCCTGCTTGTAAACTTACACACAAGTTTCATAAAATTATGGCAATCACCACAAATTCTAAGATTTTTCATAATTCTTATAGGTATATCACTTGGCAAACACATCAATCCAAAAGTGATAGCAAGTTTCTCACTGTGATGCCTCAGAAGCATCTGTTTTTTGCTCTCTTCTACATCGTGCAGGTCATTATTGGTATCAACCTTGTAATTCAACTTCTCCAACTCTTCCACCAAATCATCCAACTTAGCATAAATGTCCTTGATTTGTGGATGATTCCTCTCGCCAACGGTAAACGAGTGAGTCTTATTCTTAATTTCAATCCAACTTGTACCCCTCTCCTTCTTCAATTCACTCTCTCTAAGAAGCTTCCTTGCTTTCGCAACTTCCTCCCACTTTCCATTTGCTGCATAAATGTTTGCTAGCAAGACGTGGTTTCCAGCATTTTCAGGTTCCATTTCAAACAGATGCTTGGCTGCAATCTCAGCAAACTCAATATTGCCATGATTTCTACAAGAAGCTAAGAGTGAACCCCATATAGAACTAGTTCCACTAAATGGCATTCTCTCTATCAATTCATAAGCCTTGTGAACAAGTCCCGCTCGACCCAAAATGTCAACCATACACGAGTAGTGAAGAACACTCGGCTGAAGGTTATGCTGTCTAACCATGAGGTCAAAATATTTTTGCCCCTGTTCATGCAAACCCATATGACTGCATGCATTTAGTACAGATACATATGTTACATCATCAGGAATGAAGCCTCTCTGCTGCATTTTTTCGAATAAAATCATAGCCTCTAGCGCACAAGCATGTCTAGCAAACCCAGAAATCATAGCATTCCATAAAACAACGCTTCTCACCTCCACACCTTGAAACACAAAATAAGCTTCTCTAATGCAACCACATTTTGCATACATGTCTATAAAGGATGAAGAAACATATACATTCGAACCAAATCCCGACTTACAAGAAACCGCATGCACTTGCTTCCCTTCAATCAAAGTAGCAAGACCCGCACAAGCACAAACAACAGACGATATCATAAACACGTCCTGCTCAAAACCCATCATCTGATAATCACGAAAAAGCAACAACGCCTCCTCATGAAGCCCATTTTGCACGTACCCCGCCAGCATCGAACTCCAAGTAACCGCATTTGTTTCGGGCATACTCTCAAACATCTTACTCGCATCTTTCACCAAAGAGCATCTCCCATAAACATGAAGCAAAGCAGTCCCAACGAAACAATTTGAATCAACAGAAACCTTAATCGAAAAAGCATGTAACTGCATACACTCAAGTATAGCACATTGAAAAGCACACTCACAGAGAACACTGGAAATAGTAAACTCATTAAACAACGTTCCCTCTCTTAGCATTTGAATAAACAACATGAGTGCCTGTTGCTCCTCGGAAATCTTGGTAAGTGCTCCGATCATAGTGTTCCATGAAACAACGCTTTTAAGCGGCATTTCATCGAACACTTTACGAGCATCCTTAACTAACGAACATTTAGAGTACATGTTAATCAGCATGTTAGATGTTAATATGTCTGTTTGGAATCCAACACGAATGATTTGAGCATGACATGTTCTTCCAGCCATGGAAGAGTTTGTTTTAGCACATAACTGCAAGAGATTTTGCAAATTTGAAACACGAGTAGAATCGGCATTAACATTATCTAGCTTTAAGAGGTTTGAATTGGGAAGAGAAAGAATAGAGAAATTTGCGAAATGAATGGAAGAAGTAGAATTATATAGTTTATGAGACCTTTTCAAGGGGTTCATGTGAGCTTCGTATGTTGTCAATTTTGTGTGTATTGAGATATCATTACTCTCAATTTTGATTTGCTTGAGCTATTTTGTTTGATCAAATTGTCAAATTACATTTAAATAATATTTAAGTAATGCTATTATTTGACAAGAAGAAAGTTAGTGCTACTTTTGGAAGAAGTTTGACCACTTTATTGATAAAAAAGGAAAATAAGAAGAAACAAACATAATCAGAGGAGAGTCCGATGATGAATTTGTGCTATTGATGACTTATGAATCTAATGGTGGATATTTGATAGAATGGTGGTATATGGACATTAGCTGCTCAAATCACCTAACTAAAAAGAAATAATGGCTGATTAATTGTGATTCTAGAAAGAGAACAAAAATCAGATGTGTTAATGATAAGTATTGAATGGTGAAAGAATGAGAAATGTCAAGGTCAGAGTCAAGAATGGCAAAATTGTTCTGATCAAGGATGTTGGTATGTTCCTAGCATGAAAAGCAATCTGACGAGTGTAGGTCAACTAATTGAGAAAGGTTTCTGTTTACCGGTGTTTTTGATAAACAATCACGAGTTTGAAAGTTTGTGAGATTAACTCGAAAAATCTCCAAATCAATTTGTACAAATGATTTGTGTAGACACACGTGTGTGTGAATTGAATATAGTCGCCGCGTGAATGATGACGACGTAGAAAAAGACTTTAGATGAAGTCAGATTTTGATAAATGATAAGGTAAAATGCAATAAATGATATTAAATAAAATAAAATAAAATTAAAAACACGTGTTCCATTTAAGGAAACAAAAATGGACACAAACGCATACATGTTTCTCGCTCAACTATTTCGCTCTTTGACTCAGGTGCTCCAATGGTATGGAGAGTATGTATGAAATTCTGCGACCTTTGATCCCAAGTATGAGAATGTTATTTGTTCTATTTACAAAATAATCGTCGACGACGGTTATGACCACTAAGGGATTACTCCATTTACTCCACGTTCAATCTTCAAGTTCCCACTAGTATGTTTAAGTGTCATCCATGACACTCTTTGTTTATAATCCACGTTTGAGTTGTAACTGCTTCCCACTTCTTCACAAATCTTTGATGGTAACTGCTCCAACGTGGTATCGATGCTGCCTATTAAGGACTCAAAACTTGTAAATTTACTATGTCTTGTATCTCATGTGGTTTAGTCGACTGGTCCTCTTGATGGAATAGTGACTTCAGTTGACTGCCATTTTCGAGATTCTGAACATGTTTCCCAATGATCCAGGTCTTGGGGATTTATCCCTGAAAGTCCTCAAAACCATATATCCCAGTGTTGACGGTTCGTTCAATCCCTCTTCATTGTTCTGTCAATGCTTTATCATTAATGCTCTTCAAAATACTCAATTAATGCTTTCTCATAGTAAATGTCTTTTCTTTGACATTCTTTGTTGATTTTTTACTAGCTGAAAAATCCATGTGTAACAGTTTCTCAGTTACTATGAAGGACAATCTCTTGAACTTGTATCATTCTGATCAGAAGCTGATTATGAAATCTGAACATGGAAGCAACAGAACATTCAAGGTGAATGTGGAAATAACTGAAACTAAATTCCTTAGTGCAGAAGGTGTTAAAGGTGATAGTGAGTTGTGACATAAGAGATTGGGGTATATAAACTTCAGAAGCTTAGGGAATTTGAGTTCTAAGAAGCCGATACATGGCATTCCTAAGATTGTGAAGCCTGACAAGTCATATAAGACATGCATGAAACAAAAACAACCTAGATTGCCATTTGCATCAGAAGTGGCTCCAAGAGCAAAACATGCTTTAGGAGTAGTACATTCTGATGTATGTGGACCATTTGAAGTACTTTCACTTGGAGGAAACAAGTACTTTGTGTCATTTGTGGATGAGCTCACAAGAATGACACGGGTAACACTCATAAAGTTTAAGCATGAGGTGTTTGCTGAGTTTTAGAAGTTCAAGGTGAAGGTTGAAAAACAAAGTGGTAAGAAGTTGAAAATTCTCAGAAATGATGGTGGATGTGAGTACAACTTTATAGAGTTTAAGAAATACTGTGAGGAGAATGGAATTGAGCATGAGGTTACTGCTACATACACTCCTCAACATAATGGTCTTGTTAAAAGAAGAAACATAACTTTACTTGATATGACAAGGAGCATGCTAAGGGAGAAGAGGATTTCTCACGTCTTGTGGGGAGAAGTTGTTGCTACTGCAACATATGTGCTCAACAGGTGTCCAACTGAAAAGCTTAAGAAAATTGTTCCTTTTGAGAAGTGGGTTGAAGATAAGAAAAGTGTGATCCATCTGAAGGTATTTGGTTTTGTTTGTTATAAACATGTCCCATATGCTAAGAGAAGAAAGTTGGATGATATAAGCAGAGTCATGTTGCATGTAGGGTACCACAATACATGTGCTTATAAACTCTACTATCATGTCACCAGCAAAGTTGAACTCAACAGAGATGTTATCGTGAAAGAATCAAAAGCATGGGATTGGAACAAGTCCCAATCCAACTTTGGTGTAGTGTTAATACCTGAGTTAACTTCTGAAGATATTTCAGATTGTGAAGGAGAATCTTCTTCTGAAGGAGAATTTGACTTTGAAGATGAGTCAGGTTCTGAAGGTGACTCTGATGCTGAAGTAGAGTCTGAAGGCAAGTCTGACTTTGAAGGTGAATATGATTCTGATCCAGATTCTGATGATGATCTAGATTCTAGTGGTAATCATGCCTCTGAAGGTAGTCCAGACTCTGAAGTTAGTCCAACATCTAATATTGTTCCAACATATGAAGAAGATTCTGAAAAAATTTCAGAGACCACAAAGAATTAGATAAATACCAAGAACATTTGCAGAGTTTATCATGTTACAAGATACTGAGATAAACTCTGAAGGGGAAGTCATTCATCGTGCCATGTTGGTAGATTTGGAACTAGTTACTATCGAAGAAGCTCTCAAGAAGAAAGTGTGGCTGAAGGCCATGAAAGAAGAACTTAAGGGTATATAAAGAAACAAGACTTAGGAGTTGACTGAGCTTCCAAAGAACAAGAAAGTCATCAGTATGATATGGGTTTACAAGTTGAAACTGATGCCAAATGGATAAATTGGAAAATACAAAGCAAGGTTAGTAGCTAGAGGATTTCTACAGAAATCTGAATTATATTACTTTGAGGTGTTTGCACCTGTAGCTAGACATGAAACATTCAGATTGATGATTTCTATAGCTTCTAATAGAAATTGGCCTCTAATGCATTTAAATGTGAAATCTGCATTTATGAATGGTCCTTTACAAGAGGAAGTTTATGTGTCACAACCTCCTGGATTTGTGAAAAAGAATCAGGAAGGGATGGTGTACAAGTTGCATAAAGCCTTATATGGTCTGAAACAAGCTCCTAGAGCTTGGAATTTGAAAATTAATTCATTTTTTAAGCTTCAAGGATTTAGAAAATATGAGATGGAGTATGGTGTTTATGTACAACATACATCTGATAGCGATATAATTCTGATGTATCTCAATGTTAATGACATATTGCTAATAGGGAGCTGTTCAGATGAGATGGCTAAGTTCAAGAAGGTGCCAATGAATGAGTTTTAAATGATTGATATATGAAATATGGTATATTTTCTAGGGATGGAGATCCTGTACTCGGATAAGGACATAATTTTGCATCAGTTGTAGTGTGAACTTGAGCTTCTGAAGAGATTTGAGCTAATAAATTTCAAGTCTGCAATCACACCCGCTGAAACAAATTACAAGTTAGATTCTGATGTTGAGGGTGATGATGTAGATGCTACAACTTTTAAATAGCTGGTTGGCTCATTGAGATATCTCTATAACACCAGACCTAAAATTTGTTATGCAGTTGGAATAATGAGTAGTTTAAGAACAAACCAAAGTGGTCACATTACCAAGCTACTTTCAGGATACTGAGGTATATTAAGGGGATCTTAAGTATGATATTTTGTTCCCTTCTGGTGCTGAATCTGATTCAGAGGTGATATGCTATTCAGAATCTGATTGGTGTGGAGACAGAGTTGACATAAGAAGTACTTTTGGATATTTTTTCAAGTATATGGGAGGTCCCATTTCTTGGTGCTCCAAGAAGCAACCAATGGTTGCATTGTCAACATGTAAAGTGGAGTACATTGCATGTGCTTTTTCTGCTTGTCAAGTTGTTTGGTTCTGAACTCGTTGCAGAATCTGAAGATCAAGATGAGAAAGCCTGTGAAGTTGATGATTCACCAAATCAACTATAAGCCTTGCCAAGAATACAATGTTGCATGGAAGAAGCAAGCATATTGACAAAGTTTCATATTTTGAGAAATCAAGTTCATAGTGGAATGCTTGAAGTTGTTCGCTGTAGCACTCAGAAACAGCTTGCAGATATGCTAACTAAAGTTATCAAGACTGAACACTTTATCCATTTAAGGGATGAAATTGGTGATGTTGATTTTAATTATCTGAATATGAATTAAGGGATGTTGTTAGTTGTAATTCAGATTCATTTCAGTTGTATTTAGAGTTAATTTGAATTTCACTTAGTAGGTTCTGATAGTACATAAACTAAACTCAATCTGAGTTGTAGTAGAGACTCTGAACTATAACTGTGTTTTTTTCAATAAAAAAAAGTTAATTACAATTTTTTTTTCTCTCTCTCTCTTCCATCATCTTCTTCATCTTCAATTTTATACTCCAACAATATTAATTAACATCTCATTGCAAAATCACAATGCATAAATAAAAAAAGCTTAATACCATTTTTGTCCCTTATGTTTTGTGTAGGGTTCATTTTGGTCCCTTAATTTTAAAAAGGGACCATTTTGATCCCTCAGTTATTCAAAGTGGTTCACGTTTATCCTTACCGTCCAAAACGTTAGTCGAAGTCAATTGAGATGCAAAGGTGACACACATGTGTATTAGTTTATGATGACCTGGTAATGTAATACATAAAAGGCAAAATAACCTTTTTTCGTTCATGTTTATCATCATATTTCTCTCAAACCCAGATTTCTCATCTTTCTCACAATTCTCTGAAGTTCTCTCAAAAGAGATTTCTCATCTTTCTCACATTTCTTTGAAGTTCTCTCAAACCTCACTGTGTAGAATGACGAACCGTTGAAGAACGAAGAACGAAGAAATCACAGAGAAAAGGGATTTCTGAAGAGAATACTGGTAATGTTTGTTTTCTTCTTTTTAATCTTCAACTAATTCTATTTTAGGGTTCATCTGGTTTGCATTTTAGGGTTTTGTATTCCTGATTCAAAGTGTTGTAATTTTTAGGTATATTATGGATGAATATGTGCATGTGGTTATACACCATGGTTTTTTTTCCCGAAGGTGATGACGAACCAGGTTATGGGAGGTTTAATTGCTGATGTGAAATTTGATGTTGATAAGTGGAGTTATTTTTAGGTGTTAGGTATTGTTAAAGAACTGGGATATGAGGAATCTGGAACAGTAATATACAAGGACCCAACAATTGGTTTGTTTACTTTGAGTGATGGTAAAGGTGCCCAAGACATAGTTGATTTATGTAAGGTACATAAGAGTGTTTATTTGTATGTACAACATTCAGTTTCTCAACCTGATTATTTGAAGGAGAAAAGCCATCCAAGGCGCAGCGGAATATAAAAATTTCTCCTTTAATGATCCTTACGAATGAGCATGATCAGTGATAGAATCGTTACCTCTTGTGGAGATTCAAACCTTTGGTGCAGATTTCTGACAATGATCAACCTTTGATACAGATCCACGGGGCGATCACGAACGTTGAACGATGACAACGTCTCTACTCAGTCCACACGAACGGATTCCTTCAATCGCAGTGCTAGCTGTTTGTGAGTGAAGGCTTTGAGTGAGAGAGAGAGAGATACGAAATTCCAACTCTTCAGTTGTGTTGTCTCGAGTGTAAATGCTTCTACCCAAGGGGTTCTATTTATAGAACCACTTGTGTGGGCTTCAAGCCAAAAAGCCCACTTAAGTACATTTTGGCCCATATCTCAGAATATGCCAAAATCACTTAAGTATTTGGTACTTTACCATATTTCGTATTCTTCTTAAGTACACCGTACCTTACGATGTTCCTTAATTATTCTATCTTCATCAATCCGTCCTTTGTGTGTGACCCTATAGGTTTTCGCGGCGTTGGCAATTATATTAAATCATGCATTTAACATAATAAACAGTGAGCGGTATCTAGCAACACATCACTGCTACCCAAGTCACGAAAATGTCATGTGATCTGACAAAACCTCCTGTGATAATAATTATGTGTATAATTACCCCTTTGCCCTTATGTCTATATTGAACACAAGGTATAGACCGTGTCACCCTTGTCCAGTTCAATATTGGGCCCATAGACATTTATCCTGTTACGCAGGATTGGCAAATTCCATCTAGGACACTCATGTCCCTCAGCATGCTTCGTGAAGTACCCATCAACTGTCTTTATGGTCATCCAGTTACGGATAACGTTGGATCAGTAATAAAGCACTCAACTCTACATCTAGGATCCATAGTGGTTTCAGGTCGAAGAGTGGTATACACTATTATCACCATGAGAATAACTTATGACACTTTGCATAACTTTCTATATAGTATTCTCATAGCGGGTCAATCCGGTATAAACATTACTCCTAATATTCATATCTATGTTTAAGACTTGATAACTCTTTATCCATGATCCATGAGATGTGATCATCAATCTACAAACATAATAGTCTTAATGCTTTAATGTTATCCCACTTCACATTAAAGCTCGACTACGGATACTTTAAGAATAGTGCCCTTATGTTTAATGTGTTCTCATGATTAAGTCACACTTAATCCATTAAACAGACTATCTATTCCAGGGACTTTATTAATCAACAATAATAAAGAAAATGCCTTTTATTATTAATAAATAATTCGATACAAGTACCAAAAGTATTGGCCTCTAGGGCTTACACCAACATTATTATGGTGAACCTATAGAGGACAAAACTGAAAACATAGTTAAGGTTGTAGTTAATGTTGATGAAACTGAAGATGTCATTGGAAAACTGGTTGACGATGTTCTCAATGGTAAAGCAGATGGTGTAAGTGACTTGAATAAGGCTAAGGTTGGAGGCACAAACGTTGATGTTAATGGGGATGAGCATATGAGTGAGTGTGAGGTAAGAGATATTAATGTTGATGCTAATGTGACTGAGGATATAAGTGAGAATGAGGTAGGAGATACTAATGTTGATGTTAATGGGGTTAAGGATATGAGTGAGGGTGAGGTAGGAGATAATAATGTTGATGTTAATGAGGCTGAGGATATGAGTGATATTGATGATGTGAGTTTCTAGTATGACAGTGCCTTAGATGTTTCCTTTCAAGACTCATATGAAGACAATGATGGTTTAGTGGAAAAGGATATTACACATCTATTGGGTTATGACAAGGAGGCATAAGGTAAAGGCAAAAAACATAGTGAGGATTGTGAATGTGCTAGTGATGGATGTGAAGGTGCTAATGAGGAATTGAAGAGTGGGTGTGAAACTGATGATGAAAGTAACTTTCATAGGAAGAAGTATCATGTTTTCAAAATTCCCAAAAACACGTCAGACTACAAATGGGATTTAGGAACCTATTTTGCAACAAAGAATGATTTTAAGGAGGCAATTGCTTCATATTCAGTCCAGTCATGAAGGGATTTTAGGTTCTCTAAAAATGATAAACAAAAGGTAAGAGTGATATGTAAAGAAGGGTGTAATTGAAATGCATACTGTGGGAAGTTACCATATGAAGATTCTTGGCAATTGAGGAAATTGATGGATAAGCATAATTGTAGTAGATCATATAATGTGAAGCTTATGACTACAAAATGGTTAAGTAAAAGAATTCTAAACTCTTTGAAAGATAACCTAAATATGAAAATCAGGGACATCAAGGAAAAAGCCCAAAGGAAATGGAATGTTGGTGTAAACAAGACTAAGGCTGTTAGGGCTAGGTGTGCATCAAGAGGATTAATTGATAGGTTCTTTCTAGAACAATATACAAGAATTTATGACTATGCACATGAGACCCTTAAAACAAATCCTGGTTCAATTGTCAAGATTAATGTTCAACTTGTTCGGGACAATATAAGTAATAGGCCTCACTTCTAAAGGATGTACATTTGTTATGCAGCTTGCAAAGAGAGTTTCAAATTATGTAGACCTATAATTGTGCTCGATGGCTTTTTTTGAAGGGCCTATGTGGAGGTCAAATATTAGAAGCCATAGGAAGAGATCCAAACGACCAAATGATGCCAATAGCCTTTGTAGTTGTTGAAGGTGAAACAAAGGACATTTGGACATGGTTTCTAGAACTATTGATTGAGGATCTTGGAGGTAGAAGCCAATGTTATACATATACCTTCATACCAGACCAACATAAGGTATTGGATTTATGATAATTAATCTCTTGTATTTATTGTGTGCCTGATTATAATGTTTTGAATTTGTGGTAATGAATATCTTGTATGTATTTGTTAGGGTCTCTTGTCAGCTATGGATGAGATTTTATTGGGTGTGGAATAGAGGTTTTGCGTATGCCATTTGTACAACAATTTTAGGAAGAGATTTCCCGGAAAGAAGTTGAAAGAGATAATATGGAACGGTGCTAAGTCAACATATTCACAATCTTGGGAAAGGGTGTGATAGCGTGCTGAACAACATGTCAGAGGTACTTTATAAACTGCTATGTTTTGATACTTTATAAACTGTTATGTTCTGTATACTCAATGTAATGTTTTGGTTATTAGGATTGCAAGGATTAATGACTACACCAACATGTGGATTGTAAGATATACTCATAATGTTATGTTTAGTTCTGTATACTCATAATGTAATGTTTGCTGAGACTATCTCTTGTTTTTCATAATGTCTACTGAGCATATCTTTGAGATTAGGCACCTTGAAAATGTTGGAGATAAGTTCAGTGTCAACTTGCAAGATCATAGTTATACATGTAGGAAGTGGCAGCTGACAGCCTTGCCATGTGTGCATGCAATTTCTTCCATGAAAAGCGGAAATTTCAAGGTAGAGAGTTACATACCAGATATGTACAAAAAAGGAAAATATCAGGAGGTATACAACCATGTCATCTACCCTGTTAATGACTCCAACCTCTGGGAAAGGACAGTCTATAATGATGTGCAACCACCAGTTTTTAGAAAAATGCCAGGAAAGCCAAAAAAGAAAAGGAATTTGGAGCAAGGTGAAGTTGATGGCACTGGTCGCAAACTAAGGAGGAATGGACTACACATTAAATGCAGTAAGTGCAAAAAAATTGGTCATAACAAGCTTACTTGCAAGTATCCACCAACTCAGTCTCAGGCTCAGGCTCAGGGAACTCAAGCTCAATCTCAGACACAACTAACTTAGTCTTAAGCTCAGGGAACTCAAGCTCAATCTCAGACACAACCAACTCAGTCTCATACACATCAATCTCAGGGTCAGACACAACCAGCTCAATCTCAAGCTCAAACACAACAATCTTTGGCTCAGACTCAAGCTCACACAATGGCTAAAGCAAGTGTTTTTAGGACTCAAGTCAAGAAGTTAAGCATTATGAGGCCAACAAGAAGTATGGGATCACCAAGTCTTACAACTAGGTTATCTGCATCAAGGAATGTGGCAGACCCTACATCTAGGCTCACTTCATCTCAAGCAAGCAAGAAGAAAAAATAGACATTTCAGTTATGATGTTTTACGTCATATTTTGGCATGTAATGTCACATATTTTGGTACAATGTGTTCTCTTAGGTCTGTAATGTCACTTATTTTGGTACTATGATTAAGCATTATATTTTAGGTATGTTTTGGTACTATGTTTTGTAACCCTTATTGGGAATTCTGTTATGATGCGACGAAAGACATATTTTGCCAATATTTTATTGTGGCCAAATATACAAATTATAACAACTAAATTATACCAATTTGTCCAGTTAGGTTACAAATTATACCAGTTAAGTTACAAATTATACCAGTTAGGTTATACCAGGTTGATAGACAAATTAAACCAGTAATTATAACAGGTGATAAACAACCTTGCACAATTTCATTTCATTGATCTCATAAAATAATACTGTAGAAATACAATTCATTCATCCCATCGAACAATTCAATTCCATTTCATTGTACAATTACATTAACAAATTATAGATTAATACACTTAAAGAAACAAAAAATGAATTTCTCCAAAATGTCTTCCACTTCATTGTGTTATTGAGATCCCCTTCAAGTTCTTCAATTAATCCTTCAAATTTAAGCAATTTTTGATGTTGGTCTTCATTCTCTTTTTCCCTTCTGAGTACATCAAAATCACCACACTAACAGTTAGATCTCCATTGATTTTTCTAAGAAGAAGAATTAAACCCAGATTCAGAACTGTAACTCACTTCTCCACCGTACCCAGACCCCTTTTGCAATGGAGCAGAACTTTTATGAGTCATTATTCATAGATTATAGAAAGAAGATGAAGACAAATGTAACTCAGGTGAAGAAGATGGTGCTCGTGGGTGAAGAAGATGGATCTAATTCACATGAAGAAGATGGCGTCCGCGAGTGAAGAAGATTGGGGCAAAATGAAAAATGCACGGACCCTAATTCGCATGAAGAAGAAATCCTACATGGAGCTGACGTGGATGTTAACACTTTCACGTTTAACAGTGTTATTGTATTTTGTTTGCAAAGGATAGACGTGATACATTTAATACAATTGGGGGACGAAAATGAGCCTTTTAAAAATTAAGAGACCAAAATAAACTCAACGCTAAACATATGGGACGGAAAATGTTATTTTGCCAATAAAAACACATAGAGTTTTACAATAAAAAAGCAAAAATATATAATCAATAATAATTAGTATAGACTCAAAACATCTAATATTTTAATCTAAAAAACACTTTAATTTTTCATAAAAAAATTAAATTTTGATTAAAAAAATCAGTGTCAACAGTCATCTTAATAAATAAATAAAACATCATAAATTAGTTTTTGAAATATGTAAAAAAAGAATATCAACAACTAATTTTTGAAAAAAAATTACTAATTCTGAAAAAGAGAAAAAAAGGTTATAATTCTTTTTTTCTTCAAAATCCTTTAAATTATATTTTTAAAGTTACTTTTTGAAAACAACCAATGCTATAGTGAACAATTTATGAGGAGCTAGCCAACCGCTATGGAGTTTCAAAAATTAAAAACCACACTATAATTGGTTAGAGAGAAAAAGGGAGGTGTGTATAGTATTGAAATGAGTTTAAGCCCAAAACTAGTTTAATTCAGTTGGCCCATTTTATAGAAACCAATAATCACAAAGCATAGAAAATTTTACCATGTACCCCTATAATTAACCCCATACCCCTACAAAAATTTAAAAATTCCCATTTTACCCTTAATTGGTTTTAACCAATTTACCATTTCATTTTTACTATTCGATTGAAAATTGCAAAAATTACACTTTCACACCCCTCGCACCGGAACTCCTGCAAAAAGACTTCCAGTATGTATTTTTCCAAACCGGAAGACTTTAGGAAAGACTTCCGGAACACAAAAAAAGCAAACCGGAACACTTATGGAAAGAGTTCCGGTTCATATAAAAAAAATTTCAAAAAATTTTGCATACCGGAACTCTTTTCCAAAGAGTTCCGGTATGCATTATGTGTGTTCTGGAAGTCTTTCCTAAAGTCTTCCGGTACGTTTTTTTTTTAATTTTTTTTTTTTTTTAATTTTTTTTTTTTTACAGAAATGGAAAATATACCCTATTTATATGAGGGTATTTTGATCAAAAAATTTTTAATGTAGGGGTATGGATACAATTGTAGGGGTATAGGGTAAAATTTTGCAAAGCATATCACCAAAATGACAACTAAACCGTGTTACATTCTTGACCAAATAAAAGAAAAAAAAGCTAGTTACATTCTCAAATTAGAGGGAAATAAATTCAAATCAAACAAAAAAATATTATGTATAGATGTACCTATATTAAACTTTTTATGAACTCACTCTCACAAGTTATTTTGGTATGTAAAAGTTTTCTGATGGATATTAAGTTATCGGAAAACTTATTTTAAAATTTTCCAATTTGTTATATTTTTGAAGAAAACTTAATATTAAATTTTTCAACGAGAGTTGTAGTAATTTGGATTAAGGAGATTAGAATTAGAAATAAAGGTTTGTTACTATTACAAGGTTAGATGCAATAAAGATAAAGAGAGAATAAAAAACAACAAATTAATTTTAAGATGAGATAAAGGTGACAAGGACGATTAGGAATGCATGAGAATGCACTAAGTGTGAATAGTATGTTTAATAGTTTTAAAAATACGGAGAGTTGAATATTTATAATCGAGAGAACTCACATATCTATTATTTTAAGGTTTTGGGTGAATATGTGATGTCTATTTCACTTATTTGTTACTCTTGATCCAATGTTAAAGCTTCTCTTCATGAACAAACAAATGGTCTCATGAGTCTTTGGTTCGAGAAAGGGATTGACTTACTTGTATTGAAAGTCAATGACACCACAAAGGTGATGAGTAATAAACGTTCCGTTGAAGAGTGTCAACGGTGTCACAAACGTGGTGAGTAAGAAACGTTCTGTGCAGTACAAGAGTTTGTGGAAGTAAGAAGAGTTTTCATTTGAGGGAGGATATTATAGACTCACACGTGAGGGGGAGTATTGAGAATGTAGCAAAGGTGAGTAGTGTGAATAATAGTCTCACATTTGTTAAAAATGTGGAGACTTGAGCATTTATAACTATGAGAATCCATCCATCTATCACTTTAAGATTTTGGATAAATATGTGATGTTTCTCTCAATTATGTGTTACTCTTAGCTCAATGTTGATACTACTCCTCATAATTTAACAAGGACATCGAAATAGAAATTTCAAAACAAAACACTATAAAAAAAATATGATTATTCATTTAAAATTAAATTAGCATTATTAAAGATGTTTTATTTTGGAAAATTGAAATAAAGGGTTAATATTATTTTTGTCCTCCGACATATAGGTGATTTCTGATTTACAAAAAGAAAATTATAAATTTAACTTTATCATATGAAGATTTTTTGATTTTAAACCTTGTAGAAAAATAACTCAAAGAAAAGTCTATGAGATGTGTTGACTGAGCACTTTTTTTATTAACGTTAATATAATGACCTGAGTTTATTATTATATTTTTTTGTTTTTTTATTTCCACATGGCTATTTCTTTTTTTTTATTTGTTTTTAAATTTCAAAATCATATAAAATGAAAATATAAAAAAGTTGCACTCATTGGAAGTTGAAAACCCCAACCTTTCCCATAGTGCAAGCCCCATGCCACTTAGAGAAATTTGTTGTTTTATCAATAATTTCAATCTAAAGGTATATATTAAACAACTATGCAAAATTATCTTAATATATAGATAAGTATTATTTTAGAATAAATTAATTTCATTAATTAATTTAATAATAAATTATAAAAAAATTCTATATTATATTTTTAAAATTTAAAATGTTTCAATTTATTATAAAAAAATAATTTTAGTCTTTTATTAAAAGTTTATTATTAAATAAAAATATAATGTGATAAAATTTATAATTACAAATATTATTAAAGTATACTAGTTTCAGTGAATAAATTTATATGTTGTTTTTGAATTTTTAATAACTTCTAAAATAAAATTCATATGTTTATTTGTTAAAACATTATTCTTTTTTAATAATATTCAAATATATAAATGTGATTTGTGAATAATTTATATGTTAACAGTATTAGTTTTTAATAAACTCTCACACACACACACACATATATATATATATATATATATTATATATATATATATATATATATATATATATATATATATATATATGATTTGTGATACTATATGTTAACTTGTAAAAATGTTTGGATGATTTTAAAAATTATATTTAAATCATAAATAATAAATAGTTAACACTTTTTAATATATTTGGATGTGTTTTGAAAATTATTTATGTATATTTATATGTAATTTTTAAAATTTTATTTTGTAAATAATTAAATATTTAAATAAGTTAATAATTTAGATTTTAAATTTAAATAAATTATTTTATAAATATTAAAATAAATCAAATTTTAATAAGTTACTAATTTTAGTACATAATTTCAACTCATACGTCATACGTAAATAGTTTTAATGGGTGATAATTTTATTTGGAAATTTATCATCAAAATGTATCAAATATTAATTATTAAACACATATGTCAAATTTTAGTTTGTAATTATAAATTTTATCACATATATTTATATCCATACATTATATTTTTATTTAATAGTAAACTTTTATTAAAAAGCTAAAGTTAATTTTTTTTAAACTTTTATGTTCCTAAAAACATAATACATTTTTTATAATTTATTATTAAATTAACTAACTTTAAAATAATTTATTTTAGATAATAATATATACATAGTTATGTAATATATACATTTAAATCGAAAACATTGGCAAAACATTAAGTTTGTCCAAGTGATAAGGGCTTGCAGTACGGGGGAGAGGTTGTGATTTCAATTTCCATTGAGTGTAATTTTTTGATATTTTAACATTGAGTATAATTTTTTTATTTTTTTATCTTTTATAGTTTTAAAGTTTAAAGGAAAAAAAATAAAAAAGCCACATGAAATTGAAAATAAATGAAAATAAATATTAATAAATCCACATCAGCATATTAGCATTAATAAAAAAATCTCAATCAACATCGTTTTTGTTGAGTCATTTTTTCACAAGGTCTAAAACGACATAATCTTCCTGTGACAAAGTTAAATTTACAACTTTTTTTTTATAGGGGATAAACCAGAAGTCGTCTATATAATATGAGGCAAAAAATGGTACTAACCTTAAAATAAAATATGGACATCTCAATTAGAGTTGTCAAGATGGGCTTGACCCGAGTGCCCCAAATCTATTTTAGCATGGGTTAGGTATTAAAAAGAAAACCATATATTTTTCAGAATTTATGATTTATAGTTTAGGGTTTAGTACAAATGAAGAAATCTTAATATCTTTCACCTTCATGTGTATGGATGCAAATGCTTTATCCATAATAATGAAAAATATAACTTTGAAAATTTTGACGCAAGAGCTGATGAATATCTATTTAATAATTAAAAATAAAAATAGTTTAATTTAGTATAAAAAATAATTTTGATAGAAAATGGTTGGTAGCCAAAAAAGTTTTTTAAAATTTTTATTCTACTCTCTCACACTAGAAATGAATAATATCGCCTCTATTAGTTCTCTTAGTCTGAATCATGTGTTGTGATATAATCCAAGTTGTGTAGCTCAAGCCCAAAGTTAATTAGGGTTTAAGATTTGTTACTTAGTATACAAGTTAGTTGTATATAAATAGATTCAGTTTGTATAATCATAACATTCAATAATAACAATCATTATTCTTCTCTCTCTCTCTCTCTCTCTCTCTCTACTTAATAAAAATATCTCACACACTAAAAAATTGATATTTAGAGCTCTGATTAGATTCTTGATCGTGTTTTCAAGAATCACACGTCGATGACCGTGTTTCCGAGATCGTGGATTGTTAATCAATCGCTGAAAAGATGAATGGTACCAATGGCATTATGAATTCTCTTTCAATTCTTGACGACAAAAATTGGAACCGATGGAGCAACCAGATGAAGTCCTTGATCAGATTTCATGAAATCCTAGAAGTGGTTACTAATGGCGTCCTTGAGCTTGCTGAGAATGCAACCGACGCTCAGAGAGTCGCGAACAAGGAGGCGAATAAGAAAGATTGCAAGGTCGCGTATTGCATTAAATCGGCGGTAGATTCTGCGAATTTCGATAAGATCTCTCATGCTGAATCGACGAATGAGGTATATGATATTCTTGTCAAGTACTATGAAGGAGGTGATAAAGTAAAAGTCGTCAAATTGCATACTTTGCGATGGCAGTATGAATTGTTGTAGATGGGAGAGGATGAAAATATTGCAGGCTATGTGTCAAGGTGCAGAATTGTGTCCATCTCATGAATGGTTATAGTGAAACCTTACCTGATAAGATGATAGTTGATAAGGAAATGTGTATGTTGACCTCTCACTTTGATCACATTATTATAGCTATTCAAGAATCCAACAATCTTGAAACCCCGAAACTTGAAGATTTGGATGGTTTTTTGAAGGCACATGAGATTAGGATTGTCGAAAGGAGGGGGGTTTAAGATTCTATACAAGCATTTCAGGCTCATGGTTGGAAGAAACATGGTGGTTCCAACAAGTTCAAAGGCAAATGAGAGAAGACTTAGACCAATAAGTCTTGGTTGAACCCTCTAAAGTATAAGGTCGATGATAGGGCTTTTGAATCCTTGAAAAGAGGAGAAGGAAACTCCTATCAGAAAGACAAAGAGAAAAAGGGTGTGTATTGCTATAACTGAGAAAATGAGGTCACTTGACCAAGAATTGTTGGTACAATAAAGATAAGGGACTTACAAATGGCAAGGAGGAAGGAGAGAATCTTGCACGCCAAGATTCAGATGATTCTATAGATATGATGGTTAAGGATGTAGTTCTAGATGACCATGTTGATTCCAAGATCTGGTTCCTCGACTCATTTGCTCGAATCACATGACTGGTCGAAAAGTGTGGTTAGAAGATATCGACTTGTCAAAGAAGAGCAAGGTCAAACTTGCTGATAATAGCTCGTTGCAAGCAGAAGGTACTGGCGACATAGTTATTCAAAGGAGCAATGGAGGAAAAGTTGTGATCAAAGATGTACTTTATGCACCTGAAATACTACTAAGTGTTGAACAACTGGTCGAAAAAGGTTTCTCAATGAATATGAAAGATGGAGCCTTGGAACAGTTCGACACTCAGAATAATTTGGTCTTGAAATCTCCTTTGTCGAAGAATAGGACATTCAAGACCATGATCAGTTTGACTGAAGTGCAATGTCTAAAAAATGTTGCCGACCACAAGCATAATTGGTTGTGGCATTTGAGGTTTGAACATTTTAACTTTCAATCATTCAATCAACTGATTACTCAAGATATGATAATTGGTATACCGAGTCTTGAGATGCCCGACAAACTCTATGAAGGTTGCTTAGTCGAAAAGCAATCCAAAACGTCTTTCGTTTCGATTATGCCAATGAGATCCTCTTGCATACTAGAAGTAGTACATTTTGATGTATGTGGCCCGTTTGAGGATCATAACTTTGGTGGAAACATGTACTTTGTCTCATTTGTAGATGAGTATAGTCGAAAGCTTTGGATCTATGTGATCAAGCGAAAGGACAAAGTATTTGCAATCTTTAAGAGACTCAAAATACTTGTGAAAAACCAGAGTGAAAAGAATATAAAGGTTCTGCGAACAGATTAAGGTGGCGAATATACATCAAAGATGTTTGAAGAATTATGTGTAGAACATGGTATTGATAATGAGGTAACTGCTCCTTACACGCCTTAACATAATGGAATTGCATAAAGAATAAATATGACCATATTGGACATGGAGAGATGCATGCTGAAGTATAATAATTTGCCAAAATCCTTATGGGGTTAAGTTATTTCCACTGTTGTTTGTATTTTGAACAGGTGTCCTACCAAGAAGCTAAAGAACAAGGTTCCTAAAGAAGTGTGGGGTGACAAACGACCATCAGTGAGTCATCTGAGGGTGTTTGGCTCTATTTTTTACAAGCATGTTCCTGATGCGAGAAGAGCGAAGCTTGATGACAAGAGTGAACCTATGATTCTGGTAGGGTCAAAACTGGAGCATACCTGTTATTCAATCCAATCAATAAGAAGACCATGATGAGTCAATATATTGTAATTGATGAAAATTCTGTCTGGGATTGGAATTATGGTGATCAAATTAATAAGCCATTGATGAGCTTTGGCGTCGACGAAGAAACCGATGAAGTCGAAGTCGATGCAATTACCTATATTCTAGTTAAAGAAATTACTAACATTCCCAACAAATTCAAAGTCGAAGAGGGTATGGCTAGAACAAGCCAGAGACCTGAAAGAACTAGAGTTCATCTAGCAAGACTTCATGACTACGAAGTGACTGGGGATAATGAAGTCACACCAGATGGAGAATTAGTTCAATTTGCTTTACTTGCAAGTACTGAAACAATCAACTATAGCGAGCCTTTAAATAATATGAATTGGAAGTATGATATGGTCGAAGAGTTACAAGCAATCAAAAGAAATAACACATGGGAATTAGTTGAATTGGGATTCATCAAATGCAGATATGAGTATGGTGTTTATGCACAGGTTGTGGCAAAAGATATAACAATCATCTTCTTATATGTTGATGACTTGCTGGTAACTGGAAATAGCTTGAAGAACTTGTCGAATTTTAAAGAGATGATGATAAAGGAATTTGAAATGTCAGATTTGGGAAGTTTTTATTATTTCCTAAGCATGAAATTTCAAATGTTAAAGCAAAGTATAATGCTACATCAAATAAAGTGTGTCAAAAAGATACTCAAGAGATTCAAGATGGATGATTCGACTGCTGCATCTTCTCTTGTCAAACCAAATTTAAAGTTGGAGAAGTATGGAGAGGAAGATAAAGTCGATGCAACTTTTTTCAAACAAATTGTTGGATCTCTGATATATGCGTGCAAGAGTCGACCCGATATAGGTTTCTCAGTCGGATTAGTGATCATATACACGAGTGAACCAATGGTGTCACACATGAAGGTTGTAAGAAGAATCCTGAGATACTTAAAAGGATCCATAAACTATGGAGTTCTATTTCCACGGGACTCTAAAAGCAAATAAGTTATGGTTACTTTCTATTCATATGATGATTGGTGTGGAGATAAGGAAGATCGAAGAAGCACAACTAGTTATTTTTTCAAGTATTTGGTGCCTCAATCTCATGGCGCTCGAGAAAGTAACATGTGGCGGTATTGTCATTGTGTGGGGCTGAGTATATAGCAAGATCTTATGTTGTGTGTCAAGCAATCTGGATCAGATCTATGCTAGAAGAGATTAAGGTCGAAGTGAAGAAACCTTTGGTGTTGAAGATCGATAACAATTCAACCATAAATCTTGCAAAGAATCCAATAACATGGAAGGAGTAATCACATCGAAGCTAGATTTTGTTAGAACAAGATTTGGTTTTGCATTTATACCTTGAGTTTTGATGATAACAATGCTGTATTTGTGTGAGAATAATTTAGGCACCCTAATGGTTTATTAGTGTGTAGCTTTAACGACCAGTTTTTATTATGAGTATATGACGTTCAACGTCATCAGTTTCTGAACATTATGCTCCGAATTCCACTTCTGCGCTAATCATGAGAAGTTCTGAAAGATGCTAGGTTGCTGTTGCAATGCTCTTTCTACTTCTATACTGATTCTCTCCTGAGAATTTCCGGAAAGACACTATGTTGCTGCTGCAATACTCTCTCCGCTTTTGCTTTTGGATGTGACTCTGATCATCAAGCTTTTGAAGAATGGAAAGCTTCTTAAGTTTTGTTACTTAGTTGAAGATTCTAAAGATCTCAAGTCAGACATTGAGGTTATCAAGGTTCTGACTGAAGATTCTGAAGATCTCAAGCCAGACTGCTGACATTGTCAAGGTTCTAACTAAAGATTCTAAAGTTTCTGAATCTAGCTGTGTGTTTCTTCTTTTTATGCTTCATCAACTTTTTCTCAGAAGCATATAAATTTGAAGATAATATCAAGTGGATACGTGATAAAATAGTACATGGTACAAATTAAATATTCCTTCCACTCCTTAATTCATGGGCGAAGGACACTAATATGCATCACACCTGTCACTGAAATTATGGGCGAATGACACTAATATGCATCACACCTGTCACTAAAATTATGGGAGAAGGACTGTAGATGTATCACTCTTGTCACTAATCCAACAGTGAACAACCGCTCTATTGGTATCCCCATTTTGCTCTTCAACGATCTCTTTTCTTATGCTATATAAGTGGGACTTGGAGACTTGAAGAAAATGCTAGCTGAGACACACTACAAAATTTGAAAAGTATGTTTCTACGTGAAAAGCTATCAATTTTGTACACAATTTTATTTAAGTGTTTTGTATTTCATTTGTGTAAAATCAGTTTTTGTAGAAGCAACTTGTAACATACAAAATCTTATTCAAACTGTTTGTTTATAAGTCCTTGAGGAGACTAGGTTTTAGCCAGATCCTTGAGAAGACAAAGAAAGTTGTTCTTTGTGTTTTTCCTAAAGGAGACTAGGGTATAGTCGGATCCTTGAGAAGACAAAGAAGGTTATTCTTTGTGACTTTTGTAATCAATTGATTATAGTGGATTAAGTCCTTGTGTATAAGGCTAAATCACCTTGGCGGGTGAACTGAAGTAACTTTGAGTTTCAAGCGAACCATGATAAAAATACTTGTATTTTCATCTCTTTGTTATTAGTATTGTGTGGTGTTTTTGAGTTGATAAAAAACTTTTGTTTTTAAAACTCAATTCACCCCCACCCACTTTCTTGTGTTTTTCACACCTTTAGATTTCACTTCTTAATGAAGAAGGTAAACCGAGGTGATTGAAATAAGGCATTGCTCAAGTGAACCACAGTTGACCGACATTTTCCCCAAAGAATTGAAGATCGACAGATTCTTGAATTTGAGAAAGAAATTAGGAATATTTCAGATCAGCTATAATTAACGTATGTTCAACAACTTGGATTATAAGGGGTTTGTTGTGATATATTCCAAGTTGTATAGCCCAAACCCAAAGTTAAGTAGGGTTTAGGGTTTGTTACTTAGTATACAAGTTCGTTGTATATAAATAGACATATTTTATAATTCAGTTTGTATAATCATAACATTCAGTAATAATAATCCTTATTCTTTATTCTCTCTCCATCCCTCTCTTTATCTCCTCACTAAAAGTGCCACACACACTAACACCATGTTCCTCTCCTCTTGTCTCTTAGAACGATAAAACATCGAACAAACACTCTTCTTCCCCCTCTAATATCTGAAGATTCTATTTTTTCTGTCTCATTCTCTCTCTATTAGGTATATTTTAATTTTAATTTCTCTCTCCTTCCCTCTCTAATTTTTATTTTCTCGTTGCAGC
Source organism: Lathyrus oleraceus (assembly GCF_024323335.1). Lineage (NCBI taxonomy): Eukaryota > Viridiplantae > Streptophyta > Magnoliopsida > Fabales > Fabaceae > Lathyrus > Lathyrus oleraceus. The sequence continues at coordinate 498,909,979 of NC_066584.1, forward strand.
CTTGTTTGAAGAAAATGACACTTTTTTATTTTGGAAAGTCTCTGACTTGTGCCACCTGGTACTTGCTTGTGAAAATGACACTTTTTTATTCTGGCAAATTTGCATATTCTTTTGTTTCTTGCTTGTGCTCCAATCTTAGTTTAAGTGTGGAATTTCCGCACAATAGAAAAGAAATCAAAAAGCACAACGCTTATCTTTTCCAAACTTAATCTTATTCACAAATTGGGGAATTTAACGGTAGAAAACAGTAAACCGAGCCAATAATTTCCAAGATTTAATATGGTCAAATACCATATTTTGACACTTATCAACCACAAGATTGACTTTTCAGCGAGTGATGCTATCTTTTGAGACCAATCATAATTATTCATCCTCTTAATCATGAAGGCATCCTTGAACACATGGGCAGTGAATCATAAGTATATCAAAAGGATACAACAAAGCATTAGTCCTTTCTTTTTTTCATGTCGCACATGAAAAGTATGATATACATTGGTGAGGAGCATGGGTACCAAATATTGTTCCTTAACCTTAATAGCCCATAGTACACTAATGATAGTAGTGTCAATGAAATTATCCAAGTTAGGGAAGAGGACCAACCCAAAAATGAGCAAAGCCAACACATCTCCAAAGGATTCCCACTTTTGGGCATTTGCGAGTTCCCATGATTTCTTCTCTAAGTACCCTCTTTGTAATCCACGAGTGTCTCCATTTGTCTTGTAATGGAGATCTAGATCGGACACTGGGATATTTAAAGTTTCGACTAAATATTTAGGTTTTACGACTTGTCTGATTCCTCTGTAAGGGCCTTTCTTCTTTTTGGGAAAGTCTAGAATTCGCCCGAACACCTCTAGAGTCAGGGCTAGATGAAAATATTGAAATGTGAAGCACCTCAAAGGAGGGTCATAAAACTGAGCGAGAACGGTAATATCTTATATCTGCATCGAGACATCTAAGAGATCCAGAATCTCTCCATATCTGAGGACAAAATTTCTCTGAATGATACTAGTCAATTTTCCAATGAGGAATTTTAGACTTCTCATCTTAGGTAAATGTGTTCTTATCTAGAGTGTTTTCCTCTTTTCAGAATTTATTTTTCAAAACGGTCAACAAAAAACTTTTAATTTCTTTGAAATTCCCTGAAAATAAAGTCCATGTGCTAAATAAACCAATTTTCATGCAAATGTATGTAATGATATGGTTCAATTTTATAATGGGATGAGTTTAGGATAATAACAAAACAACCTACAAATGAGGGTTCCTTATGAAGGGATAGTTCTATGTTGCTCTACCTAACCCCTCACAAAGGTTAGCTCTAGGGTTTATGTTTATTTAAGACATGCCTAAGGTCATAAATCTCATTTGAAACTTTGCCACATATATGGGCTAGCCAATTCATAGTGAAATTTCAAAGGATGTCCCTTAGGCGGAGCCTTCGCATTGACCTAGTGAGATGTGCATCTCATAGGCCATGCTATAGGGTGTACAGGTTCAATGTTTAGTACGCGTCCCAGACAAGGTCCCTAGAGTCATGAATCACGTTCAAAATATCGTCATGATGATGGGCTAGCCAAATCATGACGAAAGTATCAAACAAATCTACTCTAGACAGAGTCTTCGTATATAACCTATTGGGATGTGCATCTCATTGGCCAATACTATACAATATCATTTCTAATCTTATTTTTTTTCTAGAGCTCAGATGTATAGCTTCCCTCAAGTAATAGTCCCAAACCCACAAATATATAAAAAATAAAATAAAAAAATAATATAAAAGCAAGAAAAACTTAAAAAACAACAACAACAAGAAAACAAAAAAAAAGAATACACATAAGAAGAGAACACTTTACCTAAAACTAAAAGAATAGGTATGACTCACTAGATTAGTCTCCAGCATAGTGGCCAGCTGTCGCGACACGAAAAAATTCCCGAGCATACTAACGCTCGAAATAACTACATAGTCACCACCAAATTTTTTATTTTTGAAGGCAAACATCGATAAAACCCTTGAAGGACGAAAACATGGTCGTCGCAACAAATTTCGAGTTCAAAAGTTAGTTATACAAGGGGAATGTATTAACACTCCTCACATTTATTGTACTTAATGGGAACCTTCTAATTAGTTAGGTGAAAGTGTTTATCATAAGAATGTTAAAAGTTTTTATGTTTATTAAAAGACAATTACGAAAAGGGGGAATTTAGTTTTTTATTATTGTGCTTGACAAGATGTTGAGTCCTGCTCCTACGTATTCCCAGGTGCGATGGGAATAGTCAAAGCTACGTAGTTCTTTGGCAGAAAATGTTTGCGTGTTGGTTGTTTTTAGATAATAATGTTTAAGTCACATTCGAGCGATTTAGACACTTGATTGTATGCTTGCACTATGGAGGCTGAAGCATCTGTTTGTATTTCGCGTCGAAATGAATACAACTATTCTTTTATTAAAAAGTTTGTTTTAAGGGCAAAAAGATTATTTGATGAGGTAAAGTTATTTTTAGATGCGGAGGATGAATAATCGATTCGAGCAAAGTGTATGCTAAGCCTTTGATTATTTGAGAAACAAATGAATATATATTCATCCATTTCTCTTTTAATCCTAAGTTTATTGTGAAAATCGTTTATGGAAGACAAATGATCCTTCAGCCAAAGCGTACGCTAAACCCTCGACTATTCGAGAAGCATGTGAATGTACATTCACCCATTCCTTCCAAGTTAATTAGGTGTATTTTAAATGGGACATGAGAGAAAGCAGTTGCTCGTTCCACGTTGGTTATAAAAAAAGAAGAATTGATTTAAAAAGAAAACAATATATTTGTATTTTCTAAACATTATTTTTATTCATTTTGGTATTTTAATATTTGTTTTGTTCGTAACTTCCTAAATAATTGAATTATAATAAACTAAATAAAATAAACTAAATAATTTAATTAAACTAAACTAAATAATTGAATTATAATAAATAAAATAAGAATTAAATAAACTAAAATAAATAAGATAAAACAAAATAAAACTCATAGGGGGTGCCAACTAGAATCATGGTGTTGAAAGCCCAAACAAATTAGGGCCCAAACCAAAGGAGGCCCAAAAGAACAAAAACCACAATCAGAAAAAAAAGGTGTGACCATCAAATTGATTTGGTGGCCTAGATTCAATTAAAAGGAAAATGCGCTAGGCCATTTGATCAAAGATCAAAAGCTTAGAAGGGTGCGTTAGTGTGGGAGTGCATGATGATGATCATACATAAGGAATTATCTAAGGGCCCTGGATTAGACCACGTGTTGTCCCTCAACAGATGATGAGGGAGAGTATACAAAGAACTCTCCCCTCATACTTCGCTCATTTTGCCTATTTCTTTCTCTCCCTTCACTCTCTCACTCTCTTCTCTCACTTTCTCTAAAACCTGGAGCATAGTAAACTCCGCAGCGTAAGTCGCTCTCTTCTTCTCTTTTTTTTTTCTTTCCTTTCACACTTTTGCTCTCTCAATCCTTCTCTAACTTTTTATTTTTTTTGTTATGGTGCGAGATATTGGTGGAGGTTGTAAAGGCATAATGAGGATGCTAGGGAAATTTGTCTTTAATGTGAAGCTAAATTCTTAGGTTTTCTGGATGTGCGTCTCTGAATTCTTTCGTGAATTTCCCTCCTTCCTTGTAAATTTATTTAGGTATTTATAGATTATAAATTAGGTTTAGAGATTAAGTTTGATTGATCTATATTATGAAGATTTGATTGATTATGAATGATTTTGTATCTTGAAGGATTTGATTCTGATTCAATTGTAACTTAGGGCATAAGTTATGTAAATTATGAAACTTGTATGGGCTTTTCAATGTAATATGAATTTGTGATGTAACCGTGTGAGTCAAGAATAAAAGATTTTTTTTTGTGCGATTTGATCTCTCATTTTGATTTCTTTGCTATTTTTGGTGTTTAGGTTTTCAAGGACTCAAAATAAAAAACAAAATAATAATAATAAAACAAAATTAAAAAAACTATAAACTAATGACTGGCAAAAATGA